>NC_071979.1:19033200-19044629 GCF_026283585.1 Hylaeus volcanicus | reverse complement strand
CTCTCTCTCTCTCTCTCTCTCTCTCTCTCTCTCTCTCTCTCCCCCACCGCCACGACGGACACTGGAATAAGCGGAATAACGTTCGGTGAAAAGTTCCAGAGCGCTCGAGTACCGGAGGCGGATTCGAAGCGCTCGTTCAAAAGCCCTTTGATAGCATGCAAATAAAGACGGACTTTTTCGACGCGGTTAATATGGAATCTTAAATCTTTGGGGCTCGTAGGGGGCGCGGGAAACGAGCTTCGACGCTGGGATGGGTTGGGGTAACCGTGCCGGATGATTCTTCCACGACGGACGATCCGAGATTATGGAATTATTCTTTTCAACTGAAAGTTTTAAGTATACAGGATTTCGATTTAACGTCGGGAAAATGTTAAATGGGGCTTCCCTGGACCTCGACTGCCAAGTCCTTGGGCATACGTGCACCAACGCTAAAGAATATCTGATCATGCGTCAGATACGAGATGAATTAATTTTTATGAAGCGACGAAGTTGAAGATATCCATGCGCAAACGTGCAAAGTATCAAATTATCGATATTGTGGTGCGTTCTGTCGGCAAGAAGGACGTATCGATGTAGTACTCTTCATTATCAACGAGCCAGTCTACCTTATCAACAAATCCTTGTGTTTTATCCAGTCGTATCTACTGTAAATCTTTGCAAAAATGAAGTATAGCGTCTCGTACCTATAGATTTCAATTAGGAGGTTAGCAAAAGGGTGTCTCCTGTTCATCGTCGAATCCCTTAACAACGCAGGCAGCCTTGAACCGCGGACGTTCCTAGATTTTCGTTTAAATTATGAATCGGCTCGTTCCAGACACTCGTGCCTCTTCCCTCCAGCGAGCACGCCATCGCCAGAGTCGTCGTTTCGAAGAATTCTCTGCGGAATAAGGAGGAAGCTGGGAGACCAGGATAGAGGGAGAGGTCTAGGAACACCCGGAGAGGCTGGCGAAGAAGAGAGAAGAAAAATGGAGCGAAGCTTATGCGAAGCCAATTAATTATCGAGCTGCTCTTCTCTTTTGCCTCTGCGAGGCTCCCTCGCCTGTTCCCTCCCTTGCGAGATATTATTCTCGCGAGCTACCGCCTCCTGGCAAAATCAACCGTCGAGTAGGGGATTTCCCTCCTTCTCCTTCTCCTTCTCCTTCTACTTCTTCTTCATCTTCTTCTTCTTCTCCTTCTTCCTTCTTTAACCCTTTAAATCTTATTTATACGAGGCCCAGAACTGGTTCTACCCCTCGTGTCGAGTTTTGTATGCCGGAAGAATCTGGCGACGCCCTCCTAATGATGGTATTATGCTCGTTCCGTGAGCTCACGTGATCACGCCCCCGTTCTACATCCCTGTCCCCTCCACTTCGTTCGTAATCCCTAGCGATGGGACTTTGATGTGTTTAGATGCTTTACACTAGGAATTCATTTTCTTGGAATGATTGGAAAGTTGGAGGTTGGAGAATCAACGAGACACGTGTCGTGCGTATCGACGAGAACTAAGAGTTATATTCACGATGGTGTTATCAGTTGCGTTTAGGTTGGGATTTGGTCAAGTTAGGCCGATCGCACACGGCACGACCGATTTGAAATTAGTGTTGCAAACCGTTTGCGCTCTTTGTTTTACCTACTCCACTATCTTTGTTTTACCTAGATGGTAAACTGTGGCTAACGCCAAGCGGCTTGTAGCTCTTCAGTTATCTCACCCATCTCTTGACTCCTCGTATATGCTCTTATACGCCAAGAAGACACTCAACGCTCTAGCTTTGATTCATTAGGTGTATTCCTGCTTGATACCCCAATCATTATCATACTTGACAGCTATCGCTACTAATGTACGCTTGAAATAGTCTCATCGCTCCCAGTTTTCCTCAGTTTCTCCTCCTTCCTACTTCTTCTCTCCTTCTTACTTCTACTCTACCTGTTAGGAAATTACATGGCCGACGTCGGTTCGTCTGCTCGATTAATTTATTTCCACCCGCGAGCGGACGTCACGCGTCGCGAGTCCCTCGAGTTGCCAGCAGAAGCTACGGAACACCCGTCCCTCGAGAAATCTGTACGAAAAGTCGCTTCTGTCCCCGTTCGAGGTGACTTTCTCGTTTTTTTTTTTGTGTTTCGTCATGACGTAACGTTTGCCAGAGCTCTGACGAGGGGATGGAAAATCGAGTGGTGGTTGGATGACTGGGCTGTTGGAGTGGTTGTCGCAACACAAATTGAGCGTACTCGAGTCACGAAGACTGTGGCCAGCCAATTACTTTAATTTCGACTACGTCATGCTGGACGACCACGTGTAAGAGCTGTTTGGTTCCGATCGAAGATCATTTTAAGATGTCACAGTGTGGTTTGTAAAGGGTAATACTTGAGAAAGAAAGATTATGAGACTTCTCTGTGTTAGAAGAATATCTTTCAAGACACAGTACACAGGCTAGACACAAGTAATTATTTAGACTTCAACGTCATGTGCTGAAGCTGAGCAATCACACGCCGTCTACATCCAAACATGATCGTGGATCATTTCATTACAGATTGATCTACGAAGATTTGAGGATGATACTCGAGAAGGAGCAGTAACTCCTTTTATATGTTCCAAGGGCCAGTCTGTGCTTGAGGGCCACACCTGATCCCTCCCGAAGGTGATAGGTTTGTAAAACGACAAACGGGCGCTTAATAACTGATTATTAGTACCAGTGGCCACTGATACGGGTTCTTAATCTATCGAACCCTCTATTAACCGACCAGGATAAGAGAATGGAAAGACAAGCCCTCTCCATTATTACATTTCAACGAGGCAAGTACTCGGAGTCCTTGTTGAACTCTAGTTTCGACCAATTGTAAGGAGTTTTGCTCTTGGGTCCTTTCATTCTGGGAAAGTTTATCGGCATCGACAACCCCGTGGCGCGGACCCCAATTGAGAAGGAGCAGTTAGGAGCCTTTTCTACAAAGACTGCGGCTAGTGACTTCAACTTCAACGAGAACTGAACCCTCTAGCCTATCCTCAAATCCCTCCAGTAATGTTATTACCCCTCGTAGGGATAAACATATCTCATGCGTGTTCTCGTTCGAGCAGCAACAAGCACCGGTCTAATAGGCAACAAAAATCAACGTCCGCGGTTACAGCTTGTTAAACCACAATTCCCATTCCGCGAAACGGCGCAGAAGTATCTAGTTGCTGGACCGACAACGCTCGCGAACAACGGGCGCAGTTTTAAGTGCCATAGAGAAATCTCGTCGTGCGCGGGCATCACGGGAGCAGTTCTCAACGAGTTCGACGCAGTTCTCGTTAACATAATCACGGGTTTTCCCCTGCAACAAATCGTTCCGTTCTTTCCTTGACAACGGGGACTGGTCCTTGCGTAGTTTCGAGTGCTCGGTGCCTGTTTCAAAGACATTTGACAGATACGCGATACAGTCTCATAAGAACTCGTAGCCTTTATTAAAGAAATCAGTCTGAATAAAATGATAGTAGATAAATTTCTTCAATAGACATAGAAGGTAGGAGTTTTTATAGACTTGAGTTTAGATAGGACCACTGGGAGGCTTCTATAAAATCGGACTTTGTGAGTTCTGTAAACAATTGTCACTGCTGCAGGGACAGTAGATATAGAAAATGAGTGGGTTATGAGTTTCTCGAACGTAAGAAGTTTTTAACTTCCTTCGAACGTTTGTTTCGATGCCCATCGAGAATTTTCGAACATCTCACTTAAAGAAGACTGATCGTATACAATCCGGTTGTCTCTCGCAGTCTTATCCCACGATCTGAGAGATGAGAGTTCCATGGACCAACTCTCTCACACGCCAACGTTTGCTATCCGCGTTAGTGCTCTTATGACTAGGTTCGCCAGGATTCCAAAATTGACGGGATTAAATTCCCCTTTAATTTCCTCGCTGGCGTAATGAAACGAGACCCAGCTCGTAACAATGCTGGCGCAAGCATCCGCGATTCGGCCAGTGTATTTGAAAAGCCACGTGACTTCCAGTGACATCGAAGCAATATGTATCCGCGCGGGCAGCGAACCGTTAATATCGTCAAACAAACGAACGTGACGGTACACCAGCGGCCGGTGAAACGCTACTGTAACGTAAATATGACGCGATTCGGTTCTCGATCGCAGACACGCTTTATAATATGCGTCCTCGAATTTCGGATCCGTTCCGAGCCATCGTTTATTGGGAATGGTCCGAAAACAATCGAATTTCTCGCGTTTATTCCCATCCCAAATATTCGGGGGGGGGGGGGGAGGGAGGGAACATAGACACTCTGAATTCTTTCACAAATAGGTCAATGTTTCAGGGAATTTGAATGCGTGGATATACAGTCGGGCCCTGTGTATTCGTACCCTCAATGTCTGTTGACAAAATTTGTTTAAATTAAGTGACAAAGGGTCCAGCAGGATAAACATAAGCAATCGGCCTCTACCCCAATTTTCATTGGTATTATGTGCCGTGCAATGCTTTTGACCTAAAACATCATCTCACAAAGTTTCTAATTAACTTTATTATTATTTTTCTCGGTTACGTGAATGTCAACATATTGAACCTCGATGGATTCATTTTTTTATAAGCTGTTAGACTGTTGTAGTGAAAATATGCAGTCCTTGTCTTATGCATAGCTGTAACGATACGCGTAGTGTGCCTGACCATTTATTCTCATTCTCCTTCAATCGTACGATCCGCGTAGCGTGTCTGACCATTATCTCATTCATCTTCAGCCCATTGCACGGAGCGTAACGCATGGTATTTTTGTTTCTTTTTAATCATTTAACCATGTTCCAGGACTCCGACCGTTCTGAAACTTTTGCATGTGTCAGCTAAATAACCAATCATCACTCCTAATTTTTTTAGTAGTTGGTTTGGAAATGGAATTCTGTACAGTCGTCCTACAGGGAATCTCAGAAGTTACTCTCGTTACAAAATGGAACTGCTTTAAATGTGACATATTGCATTACTGAATTGTTCCACTATGCTAAGATCGAAAGCTTTGATACACAGTGCCAGATGTATTTCGGTACGAATAAATACTGTTACAATAACAAGGTAACCAAAATATTCTTTAAGTAGGAGTCCTGCCCACTTATTCTTACATTGAATCATCCACCTAACAGTTCCTCCACAATTTCTCCGCATTCGTCGACTGTTACACACCGAACCAGATCCAGAAAAGCTCTCCTCTAGATCACGCCCAGCTTCCTGGCCGATATTTCCTGGCTAATGCCGGTTTCAAACGGTTCACTAGCTGCACCCACGGCATTCGAACTCTCGTTACCAAACGGGACTGCTTCGATTCGGGTAAGTACACGGCCAGTTACGTCCGCGCGTTTAACGATGGACAAGTACAATTGCCGGAGTCCGTGCCGCGTGAAATTAACTCCCAGCTCGAAAACCAGCGAGATAAATGCACGCGCGACGTTGAAAACGGCGACTTTTTGCCACGGGGATGGAAAACATGTAGCCAGCCGCGTCTCGAAACGCGACCGTGGCGTGTTTCGCGTTTTAATTACCTCAACGACGCGACGGAGACGCGGACGGAACAACAACGGGGGTTCGGCTCTAGCGCTCGTTAATTGGGATATAATTAAAATCCAGGTGGCACGCGGTCTCTGCATTTGCCTGCGTCGAAGTGCTACCGATATAAGTATTTTTACCGTAAGAACATACGGTATAGAAGACGGTGCGTGGGTGGCAAGATAGCGAACCGTTTTGTAATTTAAAATTGCCAGGACGTATTTCTGCGAGCTCTTTGGTGGAGTACAGAGACAACCAGGAGGTTGATAATTAATTGACTGCGGATTTTATGCATTTATAGCGCAGGATAATCAGTGGCGGATCTAGGAGAGTGCAAGGCTGAAAGCTCTTGGACCCTTATGAATTCTAAGATCGTATTTAATATAAATTTAATTATGCAGGCTACTGTAGAATTTTAAATGGTCTCTTTCTAGCTCAGCTGATCTCGATCATTTTTAATTGGAAGTGGAATCTGAAAATTCAAGATAAACTTTACTGAATCAGACAAAAGGTTTCACTTTTTTTTTTTTATTAAAACCCTGTATACAGGATATATTCTGGTTGAGAAACGTGATTTCTGTACGTGGACCGGCGAATGGACGTCTCGTGGAAAAACTAGGGCCTAGCGATAACTATGGAAATGCTCCTGGCGAGTATGCTAGGTGGCAACGAGGTTAACGACGAACGGCCGGTGGAAAATGTGGTCGCATCTTGGAATAAATCACGGCGGAACGCAGGGTCGCTTACACGGCACGGCTAACGAACCCACTTCGCGGAAAAACAAGGGGTTGAAAGAATAATCGATCATACTTATGTGCAGGGCTATAACGTGTCTGACCTCGGGACGATCGGCCAGAGGCTCTGCGATATTTCTGCGTCCCCTTGCATTAGAACAGTCGACGTCGCGGAAACGTCGCGTCGGTGCAACGTGGCGTAAATCGCTTCAATAAACTATGAATCCGTTGATTCGTCGTTGGTGATTTACGATGCAACGAGGGTGGCTCGTAGGCGGTGACAGGAGCGGCTGTAGTCGATGGCCGAACGTGACTTCGCATAATTGCATGCATTTTTCGCAATAACGACGATGATTGAAGGAATGATGAAACGGTCTCCGCGATCGCAGGAGAATTGCAACCGAGTTGTGTTATGCACGTTTAAGGTCTATTTACACATATCCGTAACGTGTCAGTTCCGTATCCGTTCGGTTCCGTAACGTTCCATCAGTGTCAGTGATTTTAAATATTCTTTTGTTGTTTTTGATTGGGCATGTTCACACACGTCCGACACCGCTCCGTGACGTTCTTGATACGGTACGGATACGGAACTGACACATTACGGATATGTGTAAATAGACCTCGTATTGATCTGTGATTCTAGGTATTTGCGTGATCGATAATTAACCCTATGACTGCGGGACGATTTTTGCTGAAAATTCTAAGAGGCGTAGAGGTGAGAATTTAAAAAAAAAAAAATCAACTTGTACGGAATAATAAGACGGAACTTTTTTACATTTACATTTTTTTTGGAAACATATATTAATTTGGATATATTGTCGAAATGAGTAACCTCCTCCTTTTCGATGTCGGTCGATGACTGTGACTCGAAAATGTCAATACGGGATGCGTGAAATTTGTTTCATTCTTTCTATGTTCTCTGTTCATAGCTGATGTGGCTCCCGCATATGTCAGGTGTATTTCATAAAAAATAAGAGATCACGTATTCAAATGCGTTATGATTTTGCATGGAATCGGCCGAGCAGCACAATCTGAAAAGCTTGCACGACGCGTACACATCGTTAAAAGTTAAGAACGCGAAGAGATGCAATTATACAGTCCAATTGCATCCCGTTTTGAATTTATTTCATCGTATGTTTGGGATGAGTGGAACAGTGGATCCCGTGTCTACAAATCTGAAAGTGAGATTCGAGCAACAAGAGGCGATCTTGTAGACGAAACAAGTTGGAAACTGGGAGTTTATTTGTTTACGTATCCTAACAAATTGATTAAATAATACGGTTGGATAATACTTGTGGAACTTACTCGGCGCTGGTTTAAACATATTTCACGAAAAAATGAAATTTATGAATTTACATAGAACGTAATTTCTCGTTCTATACTACGCAACGCATCGAATAACATTCATCGATGCAACAAGATTAGGTTAAGTAAGATTCCGAACATTACTAAATGGATGGAGAATTTCACTATGCATTCTAGATTGAATTACAGTTATGAAATGATGTTCTAGATTCCATACGTTCCCAGATTAAACCATGGCGGTATCTCCCCGTCCTTGCCACTGCAGCCTTTCCGTCTTCATTGCGAAATTCCTGTTTCTAGCTCGTTCTGTGCTTTATGGATCCAGAATTCGAGTAGATCGCCTTCCACAATAACAATTCAACTCGCGTGTATGCGTGAGATTTAGTGCTATGTGTTATACTGTGGCCTCTTTGTTTACAGCGGTTATTATCATTTTCTTAGTTAATTCCAAGACTTAATTTCCATTTGAATAGATCAACGGTGTGTTTTCTCGCTTGCGCTTTGAGTACTAGATAAAGTAACAAATAATTGGATCAAACTTACCGAGCTCGATAATATAAACGTTTCAATTTCAATCGTACCAATCGTCCAGAGTATTAAACAGAGATTGCCAAGCTACCTAAGTACAAAGGTAAATTCATGGACGTGTGTTATGCAACAATGGAGTATCAATACACGATGCAATGCGACCAGCAAGCTTCGCCAGAATTCGTGTCATATTTGTTTAATCTCAACCGCAACATGAACATTGGATTCCCCGCCAAGTCTAGATCAGCCTGCACAGCAATCCTTCAATTTACGACCAGTGGACGCCATTAGCGCCCCCGAGCTGCGATTCCGCCGAACCAACCGCAGCTAGATGCAGGTATAGAATATTTGCCGCTCGTGTGCCATCTCAAATTTGCTCAGCCCTTTATTTCGGACCATTTTTCTATCATTTTTTTCCATAGAGTCCTGATTCAGAGTCAGACCTTTTGATTTAACTCTTTGCGATCGTATTAAGGGCTCATTATACTTTATTGGTCAAGAAAAACATGCTTCTTCGCTCATTTTTTTTCGAAATTATATTACAAAACGATTTATGTTAGACTTTATACGTATATTTATTATGCTTTTATAATTATATTAGAATAATAATAGAACAATAATAGAAGAATAATCTTCTTGTATAACTTATAATTACTACTGTTCTTAACACATATTTTAGATCACTTTCTATTAATCTATCGTTGCACTGTTATCTTAGAATCCATTACTATTGTCTAATGGTTACGTCCGGAACGGTAAAAAAAACTTTGCTGGTTGAGAGTAGACATACGATCGCAAAGGGTTAAACATGTAACGAATTTGAAAAAGCACTTCTTATTAGAATCGAGCCAGTTCTTAATATAATTGTGTATAATGGAAAAGTTGATTTTGCTATGAAAGTGATGGAATCGCGTTACCACATCGAAACGCGGTGAACAATTTGAAAAGAAAATGTAAAATATTAATTCGTAATCTCATTTTCCATAAATAAAGTATGATACGGTGCACAGGTTACAAGTGAGACGTGGACCCGGCCGACCGCAGAATCCCCTCTTCGTCTCGAATTCTAGTTACCGGCGTTTATCCAGCGCATTATCTATTTATACCGTCGCGCGACCACGACGTCTACTCGCCTCTGTTCCTCCCACGTTCCCAGCATCCCTCTGTCCCTCATCCCTCAGTAATCTTTGCCCCTGGTTGAGAGGATCTCAGACAGAGGGGTCGCCAGAAATTTTAGAGTTGTGTCTCTTGTCATTGGGATACGTCGCGCCGACGAAAGGTTTACATTAATCATGGCGGTCGAATACGCGCGAGTCGAATGCACGCGGCCGAGCGTGCCGTCGAGAGACTCCTAGTCGTTTGTCACTCTACAAGCTGGTGGACCTCCTACGAATCTCCTTTGAGCGAATTCTTGATGGAACCGTGGACCGAACGAGTCGTCGGCTCACCGTAGGTCTTTGATAGCGAGTCACGTGATCATTTCAGGGGAAAACGGCGAAATCGTCAGCGTCGGGATATGTACATCTATTACAAATATTGAAAATAATTGCAATTGTTACGTACGCACGCCGTATTTTACCTAATGACTGTAGAAGTAGGGAGAACTACTTTTTTTCTTGGACCATTGGACACTAATCTGTGTTCTTCGTTTGTGTGTTTATCTTGCTTTGGCAAACAATAGCACGGAACATTGAAATTTAAAAATATGATCCTCATTCAAGTAGATTAAAATTCGTCAAGCATAACTACATATATTTAATTAAAAAGCGGTCTTAAAATATAACGCACACATAGGAATTTAATTTTACTTTAGGAGGTTCCCTAAAATGTTCCTTGTAAATGGAAAAATGAGAATATTTGATAGTATTACGTATTTTTTCAACCTATAGAGAAGTAATTAATTTTCTTAAATGACACTCAAGTATTTAAAAATGGTGCTATACGCGAGCGCAATGAATCTATCGATTTTTTCGCTAAGTCGGAGGTTGTCAAAGTAAACGTGTCAGCTGAATTTTCGAATTCTCCGAGGCCATCTATCTGTGAGGTAGCTAAATTTGGCCTGTCGATGCGAGCTACTCATCAAATATTTAAAAAAATCAGGTTAAAAGTTTTCAAACCAACTAAAGCACACAAGCTTCCACCGCGAGATTTTCGACGTAGAATTGAGTTTGCCTTATGAGCATCCAACAGAATCGCTGATGACCTGAATATTGTTCGCCAACTAATGATTACAAATGAATCTGCTTTTTGTGCGGACGGGGCATGGGTTTCGATCAATTTTTAAGAATATGGGCCACGGAAAATGCGAGCCCGGAACTGATAAAAAAACGTGGCCAATATCGACAGCCAGGTATAGGGTGCAGCGTTTGCAAATAATTAGAGCCTTGAAGAAGTTATCAACACATTCGCGACTGGCAGATATTTTAAGTTTCTAATACCGAGTACTGACGAAAATAAAAAAAATTCTGAAGCTGAACATCGTAAATTTGTATCGTTAGGGCGAGGATAAAAATTACAGAATATGTTTTGAAATATCAACGTTGTAAATATGTAGTGTATCAAATAAAAAGATTTTCATAATTTTGTCATAACTAGGAATAGCATTTCAAGTGATGTGGATTCACGACAGCAGTCGTGAAAAAAACGTTCAACTCTATCCACTCTATTATCACCTAAAGGAGACGAATTTTACCAATAGTAAAATGGACTAGTCTGTATGAAGTATTTTTGCACCACTTTTGGACAGAAAAGAGAGATGTGCAAAAATGCCCCACGAGGAGCAAAGTAACCTGGTTTCGAAGTAGCGTGCGATTCGAAGAATCGAGTTTCCGAATTACAATTGCACGTTTCCCTGACAAAAGCGTGGAATCGCGTCTTACACTCGAGAAAAAGCCGCATTATAGGAAGTCAGTTTGCTCTCCTAGTCATCGAACCTTTCCTCTACCTATTTCCGCGTAGAGCTGAGCTATACATATAAGCTTGGCCCACTTTCTAGAATTACTGTGTATAAACTGCGGTGGAAACGTTTGATCCCTAAAAGTCCCTGGAAAAGCGAAGGGTAAAGGAAATGATGGAACGAGACGGGGACGCGAGTTTAATGGACTCGACGGTGAGGTTATCTACCGGATCCTCCCCGGGACGTTTGGTGTTAGGATAGAGATCTGTTTGAAGGAATCGTGGATTAGCTGCGGGGCTTTTCGATCATTACGGTGATGGGGAAAACCGCTCGATGGCGACAGGGTCTCCTGCATAAACATTTAGCTAATAGCTACGGAGATTCTAGAAGTTGGGGACCGTGATGGATTCGGTGAGTACTCAACCTAGTGGCGCCACTTGGAGGAGCACATCATTGTGGCGCCACTATTTCGCGTGCTCGCC
>NC_071979.1:19012127-19033190 GCF_026283585.1 Hylaeus volcanicus | reverse complement strand
ACTTGGAGGAGCACATCATTGTGGCGCCACTATTTCGCGTGCTCGCCATGCACCGAAACATTTGTGTTGCCTTGTTCTAGACTTTTATTAAGCGCGTATCTGCAGTCTTTTTGTAGGTATTGGTTTGTTCAAGTTTCTTATTTTTCCATTAAAGCTTCTCTTTAGGTCACGCGTGGACATTTTTCTTCAACGTTATTTCCTTAGGGCGCGAACGTCGTGGATACACCCTTCAAGAAGAAATGTCTACTCGTTTGGTAAGTATACACACACCCTTTGCAAATAGATATAGACCCCCTTTTTGGGTACACGTATTATATTCCTAGCACGTGAGTATCACTTTCTCAGGCTGTATACTTTCTTCTGGATAAATGTTACCTTATACAATTTCAATTTGTACTCACAAGTGATCAGCAGTATAATGAGAGTAGGTGTAACATTCATGGGGGTGTTGACACTTACCTGAAACAGAAATTAGAAAAACAATGTTAATGATTATTTTGGAACAAAATTATTAAAATACCGTGAAAACTACGCTACTTTTATCGAGGTGTTACTGTAAAAGCCACCACTGAACCAACTAAAAGCACCACAACAAGTTTCGTCAATTAGTTACTTAATCGTTTCCCAGTTCCCTTTAAGAAATCAATCGCAAAACGTCCCCTCGTTCCAAACACGTGTACACGCCGCAACAAAATCCCCAGAACACCGAGTTCCGATAAAACGAGAATCGTTGCATTCTTCACGGCTTCCCCGCGCGGGCGTTGGAAAAGTTCTCCGCCTTTCACCGAAGAATTCGATCTAACTCCAAGTCGCGAGCAAGCGCCGCAACTTGGGTGGAACGTTGGCGTCGCGGACGAAAATTCCGAATTCCCTAGATATTTTCACCGTGCGCGGGTGGCAGGCATGGAACGAACTGTCGCGATGAAAGCTTCCATCCCAAGGCTGGTGCATTGGGTGATCGGAAATTTCGATCGTGGCTCAACTTTTCGCGATTTTCATGCGACGCGGGGCGTTGAAAAACTGGATCGCATACAAGATTGATCAGGCGACGCCAGGGAGAGTTGCGCGCGGTCAAGAGTTCGAGCAAAGTTCTCCGCTTCCGAAATTCGATGAAGCTGGCCAGCGTCGCCTCGTTTACGCTTCCTTGTTCGACGTCGTCGTACACCGACGTCACTTTCCGCTCTCTGCCGTCTCTGTTTTCTATTCCTGCTCCGATATTGATCCGATGACGTGACGCTCAGTTATTACTTTGTGCCCGTGCGCCGTTCCCTTGCACGTGGCGGGCAAAGTATTGTACGGTCCCAGTTTGCATACGTCACGACTTCTGCTACGGTCACGAAGAACGTCGTTGGTTCGAAATGATTCCGTCGAGGCAGGTTGCAGAGTGGTCACTAGGGCTATGGAACTCTAACACGGAAGCCTGGAATCTTTCGTGTGTATTGCATACACACGCGGTATAGGGATCATTAAAAATCAGCGCATTCTACGGAGTTCGCAATAGATGACCGTAGCTAATTCTGTTTCTCGTATGCATTATTAATCTCGCCTTCAACGTTTCTAATTTCATCCCTGGCGGGCATCGGCAACTTCGTCCCCTCGTAGTCCCTAATTTTCTCCCTAGGGGCTGCCATAAATTTTTCCCTAGCGATGAGCACGGCAATCATGAGTAAGAAAATTGCTACGACTGACGTAATGTGTTACATATTTTCAAATTAGGCTGTTTATTATATTAACCCATTATCACACATTCATACACATGGGGTTAGTTTCTTTAGTATAGCATAAGTATATTCCGCCAATGTCCCAAAAATGGGACAAGGTTTACTTTTTATATTTAAATAAAAACAATAACAATTATGGCAAAAATAGTTCCAGTTGATTAGTGTGAATATCATTATACAGTTAATTTAATTTTTTCTTGTATTTTTGAATTGCGGCGGGTAATGGGTTAACATGAGGTTGGATTGTATCAAGTACACACCAGCAATCATATAGGCTAAACATGTTATTAAGGGACGAGTCTGGTCCAGCAAATGTTTTCTTCCAATGAATATAATTTCACGATATAATTTATTTTTGTTATTGAATTTTTTTTTTATATATAAAGGGACGTTCAAAGAAGAAAACTTGACATTGTAGATTTTTAATATATACAAATGTATATAAATATTAGTAGTGGCAAGGCGAAGGATTCTATCGTATAGTATTCGATACATTCCCGTTAACTTCTTTCGTAACTTTTTAAGTGATGATAATTTAAGGTTGAGCTGGTTTTGGGTTAGAAAATATTTAGACCTGTTCGATCACAAATCGGATAAACCAGAGGTGGACTATTTAGAAATTCAAGCACAGAAAGTTTCATTTCGCTAAAATTTGAATAATACACATGTACGTAACAATGGCCACCTGAGTTGGCAGCCGAGTTCGTATTAGCCGAAGCGCTGCCAACCGACTGACCAGAATCAAAACTCGATTACCTGACGCGATGTCATTTTCGACTGCAAATTACAGTCGAAAATGGATGTATATCCCATGGAATTACTTTTTCACTCGCAAATCGTTCGAACTCTAAAAATATATCGTTCGTTTGCTTCGCGAATGGTTTATTTATACAAGTATTTCTCGAAAGTACAGCACTCGTCTAATTTTTGAGGATTTTTAAAAAAATGTATAAAAGTTATACTTTACGAACAACAAAAATTACGTACCAAAACAGAACAATCAATTCAGCCGATACTCGTTCCAAACGACCAGTCTGATGTTTCCTGTTGCGATCGATTAAAAAAAAAAAAAAAAAAAAAAAAAAATAAGAGAGGTGAAGCATCCTTATTAATATTCCACGTTTCGAAGCTTATACCGTATTTCCATAACCAATTAATTTGCGTCAGTTTCACGGTTTCCGATACCGTTCGCCGCCATCGATCCTCCCGCGGTCCACCAACCTCCCAAACCACTGATTTCCGTTCATTGTCTTCGTTGCCGTTGAAAATATCAAGGGGTGGTCGTCTGTGGTATATTTCCCCTTTTTTTTTTCGTCGAATCTCATAGAAATGATACTTGGCCGCATCTTTCCATTTAGGAGCCGGGGAGGGGGGAGGTGGGGAGGGGGGGGGACACGGGACGCGAAGCGTCGATTCAATTTCACCGTTCCAGACCATGGACAGAGCGGTGTAGGTAAGGGTGGAGAAGACGAGAGGGTGACAGAGAGGGAAAAGATCGGTTGGGGCCAGGACAGAGGTATGGGGGGGGAGGGGGTCGAAGCAGCCAGAGGACGGAACAGAAGAAGAGGGATTTAGCGGAAGGGAACGAAACGTAAGAGGTTAATTGGAACAGATAACTGCGTCTGCGTGTGTCGATGTGCCGCTCACCACCCCTCCCGTCACCCTTTATAGCCACTACTCCCGTCCGTGACCTGCACCACCCTCTCCGTCTCGCTAGTTGCAACCCCGGGGGTCGGTCACGTTTTATCCCGTTTCTTTTTCATCTCTTGTCGCGCGCTCTCTACCCTACCCGTACCCTCCACCCCCCCCCCCCCCCACCCCCCACGGGGCTTCCTTTTCGCGTGGACGGTACGCGAGCACTGTAAGCGTTTTCTCCTCGTTGCCGTGGTCCTCGTCATTAACGGTTAACGGCCGTCGACTGCCGTGCATTTATTTACTTTACGGCGCATTATGCGTTCCGGGCTTGCCGTGGGAATCTAGAAACGGTATTGGATGAATCTGTCGCGTGGAGTGGAATATATTCGATATATCCGCGATTCTGTCACTGAAGAGAATTGAAGGTTTGCCAGAATCTACATCGCGCAGGTCTCGTGACGTTGATATAGTTTGATCGAGAATTTCGTTTCTTTGACACGTTCACGGCGGCGTGTACCACCGGTGGTTCGCGTTCGCGCGTCTATCAGACGACGTGTACCATCGCGCCGCCCCCGGGGCAAGAAACACAAATAGCAGCGCCGCGTCGGCGTGAATGTGTTAACAACAAGATAATAGGAAGCCGATTGAGGAAGTACAGGGCTACAAATACTCAATGGAAAAAGTAACTAACTCCGAGAGGCTAGCACGACTACCGTCTGGGATAGAAATGGCGTGAACTGCTACTTTTGAATCGCTCGTGATTCAATCACGTTCATTCTCAATCACGATGATTTTTCACAGTGATTCGTGATTCTTCGTGATCGCTTCTGATTGGTAGAGAACATTCTTTTCGCTTTTCACGAATTATGTTGTTCTTAGATTATATATGTATTATAATATGGTCTAAAAGCAATGTTAATATAATTTTAATACAATTTAAATTTGACTTATTTATAGTTTCTTGAATTTCCGCTAAGGGGAGACAGCGAAACGCCAACGATAACAATTAACATGAACCGCTTCTGAAACGCCATCTTCCAAATCACTGTCAGTGATTTTTCACGCCATCCCTAGTCTGGAAGCATCAAACTACCCAGTAGAACAAAATAACTTTTTCCTCTCGAAAACGTAGATGCACTCGTCTTCGAGTGGTCCTAACAATCGTGCTCAAAAAGTGTCCAACCACGCATCCCTGAGAGAGTCAACGATATAAACATACCAACTTTCGAACTCTCGTCATCCAATTTCCTCATTGCAGTTACAGTTTGCAGATTGTCAAGACTAGTTGGGTCGATAAGAAAACGGATAAGGGGGTATGGTAGCGGTGCGTCCGTGAAGAAAATTCTTGGACCAGCCACTGGTAAATGGAGACACGGTCCTGCGAACCCCGGGGACGAGATGTTTGATAAGAGAACGAAGCTTCGGGTTACTTAATACCGTCCTGTCTCGGAGGAGCTGCCCTCGCTGATCGAACTCTTCTTCCCCGTCTCGGGTACGGTATCGGGTGTTGGCCTCCGATCCCGGTACTCTTTGTTCTTCTCAGTTTTCCGTCTGCTGGAACCGCCTCCTCCCGCTCCTCCTCCGCCAGCGGAATTGCATCTCGATAATCAGCGAGCCGGCCGTTCGATGAAACGGCTGCTACGTCTGATTTGACATCTGATCTTGGATTACCACGAGGAGCCGCGCTCTTTGTCGACCTGACTTCGAATCGGAGAGACCAGCCCTTTTGTACGATTCCCCGTTCGCCAGAGGATCGACGGGGACCCGGTGGGCACGGAATTGTTCTTTCCCCGAGGGTGGAGAAGTTTCCAAACGGAGCATCCCTTGGATTTATGCGCGCGATTCTAGGTTGCCTCCTGTCGCGGAGCTGGGAGACACGGCTTGATTGATTCGCCTCGCGAAAAATAATACAGCGTCGTATAACGCAAACTCGCGGCACTCTGGGACAGGGCAGATCGAGTTTGAGAGGCGTGAACGGAAGTTTCATCCCCGTGTCAGGCGAAGATTGAAGTTCTAGTGGAAGTCCTCTCGTGGGTTTCGAATCGTTTCTAACGGCTGTTAAACGATTTTATAATGCTGAATGAAAGCTTTTATAATTCGTTGAAATAGGTTTTATCGTTTTAGGATTGATAACTTCTGGGTAACCCTCAAAAGAGATTCTAACGAGACCATTAAAAAGAATCGCGATATACGAAATAAACGACGGCACATTTGTTTTGTAAAATAAATGTTACGTTAAAAGCTCAAGTGGATCCCGCTAACACGAGTCGTCGGGAATGAATCGAGGTTCCATTTGGCCAGAACTTTCGACTATGAAGCCGAAAAAAAATCCAGCAAAACCTGGAAAGTTCCTGCGGCAAGCGTTTGCCAGTTTTCAGCTTTTTCTACGGGAGCAGAGATCGGAGCACGTGCAGCGTCCAACGATTTCCGAAAGATACATTCCCTGTGAACTCACGGTTCCCTCGTCGTGCATAATGAACGAGTTACAACCGTTATCGAAAACGCAGGAAGCCGGATCCGCGACTGGGGAAGCATCGCTGCTCGTAAATCTTGCAACGCCATTAATAAGCGTGGCCCCGGCTATGATTCCTGCTCTCGCGTCGCCACCAAGTGCAAAAGCCTGAATAAATAAACGCGATCCTCTGCGCGAACGCCGGAGAATCCGTACTCGCGACTCTCGCAGGGTGCCGTGGTGTGGGTGAGCGACGCGCGTCGCGGCGAGCGTATCGGCAAGTTTATAAATACTCGAAGATGGTGAAACGGATATGCGCGGTTATAAAACAAAAAGCCGCGGAAAGACCGCGACGAGGCGTAGCAAGGAGGACGGAGGTGGCTCGAGACACGCGTACAGCGCGATGGGAAGGGAGGAGCGGGAAATCCAGGAGGTTATAAGTAATTCATCGCTTGGTAGCTGCAGCGAGCAGGCCGTGTAAATACCGACGACGCGAGGACTCGCTAGAACTACACTGACATCCGCGGTATCTTTGGCTCTCGGTTCGGCTTTCCACCCTTTACCCTCCTCTCTTACTCCTCCCTTTGTCTCTGTCCCATCAGTGTATTCACTGGTGCGCAGCGGAACGAATCTTGGAACATCCGCGCCGTCAGAGCTACGCTTTACCATTTTTTACTGTTGAGGGAAACTGAGAGGGGTAGTTTGGAGTGGCATCAATCACAATTGTACATATTAGTGTTACGAGTGCTGTACCATCGCGATTCCCATATTCAAGAGTAAGGAGTCAAACATGGACACGATTCACAAGGCGCGTGATTTGAAGATCGTGGGTTCGAATCTCCGTGGCTTATTAACCGACTTCGAAAAGGAAGAGGATAATCGATTCGACATGTATTATTTGTAAAGTATGTTCCCTGACTACGCTGAGATGGCTCGACCAATCGGGGTGTGATCTCTTGCATCTTGTAAAGTATTTCTCCCAGTTGGTCCCGTAATCAAGACATTTTGCGATTTGTTATTTTTTACCCGATTTGTTTTTGCAAAAAACCGTAAAATTTTATACCGTTTATTAATCAACGATGGATGGACCAATTGGATCGAAATTTGGTCTCATAAAAACACATTTGGCCTTTTTTTATTTTTTACCACTTTGTATTACTTTTTATCGGAAAAAGAATCCTATTTCGCACATGTTCGGCCTGAAAGCGATGTAATCGACGAAACCTTGTATTTTGCTGCCGGACAAGTCATCGCGATGATAACATTTCCGAAAATTTATGAATTGTTTCATTGTTTATAACTAGCGTTATTGCAAAATTCCTATTCTCTGATGTAACTCGGCAAGGAATTAACCGATTGAAATGGAATCTCCCTTTTCAATGACTGATGATTCCATGATAGAATTTGCAAAAATTTATGGACAATTTTATTGTTTCAAGCCACTGTTGCTGCAACATTCCTATTCAGACGTATCGGAATATTAAAAATAAATAGAGCTCACAGAGTGCCACCTCGAGGTGCCCCAGAACTGATTTCCTCCTATTCGAGGACTCTGTTGTTGCACCTGACTAGTACCTCTCTTGAAGGTATAATCGCAATCGCTGGAGAAAGAGAAAGAGAGAGAGAAATTTTACGAGAGAATCTCGGGGACGGCGCATTACGGATAATAAAGGAGATTGACGCTA
The DNA here is from genome assembly GCF_026283585.1 of Hylaeus volcanicus. Classification (NCBI taxonomy): domain Eukaryota; kingdom Metazoa; phylum Arthropoda; class Insecta; order Hymenoptera; family Colletidae; genus Hylaeus; species Hylaeus volcanicus. The sequence goes on along the minus strand of NC_071979.1, from coordinate 19,025,697 downwards.
AATTACAAAGTCCGCTGCAGACGGTTAGTTGAATGTTTCTCTGGAGCAGGAGCGTCGCCAAATCGGTTTTACGGCCGGCAGGTGGTCCGACTGCTCTTCCCCTGCGTTCACGACGAGACTTCCATCCACGTTTCCACCTACGTTTCTCGATTAATTGAAATTAAATATTGTCCACGAAACGAGTAAACTTTACTGTTCGAACTGAAGCTGATGCTTCATGGTTGGAAGATCAAAATATACAAACGTGACAATGGCAATAACTGTCTCAACTTCCTCATACCTATCACCTCCCATAAAATTTCCATAACAGTTCTCCATTATCTGTTAGTTATTTAAAACAATTCCAACAAATTCCCAAGTCCCCAGATAGAATGCAACTCCGACTTTGCAAACTCTGACTGAGTTTTGCATACAGAATGCGCTTTAAAAGTCGAAACTTTGAAGACGATTATTTTTGCTCCGAAACGGCCAACCTCTTCGCAATTTTTGACACACGTAGACAAAATTATCGTTAAAAAATACTCCAAATTTGAAGAACATTGTGAGAAGGTTATTTTTTTTTTTTGGGAGAACCACCTTAATTGTTACGGGTTTCGTGGCGCGTCGTTCCCTTCTCCGGGGAGAGAGGAAGGGTCTGTCGCATCCAAGGCGACGTCCTTTCCGTTCTAATTACACAATTAAAAGAAAGTTAATCCGTCGTGATCCACGGACGACACGCGGACGCGTAAACAAACGTGTCGGCGCCGTGGGGATGGTTTGTGGGGTGGAAGTGGGCGGGGAGGATCGCGACGGATGCAGACGGAACGAGCAGGCGACGAGTAATTTAACGCTCGACGAGATTTATGAAAATTTTTTCGGCTCCGGCATGCGGGCGAGGCGGTTCGCCCTCGACTAAACGGTTCTTTGTAGCGAGAGGCGGTTAGAGAGAGAAAAGGGAGAGAGGGGGAGAGAGGCCAGGGCTCTCTTTGTGAGCTGGACGAATTTCCCCTCGCGGCGCCGGCAAATTCCCAGCGTTGTGTTCTTTGTGTTCTTGTAATTATAAACACGCCGCGACCCGCTGAAAAACGGGCCCCTTGAAACTTTTCTTGCCAATGGAAGTTGAACGGCGGATATAATCGTTTAAGGGGTCGTGCAATTTTGATCACGCGAAAATTCCAACGTTTTCTTCTTACAGCGTATTAACCCTTTGACGAGTACGGACACACCGGTGCGCCCAAAGTTATTCTAGCCAAACAGAGCACAAATCCATTGCCGCAATCGTTTGTTATCTTTATTATTGTGTTTAAGATGTTACATCTTGAGTTCTTTCCACCTGCCCACTACGGAAAGGAAATTGCATTGATTAGAAGTGCTTGGCAATCTATGGGTGCTGTTGTTCCACTGTGTGTATACTCGTGCTTTGAGGAATACCACAAATTAAACGAATTTTAATACTTTGGAAGTAAGTATTCATGTGATACAGTACATTGTATTTTGTTGTTTTAAATATATATTATAAATAATATATTATAAATAAATAAATGATGGATGGAAAATATATTTGTGTGTCTAATGGGTTTAAAAGTTATAATAGACGTCACATTATAAATCTTCATATTGAATGAGAAAAAATTTTCTAAATATAGCCACATTCAAAAATAGGCAAAATTTTGATTTAAATAAAAATTTCAAATCGAGTCATAATGAATAAAAGATGAAAAATTTGTATCTATTATTCGTCGAATAAAGATACATGTCTAAAGTGTCTTCATTTGATTTTATATTTAAATAATTTTTTATCTAGCCAATACTCATTTCTAGCTACATTTCTCGGCCGGATTACCAGAGCGACCCCTTAAATCGTGCTATATTAACGACAACTCATGAATAACTCCCTTGCCTTTCAATTTGCAGGATTTTCGCAACACGTCAAAAAATTACAGTTGGTGGAATTGGTGGATGGCCTCATCGATCGTAGTTTTAAAAATTCTCTCGCAGCAAGGTACATCCATTTCGCTTAGCATAATTTCCTAGACGTTCCATGAAGCTGTGGCCGGTGCATAGGGGAATAATGAATACAAGTAGGGTATCGCGAGCACGAACGAATTCGTTGGGAAGGCTCTCGCGCCTAATCCACAAAGAAAAGTTTATCGAGGCATAATGAAATTTCCCGTGCGTCGAAGTGAGGGTCGCCCATTGCAGATCTCACAAACAGAAACTACTTGGGCGAAAAATGGTTACAATTAGACCAAAAAAGAATTCAGGCCGCCAGAGAAAGTACGTTATTTTCGAGCACAAAGAGCTCTCTGTGTGAGAAATTCAAGTTCTCTGGTCGAAATGAAACGAACAATTCGCTTCCTCTCTTTTTCGACGAGGAGAGGTCCCACGAGTGTCTTGCTCCAACGAATTATCGAGAGTCTCTCGTCAAAAAAAAAAAAAAAAAAAAACCAAATAAATAAATCAAGAACGTCGAAACTATCCGGTAACATTTCCGAAATGGCCCGAGCCACTGGCTTCCCGCTCAAAGTACGATCTCCAGCGCTCGTGGATCGAGGATCAATGGTTCCGGTTAAATCAATCCCTGGTCCCGTCGAAGCGAAACGAAAAATTTCATCCCTCCGAAACTCCTCGCCGGACTCGAAGGTTAAATCGAAAACAGCTCAAGGATCCGTTTACGTCGGGCGCACAGAGGCGCTTTTAATGAAATAAATTTCGTTCCTCGTGCCCTGAAACTGGGCCACCATCATTCCTTCTAATCCCCGGTGCAGACGTAATACCACGTCCACGGTAGAGCTACGTGTACGAGGTGAGTCACCGCTATTCCCTAAAATATTTCGTGAATCCCTAAAGTTGCGGGAAATGGGGCGAGTGACTGGCAGTGCCCTTTCTGGACTACAATACCACGGTTACCGAGTAATATCATTATTAAACGTAGAACCGTGTAGAATTAAACAGGTAACAGAAGATGGGGAGCGAAAAAATTGTGGCGAAGAATATATTACACGCGATTATTATCAAAGAGAAGCAGAACAGAATATATAATAGAAGGTATGGAGAGAACAAATGATTATCAAATGAGATTGCCAAGAAACTTCCCCTTCCGCTGACAGAAGTTCACCAACACCATCAAAACTCCCAGCATCAAAATTTCAGCTCAAACAAAACGTCCAAAAGAGCTGGCAGATATCGAGCCGTTTCACCTGGAACGTAGGTGGGATGGTTCCCTGGAAGAATGAGATCAAAGGACACCGAAAATTCGTTCGAATCGTTCGCCGTGCTCCCTGTGTGTTCACTCGCGTACGGATATTACCCCCAACTATGGAGGACGGGGTATAACGCTATCGTGAAATGCGTAAAGATCGCGATGGAAACGTGAAATTCCTCTGGAGAAGAATCGTTGGACGTGAAACAGGGGTGGGGGCGGGGGGGGGGGGGGGGGAGCACAGGAGGGGTGGAAACAAGCTGAGGGTGGGTCGCGGCGAGCCCCCCTCCGATAAAGAAAGGATACGGAGTGGTTTAACCGCGAATGGTAAAAGTGCAGCGAGATATCCGACCGGTAGCTCCGACACGTTGAGACGTTGGAACGGAGGCCGAGCTTACACAAAGGATAAAGAGGAGCAGGATGACGAGGATGGGGGTGGGGTTGGGTCGACGGGGGTGGTTCGCAGCCGGCGAAAACGCGAGGAAGAGGAAGAAGTGGAAGGACGCGGCGAGAACGGAGGATAGAGGTCGTGGGAGGGAGAGGGAGCCACCGTGGAGGAGGCCGATGGAAGTGCTGCGCTGGGAGAGGGTTGGGGAATGGGACCTGGAGGAAAGGGTGGTTAGAGGCGAAAGATACGAGGCGGAAGCTACGGGGAAGGCTCGGCTTGGGAGTAGATTTTACGAAGGCGAAGGCGGATAGATTCGAAAGGGTGAGGAGAGACGAGCGAAGGGTAGGTAGGGGTTTGGCGCGCTATACGAGCCGATGTCCCTTGAGGTCAGCCTAGCGTGACTACCTATCAATTGCCGAGACTGCGTCTAGCCCGCTTAAGTGACGCGACGTTGGATATACCCGCTTGGATATTCCATAGACACTGCGCGATGTCGATTTTCCGTAAATACGCCGAGATAGCGTCATCCCGTGTGTACGTGCTCGACTCGCGACACGCTTATTCGCTCTTTTCAGTTTCGTCACCCCCCACACGGCGAGGCAGAATCTAAACAAACTGACACTTCAACAAACACAGGTTGCGAATACTTATCGAACTGACTGTATATACGATCACGCTGAATCCTGTATACAAAAATAGGCTAAAATTACTTCAATGACCTTGAAACATGGAGATCTGCTAAAAATCGATTTTTCATTTTAGAGGCAAATACAATAACTTCCCTATAAATCGGGAAGTTAAGAAGTTATTAGATATCTTCTCAACGTCACCAAGAACAAAAAAGTAACCCCTAGGCCTTCCATGAACGCTATCAAGAATTTCCTCATAGGCCAGGTTCTCGCCAGCTTAAAAATAATAATTTCATCGTCCCACAGGAGGAAAGTGTTCTTTAAATAAATGTCTGAAAACGCTTCCAGAAACCTAACCTCGGATATAGCGAGCACTTAAGAACGCCCTGGCTCTCGAGCGGAAGCTAGAGCTGCGGGCGCGTTGTTTACACGCTCCCATCGGCCCACCAGCTGAAAACAGTCCCTGGTTGACGTTTCTTTCCAGTTTCTCGCCTTGCGATAACAACATATCTGAGATCTCGCTCGGACGCGGTTTGTTTTCGCTCCGCGCGTGGACTGACAGTATGTTTTCGCCCCCACGCTAGACGCTGCGTTAACAAACGTATCACGCCATCCGGATCTCGCTAATTAATCGCGGCGGCGAGGGTTAAAAGCTGGCTGGGTTCCGTGCCTACTTCGACAAGTGCGTTAAGTGATCTTTAATCGGATCGGAAGCTCGAAGCGCGACGTTGATCAACACCTAACACCTTTCCATCTGTTACTTTTCGGGGTAAGGTGTTTTCAATGTGTTTTTGAGTTCTGGTTCATGTATTAGGCGTGGAAATGTATTCCGCGATTTTCTAAAATAAATTTACTCTAGTTCACTTCTGAAGGAAAATTTTGTTTATGTATAAAGAAAACATGCAACCTTTAATCTTTCAAGAGAGCACGTGTAGTTGTGAAAACAAAATGGCGAGCGAATATTTCTATTTCAATTACAATCAGAAGTAATCGAATGTATTTAAGTGCACTAGTAATCTGTTAGAAGAACGATATTCTTCCTCCACGAAATAGCAGGTGGAAACTATTTAAAAAATTTTAGAAAAATCTCTCTTTAAAATAGAAACGAAAAACTCTGCATTTATCTCGACGAAAATTCAGTACTGTTTAAATTATACTCGCTGGATGTTTGAATGATCGGATCAGTGTTGGAATATTCGAGTAGAGAAAAATTCGACAAGTCGTGGTCGCGGTTCGGGCGTATCCCTATCCTTCCAGAGGCGAAGAACGAGCCTCGGTCGCGATTTGTCGAATATATGTTTCAAACGTGATCGTCTTCCGTTCGCAGAAAAATATCGTCGGTATACCAGTATCCCGAGCGAGCGGAATATTCTGGCGGAAAGAAAAGTCGTACCATCTCTCATCCGTGGTGGCGTAACATAGAATGTAAAGCCCTTATCTCTGCCATAGAAACTCTCTTTCTCTTCTCCGTTCGGTGGGCGATGTCCTTTCCCTAACCCATATTAAGAATTCTGTAGAAAAATGTTGACGATTTTACTCGTTCGTACGAATTAACGTGTTGAGTGCCGCGTCAGTCACCGGTGAGTGACACTAACTTTTCTTTCAGGCCGCGACTGAAGGTGACAAATTTACTTAATTTTTATTTATTACAGGTTTGTATCATTAATGCGTTTATATACCACAATATTAGCGCTTCTAAGTAGCGCGTGGACTGACGGGGATTTCCTTAAAAATTCGCGTAGCGCTTAACGTGTTAAAATAATGCTGGGCCCTATGATTGTTTTATGTTTCATCCAGGACGGTTACATGACGTCCCCACTCAACTTTAGTCTCTATCATTAATAAGGACATTTTCTCCTCAGTCATTTACTAATACTAGTGTTTTATACAACACTTAATGCTATCTAGTTCAGAGCAATCCACATGATAAGAAATATTTTGAAGAGACTGTGGTTTCTGAAGCGTGTAGCCTACATTATTCTTGTTAGACATCTTCTCCTAAACTTAGACTAATACCATCAAGGTCTACCATAACAGAAAACCTCGCACAGCAAACCCACGGTGCGAAAGTCCCCTTTAGCCAACGAACTGATAGTACCTCCTTCTTTTTCAAGCGCGATCTTGAAGAAGGCTCATCGAGCAGCATCAGTAAAGGAGGATTCGCTCAGGCCAGGTTTCGCGGGGCCAGATCGATATTCACGGCGTGGGAGCGAAAGGTAACGCGGCGTACGAAAGGCAAACAAAGTGATAAGAGCGGAGAAGAGACCATAGGAGGGCACCATCGTGTCGAGTATGTAAAAGGCAAGCAAGCAGCGCCGGGCGGCTGCTCGGCGCCGACATTTCGCGGTAAAGCGAGCGACCCCATAGCCATGCATCACTCTGTCCTACCAGCGACTACCTAACTATACCTACGCGGACCTACCAACCCCTGACTTCGTCTGCACTTCGCGTCTCTTTTCTCTCCACCCTCGCCGACCCAGGATCTCCTCTCTGTTCCACCACGTCCCATTCCGCTGTTTCCGCCAGTCTCTGTCCTTTTCAACCTGACCAAACCCCTTCCTCTTCCGGTCGCCCGCAGTGTTGTCCTTTTTTTTCCCCACCTTTTCCCTCAACATTTCCTACGCTCCGTGTTCACCGCCGCGCAACTGGATCTCTCACCTATCCCTCTCCGTCCCCGTCGCTGTTGTCTGTTTCCCTGTGTTCAGCCGCGTTTACAATGGCTCGTCATAGAGAGTCCGTTGTGTTTCTTCGACCAATTTGAGCGTTTGTCATCCCTTCGCGGCCCTGAACGAGCTCCCCTGCGCTCTCTCGCGCCGGCGGTTTTTCCGTCTCGCTTCGGTAGCCCTCTGTTTCGCGGACCCTAGCCGAGGTTCCGTTCGCGGTCAACCCCCCAGTCCGTCAGTGCGCGGAAGAGCCGCTGGACGCTTTCCGCGCGACCTTCGCAATAATCTGCGTTTTTATGCTCTAGATTATTTAGAAATCTTGAAATGGTAGGATAGGAGGTGTGCGGGCAACTTTTGGGCAATTTGGTGGGGAGGATTACCTGGAATAAAATTAATTGATGAATTAATGATCGTAACCCTTTGCGGTCGACGACTTTTTCGGCCGGGCGAGGTAGCAGGTCGAGGAAATTTTCGCAAATGTGCCGAGGGTCAATAAAATGATCTTATGTACAAATTATCTTACAAAAATGTTATATTTTGATAGTTTATCTATATTCACACCTTTAAGAATGTAACTTTGCAAAATTAAGTTTCGTGTTTTACTTTGGTATGATAATTTATGACACATTGACCAAGATGCATTTTTGGCTTATCTGGACATGTATCGCAGTAATAAGTTGATTCGTGTTTTCGACCAGAAGAAACTTTGCAATCCTTCTATTTTCCAGTAAGAATCACATGGAACTTTCTATTTAATCGAATTTCGACAGAATTCGAGATCGATCTTGAAGCTCGATCGCGTAGCTGTCGAAAATTTCCTGTTAACTGGTTTACCAAAATTTTTCGAAACTGCAAATATATTGGCTGGAGGTAGCAAAATCTAACATAAGCACCGACTGCCGCCTCTCACTCGTTACTCGATCTGTCGGCGCGAAATGTCATGGCGACCGAGAGTCGCTTCACGACCGCAAAGGGTTGTTATGACACTTATCTTCAAAAGGAAGACATTCTTGACCTAGTTTTGTAATTTAACTTGTATTTACCTAAGATTTTTATTAAGGTTTCGTCCCCCGGATAATTTATCAATTTCCAGCCTCACAAACTACTCTGATTCCAACTATCCTCTATTTATTTTCTAAAAGCCTCTATCAAAATTCATGATCTGAAGCTTCAACGCGGCCAACCGCGTCAATTCGTCAATGTCCAACATCAAAAAGAAAATAAGCTCGTCCCAGTTGCGCAACAAACCTCGCCACCCGATCATCGTAAGTTTTACCATTTTAATTCGTTCTACGCGGACCAAGATACCCGAATCTATTTGCGGAATGAGAGTGGCTCCGTTGAGGCGGATTTCCATCAACGCTCGTAGAAGTTCTCACGTGGCAAACAGGTTGCAGGAGGATTTCCCGTGTTTGCGTCGATGCAAATGCGCCTCTTCGTTTCATACTTTGAAACAACCTTCCAGGGTTCGCCGAGCGCAACCCGTATCGCGTTGTTTGTCTTACCTCTTCTCTGCGCGGTTCAGGCTTTGATACACCTTCCGGTAGGTGCGCTGGTGGCACTCGTGTATCGAGAGCTCCTTATCTCGAACCTCGAGGATAAGCGTCTTATTGTTCTCACGCGCTATCAGCGACGAGGCGCGGTGTTATCAGGTTCGTACGGATGGAAGATTTAAATCCGCCCGCGGTGTTGAACTCCTCGTCGTCTCGGCACACTTCCGCGTTGTGAAACTTCGGAAAAGTGTTAGATTCGCTTTTCCTTTAAATTCTGGTTCTATTCTACGTCAAACGGGGTACATGACGGGCCGGAGTTTACATTACTTCTCGTTGATGTTTTGGGTATTTTGTGAAAGTTATTAGTGATATATTCACTTCATTTTTTATAGGAAATAATAAATATTTTTTTTCGAAAAAAAAAATTCACGTTCGTCTTTGTACTCTTTCGAAGAGGATTTAATCAACGAAAGAGCTAAAAATGTCAAACTCGATGGTGTCCACGAATGAAAGTATTTGTAAGCAGTAATTTTCTATTTTCTATTTTTTTTTTTTTTTTTTTTTTTTTGATGGATTATTGAATTTGAATGGATTAAATTTGTGGCTGGCCGAGCCTGGGGGGAAGCATTAACAGTAATTCGGTACCGGAAGACAGGTAACGGTTCTCTGTAACGGGCCAATTCAATTAGTATAACCGGCCCATTCCGATTGCGATCGATGCTCCTAATGGCCAGTTCTGCCCCTAATTAATATACGCTTTTAATTACGTCCGCGCCGCGTTTCTGAAACGAGCACTCGGCTCGTCGAATATGTATTTTCGAATGTAACGGCGTTACGCCAAATTCGCATTGCAAAACTTGCGGGAAAACCAGCCCTGGGTCGAACAGGTTGCGCACCATTTTCACCCTCCAAATCGCGCGCAACCCAGTTTGACACTTCGGGACAACTCTAAACCCTCCAGTTTAGAGTTCTATACAATTCATCTCTGAGATAAGATTTTTTTTTTTCCTAGCAATTAGCGTTTGTTAAGGTTACGTTACGAAGAGGCAAAGACGTCGTAACCGAGAAGCTTCGAAATAATATTCATTCCATATAAGAAATAAGGAACATTAAAATGATTTATATATCCAATAGAATAATGATTTCAATGCAACTATTAGATTTGTACAAATATCGATAAAATTATAAACACTAAGGCGCTTTCCAATCTGTGTCACGAGGGAACGCCCTTAAACATCCCTATAAGCATTTCCAACATGTAATTTCTTCATCCCCTACTGTACGTTACAGCATTGTACCTGTTGAGCTTGTCGTTAGGGCGACGAGTTGTAAATTCGTTCGACGTTATATCGCGAGTGTAGCGGGTGAACATCTCTATTATAACTTAATATAACGCAGCCACGCCGAAAATGAAATTACTCTTCTAAGATGAAACTTTCCACTGTTTGCTGGATGATTCGGTACGACGCGAACACGGCTAGGAAATAGTCCTTGCGTTCTACGATACATAGGTCCATTGCGCCAGTTTACCACGAAATTGGAGTTGAAGTTTAAAAAATGCCTTGCACGTAATCAGAATTATTCTATATCCAAATATTTAATTTTCTTAAAAAAATTGTCTTAAAATTCCAAATGTAACGACTGGAAACGACTGAAAACAAATGAAGTAATTTCTACAAAATTGGAGTTTCCTTATTTGAGAATTTAATTAAAAAATTCAGCGTTTAATTATTTCCCAGTTCGTAGCGCAAGGGGTTCAAATGATGATCGATTGCTTAAAGCTCCAAATTCAACGATTGAAAATCACCTAAGGAAAGTAAGTCAGCTATTTGCAGGGAATGAAATAATTTGTAGTAAATTGGCCAACAGTGGGGGTTGCAAGAAATAAGGACGGATCGCCCAGCGAACGAGGCACTTCATTCGCGCAGTAAATGTTCCAACGATCAAGATTTCACCGTGCGACTAGAGGAACGGGGTTGGAAGAAAGGACGAGGGTTAGACGCGGGAGTGGCTGAGGCTTCACGAGAGTCTGGTGGAAGGCCAATATAGGTGTGCTCGCACCGGTGGAATTGTAGCTCGTTTCGGAGGTTCACGCCCGAAGAACGAGGTTAATGACAAGCCAGCTCTCGAGAGCGTTTCGAAATCGATTCGTGTTCGATGAGAATGCGCTGATTCGAAACGGAAAACTTGGAACTAACGGGGTATGTGCCCCTTTGAGCGAGGACTCGGAACTGGCGTTATTGGGGGACGCTGAACTCTCTTGATCGTTAGGAAGGGAGCGTGGAGATTTTGAATCAACGGAAAAATTGTCGATATCGTTGGTGGGATCTACGCGACTCGAATTTTCGATTAACTGTATTTTACTTATAAACCCCGCGACAGGGTATATAATGACATTTTAATTTACACGCTGGTCAGGGATCTGTGCCATTATTAATGCTTATAATATAATAAAAATGATAGATATAATTGATTGCACTGGAGTTTAACTAGTTGATATTTCAGAAAGGGACAACACGTTCGAGTCAAGGCGGATAACTGTGACAGGTCTATTTATTTACGCTCTGTCCGTCATTTTCACGGCAACTTATCGTTACTGTCCGGCTGAATCGATAAATTGAGTTAAATAACGAGCCTCGTTTGAAGGATAATTGTCGATTAATATTTAGGGGCTAATTGTTGGCGCAATCGTTCCTCAAATCACCCTCGCGGGATCGACTCGTTCCAAATATAGCCGTCCTTTATTTTATTGTCAATGAGCAACTTCGATGATACGTTAACCGTGATTTTAATATACATTTGTAGGTATTTTAATTCATCAATGTTTCATCGTTGCTGGGTTGAGAAACCTCGAGTTCAATGGAGCACGATGGGTGGAAACGCATAGTAGAGAAGAAAGTATTGTTTTGTACTTAATTTTATGTTAAATGCTCTAAAATTTTCAAAAATTTACAGAAATATCTACTAAATATCTACATAATATATCTATTAAGATTCCTGTCGTTCGTACAGTGGTTTCACCTTTAAGAGGTTAAGAGCCACTGGTGTATCTGATTCAAGCTAACCGTATCGAATAGCCGACGATTCAATTTTATGTCGAAAAATCGGAAAGCTTTATTATCGAACAATTCTATCTCGAACCGACGGGAGTCTTCGGAGAAATCAAGTTTCCGATAAATAGAGAATTCACCGCAACTCCTGCGGGTCACCGACACCCAAGCGCTTTGCACAGGGAAGAAGCGAAACCTCAGACGAGGAGAGAACCACAAGTGGAAGTGCGCCCTTTTAACCCTTTGCGGTCGTGATTATTTTCCAACCAACTATTGCGCTGGAGTTGTATCGCGGCGATCGATTTTACACGAACTGACAAATTTTATTCGGCCCTTTTCAGGGATTCATTTATACAGCCACTAACTGCAGATGAACTTTCGGCTTATCGTGTTACGATTTTTACTTCATTTTATCGACATCCGAACAGCTTAGATTGAGTCGGTTTCAAAATCTGTTGAAATTTATACGTTGAATTAAAATACATTGTAGGAGGAAATAATTTCTAGTTAATTTATACGAATAGTCGCTAATTCTAGATATAATTGTTTAAAAGTATAAGAAAATGTACTGAGTATGAAATCATTTCTATTGAGACAGCATTATTACTCACCAGCACTTGATGAATTTGTTTAAATTATTAAATGCAGAACACTAAATACAATGCAACCTTTTGGGAGGCGGCTCAAAATTAAAAATTTGTAATTCCTGCTTAAGTTAGTAGGGGCGCGATACTACGATATGATAGAAAAAGATTTTTTTATATTATGATGTAAATTTAGAATTATGATAAAAATGTCATGATGGAGTTGTATCGTTAATAAAATAAAGTTTTATAACGAGAACTGCGAGTGTACTATAAATATCGCAATTCGTCAAATTCAAAGCTGATACTTAATTAATCGTCAGACCTAGCCCTGACCCGTCCTTCAGTCAAGATGAAAATCAGAGGAAATTGCGAGACAATGAGGACCTGGAAGAGATTCTCAAAAGTAATTTAGGTTAACGCGAACGAGAGACAACCTCAGAAATGAATGTTCTCGTTTTACGGTCGTTCCTCGCTTGGCAAACATTGGCGCAGCTAAAGAAGACGAACAAACGGTTTCAAAAGTTACAGCAAATCGAGTTATGCGTTTCGTTGCTGCGGAGAAACAAACAAAATCTGTTTTCGGAACGGCTTGCGAAAAAACGTGCAGCAACACGATACAGACAATAGTTTGGCTAAGAAGTACAGGAATAATAAATTCCAATCTCCATATAGCCAATCACAGTTTCGTAAGAAACACCTTCAGGTATATGATTGAGCAAGACATCTCATGAATGAGATATAAACGAAGGGGAGTAATGTATGAAGAATGGAGTAACACGTGTTCCAAATCACCACTCCAATTTAAGCTGATAATGCACAAGGCTCATACCGTAAAGGATTAAATAGAATAAATTTAAAGGAACAAATGCATTTGAAATTCAAAGGTAAACAACTTGTATCAATGAATATACGATGATCACGATTGTTAGTAAATGGAACGTCTATTATCTTGATTGAGAAGATGATTCTTTTAGTCTGTTCTACGACTGATTGTGAGTATCGATACAAAATACATATTCGCAATTATCTTAATCTCTAACAGCATCTGAGGCCCATTTGTTCATTAGAATAAATCTATTCCAAGAAATATTTACAAAACTACTTGTTGGGTCTTTTAAAATATAACATTACGGCGAAAGGATTAGACCTGAGTCCAAGTTCTCATTCATACGATAGTAACTGTTCTCTCGTTCTTTTACACTTTGAATTTTTAAGTCAATTTTTTCAGTCAAATACTGTCGAGTAATTTCAATTTATTGTTAGTCACATCTGGCTGTCAAAACCCTCAACCTTACCAGTAAACTCTTTGTTTGCAGTATTTTATTTATGTATTATTACTCGCTACGGTCAACTTGGAAAACCCTAGACCTTCTATCTACGTCACTGCTTATAGAAAAAATCAGAAACTATTTTCCCTCATCCTTTGCACACAACATTAGACGCCCACTCCGAGCGTTCGAAGAACAAAATCTTTTTGAACATTCGTTCTCGAATGAGGCTTCATACAAGTATTTAAAAATCAAGTATATCCTTTATACCGACAAGTTCGCATTCAAACATTTTTAATAAGATACAGTCC
>NC_071979.1:18932675-19012117 GCF_026283585.1 Hylaeus volcanicus | reverse complement strand
TTATACCGACAAGTTCGCATTCAAACATTTTTAATAAGATACAGTCCACTCATCCACAATCGTTGGGAATCCTGATTGATTCCACGTTTAATCGTCGCTAAAAAATGTCAACGGTGTTCCACACACACACACAATCAAAAGAAACTGCTTTTCAATTCGCCCATTAGTCTTATTCATGAAAAGTACTTCCGCCTCACCTAATGCTACAACTGTACCCTTCTATCACAAGTCACACGATTATCGCAGTGAACCACCCCTCAAGGTATCCAAGATGAATCCCTTACCTGACGTGGCGTCGCGGCAGCGGCGGCGGTACGGGGCTGTGAAAGTTCTCCATCATCGTGTAAGAGTCGTGGTCGGCGGACTTGTGCTCGAGAGCCTCGAGATGATCCAACCTGAGCAGCTCCGGCTCGCGTGGCGAGTGGAGCTCACAGTGGGCCACGTGAAGCAACGGCCTCAGCGACGAACCGCCTTCGCATCGTTGCTGCCGCGAAGGCGGCCTCGCCACCTGCCGATCTACACCATCCGACGCGTGCTGTTCGTCGCCCCAGACCTCGAACTCACCCGCGGCCGAGTAGTCACCGAAACCGCCGTTACCCTTCACCGTTGCACACTTCTTACGACGATCGTCGAGCAGCCCGGGCCACGCGGAGCCCCGCTCCTCGATCTGCCTGCCCTCCTTACGTTTGTATTTCACCAGGTACTGCTTCTTGCTCGACAGCGACAACGACAGGCTGCCACGGTCGCTGGCGCGACGGGGCGTCAGATTTCCAGCGGAGATCGCACGGGCCTCATAGAAATCCTCCGCGCAGTTGAGCAATATTACGCTCTTCAGAACGTCAGCATGTCAAGTTCAGCCTGGCTTGGTCTGATATAGGACCTGGGGGTCTCGAGAAATGGCTATCGAGCCTCTAGGACAGAGGTCCCTTGGATAGGGTTCCTAGTCGCTGTTCAATTCCTGACGGAGGACGGAGCACTTGGTGTTTTTAAATATGAATTTTAGGATATTGTGCGCAAGATATCAACGTGTCATGATCACCTCGAAAGAATTTTGTTAAATCTTCAACCCTCGAAGACAATTCACATAGACATGTCACTTTCAATCGTGCTCAGATTCGAGTCGGTCCGATTTGGAGTGTCCAGAGTCGTTTAACTACCTAGGACGTCAGGTTCTCTAAACTCGACACTCCAGACCGTTTCACGCTGAACACTCGTCGTCGAGATAAACGCATTCCGTGTCCTGGGAAAGAGTTTGCGTAGCGGACCTCGCGTACTACTAGCCGCCGGCTACGAAAGGGGAAACTCTCGCGTACGCAAACTTTGTTATCGATCTGTCAACGCCAGCGAGAAAGTTCAACTCCCGGCCCACGAGCGATGCTCCACCGCGCGCGGAGCTTTCCTCGGTTACGCGATTGTCACAAGCCAGGCCAACCGTGTCGCGATCCTTCGTCGTTGGCTTCTTCCACGTATCCCTTTCACTGCACTACGCGATAACACTTGAACGACTCCGATGGTTCCGTACACGGGTCACTGTCACCAAGGATCGAAACTCGTCACTCCAAAACGGGCTGGACAGACACGTTCCTCTCTGTTGACAGGCACCGTTAACAGGCGCGCTCGAGACGCTCCCGTTGACGGAGGCAATTCGTCCCCGTAGCTGATAACTAGCTGTGGAACGTCCGCGCGGTACGCGGACACTATCCGTCAGTGACGGACGCGAAAACTAATTGGGTCAGGGGGCCGAGAACCGCACGCAAATCCGTGCTGGCGAAGCGTGAGCAGCGTGGCACCGAAAATCCCTGGGGTCCAGGCGAAGGGACCGTGTCGTGTTTGCGAACTGTGTCGAACCCGCCGCGAGGATCAGCCGTGCTTAGCGCGCCGGGTCGCACGGTCAGGTGTCCCTCGAACGATTACTCCAATTTTACGGACGACTTAAACTTCGTTTTGGAGCGTCAAAGTTCTTTGAGTGATCGTATGTCGAGAGGTATCCTGGTAGCGAGGGACTTCCGTTTAAGGGATGTTTGCGGCGAACGGCGCCGCTCGTGTTTCCCGAACGTGTAGAGAGGTTACTGCACCACCGAGTCTCCCCTCTTCGCGCACGGCCTGCGAAACGATCTCGTAGTCTCGTCTTGACGCTCGAGTACGCTCGAGGGCAACACACACAACCGCGCCAGCTGCGGATCAAAGACTGAAGGGCCACGGCGCCGCAACGCCCGGCACCGAGTGACACTGAACGTCCCCTCCACAGGGGCAAGTTCCACGCATGCGCAAACGCGAACGCTCCCACCGCCGGGAATCCCAGTCGCCGCGCGACGAACCCTCGGGATGGAACGCCGCTGAGCGGGTGGTGCGTGCACTAACCCTTCGCGGAGCCGGTGGCGTCTCGATTCGACGCGATTCGACTTGTGTTTCGCGACTATGCGATCTACAGGGTGTTGATACGGACAAGTTTCATGCTGGAAAGGAGACCTCGTTCGGAGGATGCTCGGAAAGTTTTGACATTTTTTATCTCGTTGGTATCGTTTGAGACTTTTGGGACGAAGTGCGTGGAATCGAGACGATTTAAGTGTGTGCATTTGTGACTGTGTGATTGGGTTTGAGGGTGGAAGAGTGCGGTCGAGTATCAACAAGTGAAGTAGAGGCGAGACAATGTGAATAGAACGAATTATTTTTCGATGAGTGTTGAAATCCTGTTAAGGGAGACATCGAGTTGGATAGCTTCAGATATCATGATTGCTAGTTATGAAATTATAATCGTTATATATGCGGTAGTAAGACATGTATGTCCTGAAGCCATCAGAGGGCTGTTCAACCGATCGCTTTCCCGCAAGTTCCCGATCCACCGCTAACTCCCATATATGCATTCCTCGACTGACCACTGAATGTCCTGATCTCAACGTCAGATTACTATAATTAGACCAAACTCAATTGAAAGTATACCGGGGTAATCCCTTAGTGGCCACGCGGAGAGTCGATTTATCATTTTTTTAATCAAACTGCAACACGAATTCCTCGAAACTAATGAATCCCTACTCGAGTAAGCCGAATATAGAGTAGATAGTAGATAGGATGATCTACTACTAAAAATCAAATAACCCTCCGTGTAACTCAACACAAATAATTCTATTATTTTTTCTAAATGTTTACTTCCAAGAGACCCTCAAGTGCAACAATCTTGAGGACCTCTGCTCTCTATGTAAACAATTAAAGTTTCCAGTTTAATCCCACTTGTCAAATAACCTTTTCCTCAAACCATAAAATAAAATCCACAAAAAGTCGAAGAAACTACATCTTCGATCGCAAAGAGTCCCGAAAGGAATTGCAGAAAAACCACCCCTCGGTCAGTGTACCACCAAGAAGCGATCGTTACTTCCAGGGAAGAATAAAGGGAAGTCCGAAAACTTCTAGGCGAGGCTAATTTCGAGTGCTGGCAACTCGCTCGCTGAAACTCCATCAGAGTGCCTTAATCATTTACGCGTACTCCGTTTCACGGCGGGAAACGGAGTGCGGTTCTTGTTAAACGCGCGCAACGCTTTGTGCAAACGAATTAATTCACCAGCGAGCACAATCGCGGCCGAGGAGTTTTCGAAACGCGGTCTATAGACGCGGACACGTACTCGCATAAGCTGGTGCACGTGTAACGACGGCATCCACCCCCAACTTTCATTCAAGTGGGCGTGAACCCCAGAATTCGAGCAGAAAAAATGCTAATTGTTGAGAATTCTTTTTTACGATAATAATTATTTAATACAATTATTTTATGCATGTGTCGAAAGTGCATTGATCTGAGAATATTCTGAAGTATCAACAGTCTTTTCGACTCCGTAGATCCTCCTTAACATCACAGGGCCTCTGTATGTGGGAAAGCTAAAATGTGCGGGTGAATTGTGGCCACGAAACCCTTGTATTCACGATTTAGGGTCAAAGATCGCGCCGACGAGATTCGAACCGCTCTAGCACGGGTTGGAAACGAAGCTGCGGAATAGCGTACTTTTGGTTTCTGCCACCTTAGTGGCTGGCGCGTTCGCTAGAGAAACGCTTAGGGAAAGATTGTCATTTTGGGGGGAACGACAAGCTGACAAAGAACATTTGTGTTAGGGTGAAGTTTTAAATTGTAAAGTCGAAACGTTGTGGATTTAATGCTTCCTGTTCAATGCTGACTATAATGGGTACCTGCGATGAGCGGTCACTTTGGAAATTATTCTTTGATACGTCTATGTTAAGTCTTCATCCCTTACCTGAAACAAAAAAAAAAAGAATCGGGTTAGCGATAAAGAACTACAATTTTAATTTTAGTTTGATTACATCTAGTCTATTCTTATATTGAGACTTTAGTCAAGTGGATGATTGTCATGGATGGTCTATAATAGTACGTAGTTTAATATAACATTTCGAAATTTTAAGATCTTGTGACTAGATCATAATGTGGAAATCAGTTAGCTCGAAGTCTACATATTTCAATTACGAATGAAATCTAACGCTACAAGGTTAATTCAGCTAACACGTGAATGAAAATAAAAATCATAAAACCATGAATCTCTTATTGGAAACATAAAATCCAACCCCAACTTCAATACAGGACTGAAAGGAACACCTAAAAGAGCTCGAACAGCATCGTTCTCCATTCCCCTCAACCGAATACCATAAATTTCTCGTACATCAATCGAAGAAACATAATAGCATCGAACAGTTAACGTATTACGAACAATTATTCTTACATCTCACGGTCGACATTGTTGGAACGAAATTCAATCAGCCAGGAACGTCTGGCTTCGTTTTGAATCGCGTCGAACGATGCTGTAACGGAATCGTTCGAGGTATCGACGCTCACCGTGCAATAACTGTTAAACGACATTATTAAGCGCACAGTGCTAACAATTAACGTACTTCGGTTATCGCGTTAATATTTGCCGTAGCGATCGTCACGGGGCTTTGCTGTTGTCGCTCCCGTTATCCATTCTCTCTCAAGCAAGATATCATTTCACGATGCAGTAATTAAACGGCGCTCTTTTGATGTTTAAAGGCGAAACACGAGACGGAAGAACGGTTTCTCGAAGAAACGACGGTTATACCCGTCTCTGAAAATCACTCGTCCAGGACGCTATATAGCGAGCATCGTTGTTTACGCGTCGTCTGCTTGCTTACATTGCATCCCCGTTTTCACTTGGCGTGGCTCGAATAGTTTGGAGTCTACGCAGTTCGCGGAGTACGTACACCGACTTCCAAGAATATCTGCGGACCTGGTAGACTCGTGATTTATTCCCACGTTCGCTCACCGTCGATGAATCACGGTTTCATTCAAGCTCGGAATAGAAAGATTAACACGGCCGTCGAACTACCAGGGCTTTGACTCTCGCTGCGATTGCAAATCCTCTTGGACTGATTCATAAGTTTGCGAGGTGTACGTTACGTTTAGGGCGGGGTTATTTATCCTTAGCGAAGGTCTGAGCGTCTGAGGCTGTTTCGAGATCTTGAATTCGCGGAACGTGTATTTGTCGTGATCTCTGTATGGGATAGGAAAAGGCAGATTAATTTTGAAGGACATGGATGTCTATTGAATCGCTACTTCACAATGGCTAATAGATACAGTGGTCGTTGAGGCAACATTTTTCTTGTTCTCTTGTCTAATCTATAATCTCCCTTTGCGATTATCGAGGACAAGAAAGCAAAAACAGTTTCTGATATTTTAACTTCCCATCGAACGCGTTGCTTGCCAGATTACGACTCGTGAAAATAGCCAGGCACACCTCGCAAACATCCTCATTCCGAATGTCTCCCGCAACTCCACGCTGCAGGGAAATTCGAGCAGATTTCCTGCGAACTATACACCGACGCAACTTTAACGCCGTTAATTAAATGTTCCCGCTCGCGGACTCGTAAAACTGGCGTTTCGACGATTCCTGGCCCGTCAAAGAGCAGCGTCGTCGGGTGGTCGTCGATTTAATCGCGTCGAAAGCGTCCTTTGCGACCGAGCACAGCACGCTCGAACGCGACCGCGGATTCTGTCGAGGCCATCTCGAATTTATAATTAAATACTCGTACGTAATTTCCGAGGGCGCCCGATTCTGGATCGCTGAACCTCCCTACCACTACCCCTTCCTCCCCCCATTAGGCATCTTTACAGACGCGACGAGGGTTATAGAGATACTATTGACTCTCGAAGCTATTCCAGCGAGAGTGGTGCGCGCGGCTCGTGAGAGCGTTTCCCTGGGAAGTTTAATTATCCCCTTCGGTACATCCTGCTGGTCGTTGATACTGGCGAACAATCCACGAGCCCTCGCACGCATATCCATCGGGCGAACCCAGTCCAGAGACCCACGAAGAAGGGACTGGGGGATAGATGGACGGAGAAGTTGTTTTATCCGAAATCTGCCACGGCAGCCTACAACGTTTACCCTTTTAGCGGCGACGACCCCCGCTGCCACTCGCGCCATTCTTCGCCACGGCCGCCTAGGAACTCGAGAACTCCCCGGATTGCAACGCAGTGGTTCCTGTACAGGGTGTCCTTAACGGTTCGGCGGGTTCCACTGGAAGGATTGCACGTTCGAAATGTTGAAGATAGGCTCGAGTGATAGAGAAGATTGTTAGATGTGGATTTATTGGTTGACAGAATTATGGTGTTCGAGCCTAGGAGTATTCCTTGTAGCTTGAAGCTTCATGGAATTATATCAAGGGACTATTTCACCGAAGGAGTTTAAAGACTCTCTCGCAGTGCCTGTTGTATTTTTGGTATCGCGATAGCATTATTGAAAGTGAATTCGTTACTTACCAAAGCAACAAAACTATTGTGTTTCACCCTAGGGTACTCTTAAATGCTTCATTCGATCAGATCAAGTGCACTATTTTAACCCTTTGAGTGCCAAGAGCGATATATCGCTGCACGAAGCTGTAAGTGCTATAACTCATTAAAAAATCAATTTTGCTTTACGAAAATAAAGACACAGACTTATTTGTGCATTTCAATTTTATTTCGTATACCGTAATGGGTGTAATATAATGTATAACGGCTGTTTGTATTATCGTGTAAAAATGTCATGAACCTTCAAATAAAATTGACCGAAATATACATTTTTGTTTACAATCGTGCACTTTTGCTAAAATTTGTCTAGCATTTCTCGTATATTTATAACAATTTTCTCTAGCACTCAAAGGGTTAAGGGGAGGAAGGGATGCACCTAAATGTCTCTGCTACAGATACTCTGCTAAAGATGAAGAGGATATTTGGAAATCAAGCCGTTGGTCATCAAAAGAACAAATTTATACTCTAGATCTACATATCGTAGATCTCACCTCACTATATTGTAATAATTTCTACAAATTCGAGGATTCATTAATACGAAGACAGCTATGCGATAGAGCGCAGCTTGTTTCAAGACGCCGAAATTCTACCAGCTCGAAGAACTCGAACGAGAGCCTCAAACACCGCCACCACCCTGTCGCGAACCTGAAGCTACGAAAGCCTCAGATCCGATACCTCGATATCCCACACGCATCAACCCAATAATTCAACGCACTCCTGCAAACCACTTTCCTTCTTTTCAACCCCAGTTTCGCGATATTTTCCGGCAGCGGGCACCCTGTATACGCGTGCACGCAACTACGCGAAGCACTCTTCAGTCGCGACTCGAAAGCGTCCCTGGTGGGAGTCTGCAGAGGAGCATAGGTGGGGCGGAAGGAAAATTCGCGACAGGGCCTTTGATGTCGCTTAAACAGAAAACGTCGGCCCCTGCTGTTCCAAGCATGGCTTAGATTCTTCCTTCCTTCCTTCCTTCCTCCTTCCTTCCTCCTTTCTTTCAGCCAGCTAGCTTCTTACGGTCGTCTGCCTTCACGGCACGTCGGACGTCTTTGAATCTCTCTCTCTTTCCTCCCCCATACCACCGCCGCACTGTTATCGCCGCGCATCTCCTTAGTCCTTTAGTCCTGGCCGCTTTGAGACGCGCCACGACTACCAGCGGCCCCGCGACGATGAAGATATCGTACCGTTCCGCTGCCCAACCCACTACGTCCTTGCCATAAGCACTCATTTGTTCCCCTTATCTGCTCGATAGGCACTTCTCCGCCTTCTGGGACGAGTGGACGCGCAGGACCGCGCGAGCTCCTTCCTGCTTTCCTGTTTGCGCACCGATCGGCCTGAAATTTGCATCGCACCTCGCGAGGAGACGTGCTGGGAACGTGCTCGCAAGTCTGGGGCTAATGGCATATTTGTATTAATTCTAAAATTTAAGGGGGAGCTTAAGACCCTTTGCAATCGAATCATTGCACTCGAGACGCATTGGAAGTTACCGTGTGGTAGTCTAGGAGAGGATTTCGTTGAAGAAGACTTTCTAAACTCTAAACCGTCCAATTTGCTGAATTTATTTCTTTGTGTTTTTGCTCTTTGCAATTGAATCCTTACACTCGAGACACTTTGCAGGGCATCGACAGCCTATCGAAGAATTTTGTTGGAGGAGACTCTCTAAACTCTAAACTGTCTAATTTGGAGAATTTGATTTCCTTGCACGGTTTGCCTGCCCGTGCGGCGTGCTAACGACCCTACCCTGCGTACAGGGTAAGGGCAAGACGGCAGCGAAACGGGCCAGTTTTATCGAGCCACGAGTTCTTTGAGCGAGACAGATCGAGAACGATAGCCGTTCGGAGACGATAAGCGTCCCGCCAACGCTTTGATGATGACGCGTTTCTTGCGTTCGCTCCAGACGGCCGTCGTCGACTCCACGCTGCGGGCATTGTGCGAAATTTCTGGTCGTTTTATGAGAAACGACCCGACCGCCCGTGGCGTTTGTGATTTTAACCCCTCGTCCGGCTGAGCGCGAGTTAACTCGCCCTTTGTGAGGAACGTTTGCCGAGCGAAATTTGTACAGTTGTCGGAATAGCGAGCCGCGAGCTCGCTTTCGCGATGGCTTCGTTTCTGAATTTTCTGACTTTCCGAAGTTGATTAGTTGCCCTGCCAGAAATTTCGACCCATCGTCGCTTTTGCAACGGAATTGTTGTGTGGGGCTTTTTTCCGAGAGCTTTGAAGAGACGAGCAGGTTGCGGGGATGTTTTCGGTACGTGGTTAAGGGATGGGAACGACACGCTTTGCTGGAAACTATTTTACACCGCGTAGATGAAGTTTGGACCTCTAAATGTCCAAGGATGATACTTTAATGTCTCGGCAGGGTATATCAATGCTTGCAATTGAGTGAAAATGTTGTCATTTGTTTATTAATCTTCGTGAGAGTATCTGTTACTAGGGGAGGTTTTCTTGATGAAAATGAGCACAAACACGGCCACATTCGGCCTACTTTCGACTACACATAGTTGCAAGCTTCCCAAAACTGTGAAACTATGCACAATGATGGTATATACTATTGCGTATTACTAACCATAGTCCGAATAGGTCAGTGATTGGGCTCACTCTTCTACAAGGAAAGCATTTTAGGAGTCTGCCTCCGATTATTTTGATTTTTGGATATGTTTTAAAGGACCGAAAAATAAGATATACGCATTTTTTTATATTGGCCCGTTTACATATTTAGGGGGTGAAACAACCCCCTAAAAGTTTCAACTGCAATAGGCTATCTCCGAAACTATCATAGATAGAAGAAAACTTTTAAAAAACAGTTTTATGGTTTTCTATCTGCATATAGAATCTGGCCCTAAATTTTATAAAAAAAAATTGCAGCTGAGACTTTAGGCCATCGTTTCATCCCCTAAATATGAAAATGAGCAAATATAAAAAAAATGCGTATGTCTTACTTTTCGGTCCTTTAAAACATATCCAAAAATCAAAACAATCGGAGGCGGACACCTAAAAAGCTTTCCTTGTCAGTGGAATCTCGCCAATTCATTAATAGAACTCCCATAAGAATACAATGAAACATTTCGATATGTATTCGAGTCACTTTTGATAAATCTCATGATTACGTATAATTCGAAATGGTTAGAAGGTAATTGTGTTACGTGGAGATCGGGTCCAGTTTCTTAGAAGTGGGAATTAGTGTACTTGACCGAGGAAATCGATACGGGCGTTACGTTCACGTCTGTGATCGTTGATTCCTGGATTTGGGTAAACTGATCCTTGGATGTATGCGCGACGTCGTCCTGTAATACCACGCTGTTGGATGAATTGTAACCGTTCAATAACCCTATGATGAATTACGACTCGAGAGATCGATGCCTCCTGGTTTACAGGACCAGGAAACAGCATTAGCTGATGTTGCGTTGGCGTTCGGTTTGCGCTGTACGTTATTGCGAAAAAAAGAATATTTGTCACGATATTCGAGGATGAATTTATGCATCTAGATTGGTGGAGATTTGTTCTGCTGCAAAATTGAATTTGATATTGCATTTCAAGGTCAATATTTTTTTTTTTTTATTATTTTTATCTATTTCCGATGAACAAGATGGAAACACGGAAAAATCTAATAAAGGAAAATTTGTGAAACGTCCACACGGTCGAAAAAATACTATGAGAAATATGATAAAGGAATTTATAAAAGAGAGTTGATTAAATTATATAAAAACTATAAAAATGTATAAATTGATATGAAAAAATATATATATATATAAATATAAAGATATTCCTAAGAACGATAAAAAAAATTCGACTGAGAAATACGTATGTAAATTTGGACCCTCACTATTTCTCATTCCCTCATTTCGACAACTTCACCTAATGTTCTCTACGCGCTCGCGAAATTTGCATCCCTCATGTAACGCTCGAGACGCTTTTAATTCTTAATAAGTGAACATGGCGGAGCGAAAAGGTAGAAGAAAACATTTGCATCCTTTATATAACAGCGGCGCTTCCTTTAACTATTACAACGCGAAAATGGCGGAATTAAAAGAGGGAAGAAAGCAATGTTAGGAGCGTAGAATATTTTAAGTTTTATACTTCCGGGGATCGTTAAAATTTTTCAACATTCTTTTGTTTTAACGTATCTTAATGGAAAAATCGTGAAATATTTAAATTACAAATAAAACTTGTGTTCTTTACTTTTCAAAGAAAGAACAATGTTTTTGGAGTTGTTACTTTAATTTTGTGCTTGTTTGAAACAGATTAACATTGTCGTAAGTGCCCATAGAGTGGATTGCAAAGCTGAACATCCTATGTGAGTATTTTTTCATCGTACAACCTTTTTTATTCATTTATTATACATCACTAAAATTCCCTGGTCGTTTTGTATAGACACGACCACTGATAAAATAATTTTTGTAAAAAAGAAATATAACTGACTTCGAAAGATATTAAAACTGCACTAAAAATGATGAAATAATTTTAATTAGTTGCTTAAAAAGTAACATTATTACTCATCAGCTCTTAATGATTTTGGTTATATTATTAAATACAGCATATTAAATACAATGCAACCTTTTCGGGGACGTTCAGTTCATGAAAAACTGACAGTTCCACTGAAACTGAAACTGAACTGAGAACAGATATCACCGTCTAGAGACCGTTTAGAGAAACATTGTGTTCCGTTATTGCGAGTTTTTCTGTCAGATAGAAGAGCGCGATAGCGAGGACAATGAAGAACAGCCCAACGATTTCCCGCGTGGACCTGGCTCGCGTCTTTTAAATCCTCCCTTTCCCTCCCTTTATTCTCTTAATTCAATTTTAAACTAATTTCCTTAAACCGTTCTGTATGCATGGATATTGTCCAGCTTCCAATCTTCCCCTAAGTTTTTTAATTTAATTTCAAACTAATTTCCTTAAAGGCCCCGACCCACGCGGAGTGATCCAGTCGCGCAGTTGCACGCAAGCTGGAGGCTCGCTTAGTGGCGTCATTAGCGTTGCATAAAAGGAAAACGGACAAGTGGGAAGTACAGTTATTTTTATCGACTCTCACGACGCTGCGTCGAGTGCTACATGTCGACGACACGCGCTGCGAGCTGATAATAATACCACAGATTCATGCAAGAGCGATTCGAAAATATCATGGTTCGATAAACATAGAAAGTCATTATCAGACGCATAACGATTTTTCGCGAAGTCGGGAGAATTGTTATCAGAGCCTTGGTGAAGTTTTCTACTAGAGGATCCTTTAAAATTTTTCTCAAGCAAAGGGCGCATTGATCTTAGAATGCTCGAAGTTTTAAGTAGATTATGCCGTCACTGATCAGACACAGCGCCGAATAAACGATTGATTGATCCTGTGGCCTACGTAAATTCCTGCAAATGTACACGCAGTTCCGAGGAATAATAGTAAACATAGGAGTGCACTTTTCGGAAGGAACATCCCTCAAATTCCGATAAATAGTAGTATACATTGTAGTATTTTCTGGATGGAAAACTCGTCTGAGTTCCTTAGACGTGACACAGATTCATATATTGTTCCTTTGGAACGATTTCAATGAAACTTAATATTCGGGCGTTTTTTGGGGTCGCAGATACCAAATCTGAATTCAGAATTCGAACATTCAAAATAGCGGATCTAATATGGCAAACCAAAATGCGAACAGTGAAGTCGAGAAGTTCGGAGGGACGTTAATCGGGAAAGTAATCGTGAAGTACAGTGGTATCGAGATTATTGGGTAAAAGCTCTTGCGATAGAAGCGTTGACTATAAGCGTCAGCCGCTCAACGCTCATAAGAGGCTATTGATTTCGCACGAGTTTCGAGTAATGGTAGTTTACAGCACTTTGCACGTCGGATCGTATTGCGAATTCATGGAGACGCGCGTACTTGAGCGGTCTTTAACCCTTTTGAAACAACCGTCGATTGCTTCGTCTGTTGGCGGTGCAGCCGATGATTTTGATCGGCACGTATGAATGCAACGAACTTTGCTGGCCGAAATTATTGTGATATCCGGGGATATTGTAAATTGTTTAAGGTATTACGAAGCAGAACCACGAGTATAACATCTCTCTGCAATGCAACAATCCTTTTACCTAAATCGATGCATTGTACTCTTTTTTCTTTTTTTTTTGTTTCAGGTACAGAAGGCAGTCATATTATAATTAATTGCATAGGTTTTGTGGTGTTCGTGAACCAAGTTTTTATATTGGAGGGAACTAAACGTGGTTAAAATTGCACAGTTTGCCTAAAATTGTGTTGTAAAACTCTTGTTTTGCTTTGAGACCACAGTTTGAGAAACACTGGTGTAACCTATTAAATCTCTCGTGACAATAGCGTTTGCATTTCTGAAGTGCCGGCTCGATTCCCACGAGCCATGGCGCGCGCGCACTCGAATCGAGCGTGCACCGTTTTCGCGACGGTGTATTTTTTTCACGTTTGACGCTCGTGGGCGAACGAGGGTTTCCGATGGATACTTGACATCGTGTATTTGCTCGAACATGAACGACAAATACGGGAAAACATAACGAGAGCCCAGATTTCACATCTCATATGAAATTCCCCACATTTACATCTTATGACAACCCTGGATTTACAATCTGGCTACTGGCAAATTGGCGTACGAGAAGAAGACCGAGATAAAACAGCATTCACAACACCGTTTGGAATTTTCCGTTTTAAACGGATGCCCTTTGGTTTCAAAAACGCACCAGCCACATTTCAACCTTTAATTTCCTTATCTATACCTACTCTGTACCTCCTCGCATGAAAAAACAAAAGAGATATACCATATTTATATATTTGTTTCATTCTTCACGCAAGAAAAAACGTTTTCTTTTAACATAAAAGTATTATATTGAATTATATATCGATTATATAGATATCTTTGGATATCTTTCTGGTGGTAGCATGATTCCACGTTCGTTAAAGTTCAACAAAAATTGATCTAAGCGATTGTTGACATCGTCATTTAATGTAAATGTTTTTCTATACAAAAAAAAACCTGTACAGACTAGAACAAATAACGATGGAACGCGTGAGCTAAACAATTACACTGAATCAACTAAAATTGTCAAAATATGTAGTGATTATTTGCTTGCGCAAATTTATATTTGCATAGACACCGATGAAGAATTGAAGTTTGTCACGTTCTCCCACATTTGCCATAAATACATCTACATCCGTAATCTAGTAATGATTGAGAGAGTTTAGGGTGAAAGTGGCTGATTAAAAGTACGATTAATCATTCTGGTGGACAAAATACGAAATTACTTTCCGAACAACCCAATAAAATTCATATAATAATCGATTAACGATGGTCTCCTGCACTACTTTCACGTAGCCCAGAGACGACGGTAGCACCCCCCCCCCCCCCCCCCCGAACCTTAAATTTCGTAGTAACCCTTACAGAATCTCGCGGGGCTCCTTTTCGTGTAGGGCTCCGTAATACCTGGCATGCCAAGCCAGGAGATAGGTCGTCATTACCGGAACCAATTTTCTACGACGAATACTGCATCTCGAGTGTCCTCGTCGGGATTTACCGTAGCAGCTCGAGGGTGCGCGCCACGAAAACGAGAGTCGTGCGACGGGAAGGGATACACGAGCGGACGGAGAAGTCTCTGGAAGAATGGTCGATTTCATATGAATGCATTCCATGCAAATGCGCCGCGCTGGGCTGAAGGGAAAGGGCCGTCCAGGGAGGAGGAGGATGAAGGGCACGGAGGAGCGAGGAGGAAAGCAGTCGGTTTAACCGAGCTCGACTAAGGGAGGGGGTTCGGCACGCCGATGCGGAGATAATTGGGTGAATACATTTCGGCCCTTCGTACCGCGGATATATATTCTTTGGAAGGGTTTCCAGCGTGCATTATGCACGCGCGCGCCAGGAATGCGCGCGCCCGAGCTGAGAGGGAAACTGTGCGGCTCATTGTCGGTGCCACGTGCGCGTGCATCGCGGATCTGGAATTACTTGACGAATTTTTCTGAATCCGAATATTACCAACAGAATATCTCGAATGTTTTGCAAATACAGCTGGAATGCCTGGTTATTTGAATATTACATCCCTATTGCGTTCATTCTTGTTTTAATTGTGTTCGGTCCTGGACTCTCTCCGAAGGAGCATCTTTTCTTGTCTTCTACTCTCATGGAAACAAAAACGGTCAGAAGTTTATTTATACTCTGACGATCTGATATACCTCGATTGTGATTATAGACAATACTATTACTTGCTTCTGGCAATAAGCGTTCTGCTGGAGTTGACGTCTCTGCAATTGGCAGGTATTATCTGGTAACGACACTTAATGAAGTATAAATGAATCTATGTACTACCCTGGCAATTCATTGGAAATGTCCAACGAGGAGAACGTAGAAGCTCCAGCGAGAATAAAATACTTTTACCACAGAAAACGGAATAAAAACTATAAAGTATGGAGACAAGCAATAATTATTGAAAAAATCAGTATTTTATTAAATTATTATTCACATTCCTAATAATATTATCAGGGGGGCCAAAAAGTAATGTCATTTCTTTTACGTTAACCCTTTCGCTACGGAGGAGCTGGCCGCGGTTATATATTCATGGTATACGAAGATGTTTTCCGTAAGACTGGTTGCACCGTACGGCAGCGTAAGACTGGTTGCACCGTACGGCAGCGTAAGACGCGAAAACGTGTTTTGCGGCATTCATAGAAATCTCGAGCGTGACTGACACTAAACTATCGTAGTTTTGTAATGCATACAATAGAAAGTAATCATACTCGTTTCATGGATGCCGCCAATAAGCGACAGTAACTTAATAAGTTCAATAAAATAAAAAAAAATAAAAACACTTAATAAGTTTCTATTTTTAATCAATTATGTAATTATGAAATTTGAATGTGCAAGAAACTACAAAATGCAAACAATATGCAAGAATATAAAAAAGATTGAAAGTAAAGTTCATGTTATAATATTTGTAGGATAAAATAAATTCGTCTTTAGGTTCAATTTCTGCAGGCACGTTCGCCAAGATTTTATTTTGCACAAAGATCCGCAGTCTAGTAATCACCCTCGTTATCAACAGCCTTTTGCCATCTAGTGTGCGAATTTTCAATGTCAGGTCGATAAAAATCATTGAGCTGATGAATGATAAATAAGTATTGAGATTCGTGGAAACGATATTACTTTCCAGTCTACCTAGTAATAACAAAATAAAACATTCCTTTTGGAAAAGTTCACCTTGAACCAAGCATTCCTAATGCACAGTGGGATGTCACTGGATGTTGCATCATTCCTAACAATAAAATTACAGTAAGAAAGATTGATTTTTTGGGGAATTCATTGAAAATGAAGCACCCCCAGCGCACGGAAGTATTTAGACGGGTACGCTCACCACTGGTTGACCTGTTTTTCGCGAATTAGGATGGAGGATGACGCTGAACAGATTCTATCGGGGCAAGAGAGGACGATGCTCCACGAGTCCTCTTTTGTTGCAGAAGAGATTTCCATCCACCTCGAGACTCTCTTTGCATTCAATTCTTCTTGTTACTTCCCTGGGCATTTTTCTTAGACGTATTTGCGAATGTTCTATGCTTTAGATGGCGGCACAGATGTAGCCAAAATTTGCGGCAAGGGTGGAAGTACTAGTTAAATCTACGGAGACTGACTTGGATCCCAGAAATTGTAAATGGTGGCCATTACGGTTACGAGACTTTAGAAGAGAAGGATTTGACGACGACCTAGTTTTGACACTAGAGTTACTGAGCTTTTCAGTCTAGGATAGGTACCAGGAACTTCTTTTTAATATTATTCAGTTATTAGCGATGCTTTTTGGGGCAAAAATGAATCCTAACACGGGTCCATTTGAATTATATTTGCTTATACGTTACTTGGGAAATGTTTGAAAATGTTTCAGGTACGTTTAATTACAAATAATGCGAATGAGGTCACGTTGGACTGATTATCAGTGAAAACGCCTCGTCGATCTGTCGATGGCACTCTCGCGAAGGTACAAAAAACAAACATAAAGATTTATGTATAAATATCAAGCTAATGGTTGTTGAAGCATAGGAAACTTCAATATCATACTATGCACTCCAATAAGCATTTCTTTGATATTTTAATTTCCATTCAATCATGTAATCAATTGTGATATTCGTGATACAAGGGGAGTTGGTTAGGCCAGTATAGTTTTTCATAGCAGCCACTGTAACCCGAAACAAATTGGGAGCAAGGCCGAATAGAACATACGCTTATACGATCTTATTTTATTGCTTTTATGTGTTCGATCCACCCCTGAAGTGGGTCGCGTGTATTACGAGACACCATCTATATGTTCAGCATTAGACAGTCTGTTTGTCATGAATCGAAGTCGAATGATGTGACCCGATTTTCTGATGTTGGATATGTCAAAGTCAAAGACAAAGATCAGAGGTTCGTGTTTAACATAAACGCATTCGTTACTGGAATAAATATATGCATCTGTCGTAGCACTGTAAATATTTGGTCGGTGCCATCTTCCTATACACAATTTTTGTGTGTAATCATTATGTTCTTTTTTCACTTCCTGTATTAAAATTTAATTCTTACTTTTCACTTCTTAATTTGCGAATAATCATGTTCCGAATTGAATATTCAGCTACGAAAATGACTCAAAAGTAGACTTAACTATTGAGTAAAAATATTCCCATGCACGCTTGAGGTTTACCTCTTCTGTTATATTCCTCACTAGTCAGGAAACTCTTATCCAGATAAAATATCAGATTTATAAAAGAAACCAGGAAGTATCTACTAAATCTCGAGTCCATTCATCACACGTAAGATTGAAGTTTGCAAAAGAATCGTCTGAATCGTACGTCCGACCGATTGGACGTTCTTTCAAGTAAAAATCCTCGGTCTCAAAACACTTGTCGACCGCTGTACACGGGAGCCCCTCGAGGCGGAATGAAATTCGCCATTGGCACGAACAGGCAGTGATTTAAAGAAGAGGAGGACATTAAGGAGGTTCCGTGGAGGACTCGCTCAAGCGTCGGATTCATTCGTGCGCGGCCATTGTCTGCTCCTCGATTGCCCATTAACCGTGCAACCGGCATTCGTCGAATAACGGATCGACCTTTCAATTGTCGTAGGCCTTTCGGCTGGGTCGCGTTGCCGTTTCAGACTACCAGTCGCTTAACGTCATATCCTGGCGGATATTATGACGTCTGCGCTCTGAGTGGCTACCTTCCGCCTAGGCGGCCGCATAATTACAGCCAAGTTTGCCGCGCGTTGCGTTTATATCTCGCGGTCTGTCGCTGTAACGCCGCTTCTGGACCATCGCCAGTCACGTGTTTGCTCTTCTTATCTTTTTTTTTTTTTTTTGGCTTTCACTTACGAGGAAACATCCCCGAGTAAACCAGCTAGTCGCATGAATCTCCTGTAGAATGCAGCTCTTAAATGTAATTAAATGTTCTTCGTGAATTATGTTTTCATTGGTAATTGTTTCTACCAAAGAACTCCGCTAAAAAACATTTTAAGAGTTCGTTGAGAATAATTGATCCAACAATTCGCAATTAGATCATCGAACCCCACAGGTCATTGGCCCTTGGAATTTTCCTGCCCGTCGCAGAAGCTATGAATCTACACAGAGACCCGACGCGATGGTGGAATAAAAACGGACGTAGAGGTCTGCAGTTCGAGACATCGACGACGAGGCGAACGTACTCGTATATCGTCGGTGCTCATACGTCGCCCTTAACAGCCTGAACAGTTTACTCAAGCAGACGGTTAGAGAATGTATAAAGGGAGAAGTAACGGTCGTCTTCGAGCATTCCATCACCACTTGCTCACATATAGATCCCTTTTATCGACGCGATACCTACGTGGATGAGGACATCTGATCGTGGAAATGGCGTCGGAGACTTGTCGTTGGAAAAGTTACGCGCGGGACGTGAACACGAATTAATAAAAGGATGGTCGGCCGTAAATTACGAAGACACGGGGTCGGGGGGAGGGGGGGATACGTTTCGTGCAAACGAAGAGGATCGTTCAATCGGAGAGCAAACGGGGCATCAACGCCTATCGGCCGTAAGAGCCACTCAAAGGGCGCCGCGTTTCCGCAACAACGTGGATACACAAACGCCCGCATCAACTCGACATATTTACTCTGCCGTTTGTTTCCCTCCCGCGAAATAAAGCGAGCTCGTTCCTTTTAATAAGCAGTCGCGTCGCGTTACGGCCTACGGCTGTCAGATTCCACGGGGCTGCGAGGGGACAGGGGGCAAGGGGACACAGCGAGAAATGGCGAGACAAAAAAAAAAGGGGCGAAAAGTTCCGCGATGTTGCGCGTCGGACACCTACCACTCTGTGCTAGCGATGGGCTCGAGACTCGTTTGAACGCTTCAGATACTGTGAAGCGTCAAGCGAAGCTGTCAAGCATTTAGGTTCAGAGTCAGTTGAAGTGAACTATCGATGACCTGCGGTGGCTTCGAAGATCTTATAATGTTATTGAGATATCGAGCCACTTAAACAATTAGTCAAAATTAGGGATCGAGGTACGAATTTAAAGTTCTAGCGAAGATGTGGATGGACTCTTGATGGAACTTGTTCAAACTAATTTGAAACATTTTGTAAAGTAGTTAAAAGTGGAGGTTCAGGTTCCTTTTTAGGTCATATTAGATTACTAGCTGCACCCCGCGGTTTCACCCGCGTGGAATACTGCAATAATTACTGTAGCGTTTATGCAAGTATGTAGTTAGGTACGTCGTAACTGCTGAACGCATTTAGCTGGGTGTAACGCAGAGATAGATTTTTAAATGTAAATGTTAATCACTTAGCTAGCAATGTCGTGTTCTATGTTATTCAGCGACTGTTGCTTTCTGTTACTGAAAACATTTTTAACATCGGTTCGGTAGTTCTAAAGATTAGCTACATAGAAACAAACAAACTTTAATCTGCATATTCACTAAAAATCAACAGTCAATCTCAAACAATTCACACACATTCGTCATTACTAGACCGCGGATCTTTATGCATTTACAGGAAATTTGAATGTGCAAGAAACTACAAAATGCAAACAATATGCAAGAATATAAAAAAGATTGAAAGTAGAGTTCATGTTATAATATTTGCAGAATAAAATAAATTCCTATTTAGATTCAATTCTTGTAGGCACGTTCACGAAGATTATATTTTGCATAAAGATCCTCGGTCTAGTCATCGCCAATTAAAACAAAAAGAAAGGGAAACATGACTTTTGTCCGTATTCGATGGCGTTCGAACGCCCTGGGCGAATAGTTCAGTAACACGAGTCTCTACGTGGAACACTTTCGAGATCCCCAGCATCGACTGGCAAAGAAATCAGACCAGTCTCTCCCTCTTGTATTCCCTGTACGCGATATTGCGACCAGGG
Organism: Hylaeus volcanicus; assembly: GCF_026283585.1. Classification (NCBI taxonomy): domain Eukaryota; kingdom Metazoa; phylum Arthropoda; class Insecta; order Hymenoptera; family Colletidae; genus Hylaeus; species Hylaeus volcanicus. The sequence goes on along the minus strand of NC_071979.1, from coordinate 18,991,979 downwards.
GTGACAGTGGGCGCGCGTTTACAGTCTCATCTATCCTACTCTACGGAGACCCTTCCTCTTGGAGAGTGCGACATTCCAGACCCCGGGTTATAAAAACGTTATTGTTCGCCACCCAGTGTGTGTGCCTGCGCCATCGGGTCTCGTAACGCCACAGATCACTTTCTGCACGGAACGTCACGTTTCTAATCCATGTTTCATGCGTGAACGTCCGTGGCATGGATACCATCGCTGAGAGATCGATTGGTTTCATTAGATCTTTCAAAGACAGTTTTCGGACGTTGCAGGGCGCTTGATTGTCAAATTGATTCTTTAAACAAATGTTTCGATGGTTAGTTGAATGTGAAAGCGAAATGAAGTCTGTTAGGGGCTAATATTCCAGTAATAATAGCTCTCATGGCAGCGTTCTCTTAAATGGTCCATTGCTGGCGCGTTGGGGCTGGTTTTGTTTAGAGGGAAGTGAATGTGGCCGTAGTCAATAATTCGTGTCGGTTGCGCTGTCTTGCGGGGGTTGCGCGTGTCGCGCAAATCGTGAGGGTTAATTTCGTTGCTGGAAACGCAACCACTGCGGCGACCGTGCGTTTCCTCGGCAGACTGGAGATCGATAGCATCTCGCCGCGAACCCATGAATTATAACGGAGGCTAGCAAGCAGCTGGAAGCGTCGAGTGGTAAATAACGAATAACGTTTACGTTGTCGAAAATGACTGGTAGATTGCTTGTGTCAAGATCGCTTAGCGAGACCCGTGTTTGCCGTTCTGGAAAAGTCAGCTTGTTTTCACAGTTTACCGTGCGCGTGATAAGGCCATCGACGTCATTTTGGTGAACCATAAAACGTTGTAATAACATTTCCAAAATGAAGAAATAGCAAACATCGGATACTGTTGCTCCTTTAACGAACCAGTAGAATACAATACACACCACTACTATGCTTCCAAGCTATTCAAATCCTTAAGGATGTATGGAAGGTGCAATCGGAGACAAATGTATATGAAATTTGAATTAATTGAATATTAGATCATTACATATTGGCTTTTTAGATACTTTCACTATTTTCTCTCCTAGTTTATAAATTTATAGATTATTCTTGCTATTTTTTTAAATACTATTTCTCTATTTAAATTAACATGGTATCATGTTTCTCGTATCCGTAAATTTGTTATACATAGAAACTGTTATAACTTTTGAACGACTTAGTAAAACGACCCAACATTTTTTGAAGAACCTTACGAAACTTGTTAAAATAATTAAATTTTTGTAATAAACACTGACTATTTTAATATATTTCCCAAGCACCTTTAGATACAAGAGATTAAAAATATCCTATCACCGAAATCATCGTATCCTTGAATTTCAGGATACCACTACCAATCCGCTCGTTGCCGTCGCGTTAGGTTGAACGGAAATCACCATGGAAATAATGACTCGGTGGTGAAAATTGTCGTGAAAGTCTGGGATCAGCTGAAATCGAGGGATCTGCGTAGCTGGCGGTTCTGGAAGCGCGCGTCTCATTTCGCGAAAGCTGAAAAAGAGGAAACGGGTTACCCTGGCAAGACATCTTAACTACGTGAAGGCGATCCGCGCTGGTCTTCGGCCGCGTCGCTGCTTAGCGGCCCGGAAAGCGAAAGACCATTACGGGGAATCACACGCTCGATGACACTCTTCTACTTAGGAAACCATATTAGGCCGAACGGCTCGTCGTTTAAATCACTGCGTGCAATTGCGAGGCGAGAGGTCGATGGCGGATTTGCGCGCGATTGAGGATGACGTACCTGTTTCCCGAGAGGACGATGAAAAACTTTGGAATTATCGTTGCTCGAGACAATGTTTATGTTTCCTTCGTGGCTGTCGACCTTTCTAGATCAATGGATTCGTCATATCTCTTTTGTTTAACCCATTAACTGCCAGGCAAATTTAGTGCGTCTTACCCTGGGCGCCAAGTATTATATTATTAACTCTTTGCACTCGAGAGATGACTATCGGTTTGACTCTGGTTCAAAGGGAAAAGTAGTGGTCTTTATAGGTTTGGAAAAGATGGAAAATGGAAGGATAGGAATTATCTTAAGTTTAGTGGTCGGCAGAGGAGAGGTAGCGAGGTCGAGGTCCGGGATGACTAGTGAGGATGAAATCATCAGTTATCGGAGGAAGAAATCTGAAATGTTTGCTGCTGGAGTTTGACGGAGGATGAGAAGAAGGCAGAGTTATCTTAACTAAAGATAGTACAAGGATTATGTTAGCATACAACAAAACTTCATAAGAAAAGAACGAGATACGTAAGCTGTACAGAACAAATATTAAGTATTAAAATCAGGTTCCCCTTCCACTGTACTCGACATAAGAGAGGCACTCGCCTATTGCGAAATCTCTGCTGCCTACAAGTTTCATACGTAACTACCGATCCCTCCGAATCGATCGTTCCTTCTGACGTTGACCGTCTCCCTGTCTAAGGGATACGAATCCTTCAGGTGACCTTACCAAAGAATCCGCTATAGTCGGGGTAAAAGATTTTGGCCGCTCAAGAGCACTTCTCTAAATCACATCAGGTACGACCACTGCTTTTACGTCACATCGGTTAGTCGACCGTTTATTCCGTTCCTTTGTCTCTCAGGGGCAACAGTGCTGCTCCCATTATCCTAACTTTTGTACATTCGAGGAAAGTAAGGTTCTATTATCGATCTAAAGTGAATTAAATTTAATATCTCTGATATACAGGTGTATTGATAGCTTATCGAGAAAAATATACCAGGTATGTACTTAGTTTGAACTAAGAGGGGTAGTGCCGTGGGCGGAGCAAAGGGTCAGAGATGGCAGGGTGGAAGGACAAGCGTTCAGTGACCTTGATCAGGGAAACTGTTTTGTCGCGACAGGTCGTAATCTCATCAGTCTCTTTCTTTGTTGTCATCCTACTCAATCTTTTCCTGTCGTCAAAGGAGCGACCACGGCGATGAAGTTCAAATATTTACAATGTCCAAAGTAATTGGGAGCCTATCTACTTGACCGAGGATACGAATATTTAAAAAATATTATTCATCGTTGCTCATACATATCAAGTAGATTCTGGTAAATACAGTCAGTCTAATAAGTAGATTGCGGATCTTTCTGCATTTATAAGAAATTGGAATGTGCAAGAAACTACGAAATGCAAACGATATGCAAGAATATAAAAAAGATTGAAAGTAAAGTTCATGTTATAACATTTGCAGAATAGATTCCTATTTAGGTTCAATTCTTGCAGGCACGTTCGAGAAGATTTTATTTTGCATAAAGATCCGCAGTCTAGTAATAAGTATTCATAGAGGAACCATTTATTTTAAATGGGTTGCTGTACGAATAATAATATATTAGGTGGACTCGAAAGTAATGTCGTTTCTGCGAATTTCAATGCTTGTTTATGATTCATCAGCTCGTTGATTTTTATCGATCTAGCATTGAACATTCGTACACTAGATGACAAAAGATTGTTGATGGCGAGAGTGATTACATAATTGATTCAAAATAAAAACTTATTAAGAATGTATTTGTTTGAATTTAATGCAAAAGAAATGACATTACTTGTCGGTTCCTTTATTAGATGAAATTTAGCGATTTTGTACGTTTTATAAATAGTAGTTTAGTAGCCAAATTGATTCTGCGTGCCTCTTAATTCTTTCGTGAAATAAAATGTTTATCTGTACAGTGAGAAATATTGCACCGTAGAATTTATAGTTTGTGTTTGTCGAGCAGAAAATGTCGCGAATGCATGTGTCGTTGCGCGACGGTCGCAGATTGGACAGGCACGTGTACCGAAATTGTTCGCTTTTCGTGAAAAGGATGTCCGTCGTTATCCACGCGCGATTCTTCCTCTCCCCTCCGCATCGGTTCCGCTCGATTGTTCCTGTCACGTTCGTTAAGAATTCTACGCGTTACGGATGGCGCGCATAAGGGCGTGACTTGTTTCTCGCATTCACCGGGCGATCATATAATGCACGATTTAAAATGCCGCGGCAGTATGTTCCGCGATTATGATAATGCAATCGCCGCCATGTATTATTTATAATGTTGTACCTCCCCAATTTTTCTCTCTGCTGCTCCATAAATAAAATAACGTCTGCTGCGTTTTCTCTCTCGCCGAGAGCGAGCAAAACTATAATTTAGATACAAATCTCAAATAACGAATAAAAGGGGTAACTGTTTTTTATGCGATGTTTGTTCGATAGTAACTTCTGCTTCGATTATGCAGCGAAATGTTAATCGAACAGTATTTGCATTGGTAGTTTCAAATTTGAATTATATCAAACTAAAAACGGTCAGCGTTTAAAACAATTTTTAATGGAAATGGCAGGCCATAATCGTCTGATGTTGCATAGTTCTGTTACGCTACTTGCCCCGTAGAATTTGTGCCTCGTTTGGTAACGAGATCGTGCACACACCTTTCGAGCAAACGACCAACCACTCCGCTAATTGGGCGCAATTATTCAACAGGATCGATTGGAACGCTCGCGTCGAATTTTCGCGATCCATTGGATCGATTATCGAGTGCTGCGTCGATGAGCACATAAGGAAATTGGGACGATCGAGACGTATCGGTGGCTGATTCATAATTAAAACCAGGCCACGGAAATTTATTTTCGCGCGACCGAGTTAACGGAAATTATAACGAATATGCGACTGAAAAGAGACCGAGGTCGAGTCGTTTTTTCTCGTGGAAAGTGAGCACCAAAATGGTTGAATATTGATTACGTATGAGTAGATGAGTACCCGTATGGTCAGTATATTACGAAAGTGTGTATTATAACAATGTTTACAGCGTAAGCGTTGAATTTTAGCAACTACCCTACTCGGATATTTTGATTAGTAGCATTACTTACTTAATATGTCGTATTAAAATCAAGTTAGCAGCTTCACTATTCTGTTCCCCCATTAGAATAGGGGCAGTTAGAGATATCTTCTACGTTTTCCCTGAATCTTTAGTGTCCAATCAATTTATTTTGATCGTTCAAGGCCACTGAAGGACAGACATTCTCTCTTCTTAATTCTTGGCTATTCCGTCGCCCCATCTATTATTCGTGTCGTTTCGAGGAATTAAAAGAGACGATGCCAAGATTGAACCAGAGAAGTACCATGAGATAAAGCACCTCGTCTTCTATCCATGTTAATCTACCAGTCGAGGAGGTTCAATCACTACGGATCCGATTGTTTATTGACAAATGTTTGTTGGAAAAAAGTCAAAAATGCCCACTATAGAGGACTCAAAGGATCAGTAGGATCTAGAAACCCCAGCTGTGCTAATTTTATCCCCCAAAACAGAGACTGTACGGTGAGAAATGTGTTACGGGTTGGTCTAAGACTTTCTAGTTTCTCACGAAAGTTTGCAAATGCTAAGGTGGCAGTAAACAATGTCTCACAATTCCGTGGCGGTCGACGTTAGGGGTGCATCGTCCTCGACCAATTTCTAAATCCTCGGCATTTAACCCTTTGCACTCGAGAGGTGACTCTCGGTCACCGCTAGGTTCAACGCAGTAAACCAACCAGTAATAATGTTTGTTTAGGTTTAATAATGTCGTTGAGGCAAAGGTGACCTGATTCTCAAATCTCAAATTAGAGAGAGATTGACACCTTCGAAGTCAATCTAAGCTTAGCATTCGTGGCAATAGAATGCTAAGAAAGCATTTCGAGTTGCTGGTAGATACCGGAAAAAGGGCTTCGAGTGCAAAGGATTAAGACGGGGCCCGAAACGAAACTCAAACTCTTCGGCCTCCTCCTCCCTAAAATCTGTAGAGAATCCTCCGATTCATAAGACTCAGATACTAAAAATTTAGAGAAACAAACGATTAACGAAAATTGGAAGCCTTTTCTCTGCGAAGCGCGTCGGGAAACCCTGGAAGCATCCCGTGGATCGCTTAATTAATTTAAAGATACCACGGCGGGGGGGTTCCGCATGTCGGAAACCGCTCGTCCGAGGAGCGACAGTGTTTAAACCGTGTCGCAGCGAGATTCATAACGCGCGAGGACAGGAGGGCGGTGGCGGTGCGCGATAAAGCATGACGAAATACTGGCGCCTGGTAGATGGGACGGCGCGCAGGATGCAGATAAAGTTAATGGGATTTTATCGGAACGCGGTGCAATCTTAGGTTGCTGACCAGGCTGGACGCGGGGTTGGAGAGCGTCGCACGGGGGTTGGAGAGTCCCGTGAGGTCGGGGTTGGCTGAAGTAGATTCTCCTCGTACTCTTCTCGTTTCCACCCGGACTCAATTAATAAAAGGGCTTTCTCCCGTTCCCCCGGCTTCTCCTCGGCCCGCTCTTCGCCGCCCTCCTGCGGTCGTTGTTCCCTTACGCAGCCAAGGTCCGCGTACGTTGGGAATGGCCGACGCCGAGAAACGCAGCGTCGCACACGGACGCCAGGACCACCAACACCAACGTGGTCGCTAGACGTTCCTGGTTAAGGTGGGCTCAGACTGATCCCTGGATTCAGGGTTCATTCTTGACTCAATAATACAGGGACGAACGATTTAGATGATGCTAGGGGGATGAATTTTAATTATCAGACAGGTTCTAGCTCGGATAGCACTATTACAGGAATTGTTCAGTTATAGATCTTCGGAAGGTGAATTGGTGCAATGTGTTCTTGAGCCCAGGTGACTGCGTCCAGTTTTGTTAGCAACGTATTTTTTACGTTGGGTGGTCGAAAGTGGGATCACTCATTCGACAACCTCGAAGACGAACAATCGCGCGTACACGTAGTTTTACGTGTTACGATTTGATAAAGACTTTAATAAATACTAAATTATAGTATAAGAAAATTACTTATCTTACAGATTGGTCTAGGAATTGTTCAGCTATAAACCTTCAGAAGGCAAATTAGTGCAAGACGATAGCGAGTCGCAAAGGCGATAGTAGTTTCTATTCCAACATTTTACTTCACGAACCTTCCTGTTCTGTTTCTTCGAGGCTTTCGAGATGGAAGTAAACAAAACTGTCCACTATGCGAATCGGAGGCCCGGTGCAGTCCAAGTAAGAACGTGGCATTAGATGATTCCTCTAGACGCTTGAGGAGGTTGTAGTCTGGACTCGTCCTCACCAACACACGGAGCCATGGAGTCTCGCTTCATCGACAAGGGCACGGCCACTATTGCTACCAGCGAGTCCGACGGATCAGCCTCGGGCTGGCGCAAGGGTAAAAGCGGAGGAGTGGAGTTGGGGTAATTGATAGAAGCGCAAGGAGACGCGGATTGTTTACCCGAGGAAGGATTGACCATCGCACGAAGGCACTCAACTCCCCCGTCGTTCGTTCATTCGTTTCGTCCATGGCCATTCGTTCACGTGGCGCCCTGCAGACTTTGGTTAGCGGCGGCCAGGATTGGCCAGCGACGCCCTCGCCTCTCGCAGCGTCGAATGGTCCTAGGGTCGTGTAATTAATGCTGCTAATATACCTCGGATCTCTCGCCCCGTTTCGACTCTCGTCGCGCCCAACGTGCGTGCGCCTGACGACTGCTCGAGTAATTTTCATCCGTAGGCGGCGGATGCTAACCCTTTCAATATTACTCCGAACTATAGTCACCCATTATCTCTATCTGTATCCTACCCCTGGCTATAGTCGTTCATTACCGCTAATTGTACATTAGCCGTGACTATAGTCAGCTATCATCGCTATCTGTCAGATTTTACATTGAAAGCTATTAAAAAAATGAATCTCGTGAGAAAGGAGATGGTGCTCCTTTTTCGAACGGTTCAGTCTGTTCATATAAAAGGCGGTAGGGCCACGCACACACAAGAAGTTTAGTCTACGATGCTTTATGCTATCGGCTCTGTACGTTCTCCTTAGTGGCTCAATTTCTATCGGAAAAAGCTTGAGGAGGGAATCATCGTCAATTGCAATGCGTATTTAATAAAAGTACTATAAAAGGAATTATAACCTGAGGACTTACTCATTAGACCCCGTTTCCAAACACTACCTGTATCCTAACCCTGATTACTCGTAACTCATCATGACTAGTTGTATCCTGATGATAATCACAGTAATCTACCAATGGCTAGAGTCATACATTTTCCATGGATCTACAAGTTTAGTCAAGCACAGTTTGTTACCTATTGAAATAGACCCATCCACTAATACGGAATTCATTCTAGTATTCATATAACTCGGAACTGTACTTCCGAAAAACACGGTAGTGCGGAAAGGGTTAATTGTGTTAGACCCTTGGCCGTTTCCTTGCTTTCGATCGACTGCTACCGTCACCCTCCTTCCCGCCACGCTACGATGCAAGAAAGACGCCTCCCCAGGGTTCCCTGGGATCTCCTGGACTTGTTGCTTTCGGGAATTTATGAGATTGCAACGGGGTTGTGTATGTGGCCGGTGAGATCTTTTTATCGTTGCTCGTTGATTTCTGACCAGTAATAACATGAATTTGAGTTTCGTTTGGTGTAACGTCGCTGGTACATTTTTGAAGGGGTCACCGTGTATATACTCTCATACATACTGCAATGTCCACAACTCCTTTACAGCTAAATTAGAAAATCTAATTAGACACCGCATGTAAAATGTCACGGAGCCAAGACGGGGGATATTTTTGCGAAAAAATGGTAATTCCCTGTGCACGATTTGAATTCTTGCCAAGACAGGTGATAGCTTTATCCAGATTCTATTTTATTAAAATCGACTAAAAAGAAATCTCAGCTCATACATATATATTTACAATCTTCGATAATTGAGAAATATCTATTAAATAGACAAAACAAAAAGTTGAGAAATGCGATGAAATGGTCTCTGAAATAAATTATTTATTATGCAATGATCAAAAGAATTTTGCCGTTTAATAATGTTAGTCTTTATTATTCAGGAAAGTTATTATAAATATAAAAAGTTATGACTATACCAAGCGCTTCGACACTTGAATTTAAGATTGTTCAAAATGTAAAGATAATCGATTTGTGTAGTGAACGGTTCATATATGAGATTGTTATAGATTTATGATACACTAGCTGCATCCCGCGGTTTCACCCGCTTGGAATACCAACGTTGCCACCTCTTTTCAGCCCCCTTTGGGGTTGAATTTCGAAATATTCTTTCTTATTCCTCGTATACATCATAAAGGAAACCTCTGTGCAAAATTTCAGCTTTCTAGGTTCAAGGGTTTACCCTGAACATTGATTGTAATCAGTCAAGGCTTCATTCTTATACATGTAGATGATTACACTGCGGATCTTTATGTACTTATAAGAAATTTGAATGTGCAAGAACCTACAAAATGCAAACAATATGCAAGAATATAAAAAAGATTGAAAGTAAAGTTCATGGTACAATATTTACAGAATAAAATAGATTCCTATTTAGGTTCAATTTTTGTAGGCATGTTTGCGAAGATTTTATTTTGCGTAAAGATCCGCAGTCTATACATGATATATAGAATATAGATTTTATAAAATTAATGTAAACTTGACCTTCCGTTCGGAATTCGAGCAAGTCGAGGTAAGCCTTGGCGAATATTTTCACCCTCTGGTTTCTAGCTCGGAGTTTCCAGCGCGATGCAATTACAAACACAAGCCCTATCATCGAATATCGCTTATTAACGACTCGGCTGCCGGCGGGTCCGTAAACTACCGGCACCAGCAGGGTCGATAGGTTGCTTTATGCGTACCCGTGTCTCGCGAGAACGTACCATCAATTCGCTGCGTTCGACTGTTTGCCTCGACATCGCGATCGATCGTCCACCGTCCATGCCTTCTGTTCACTGACCTCCGTCCATCAAATCGACGCAACTTTCTCGCTCGAGGCACGAATACCACGCGAGCTAATTGCCTCAGAAGTCCGTAACAATGCCGCAGTAGCGAATCGTGTTTGGGGAAAAATGTACAAATTATAATTGTTGAGATAAAAAAGTGAGATGGAAGACCTTGCGGAAAGAGCTAGGCAATTAAATTGCTCCATTATAATGCCTTCTTGGAGAATTAATTCCAAAGAAACGAAAAGCGAGACCGCTTATTTCTTTTGCACGGTGTTAATGGGCACCTTAAAGACCGAGAAAATTCATTTTCGGTTGCGTGTGATTGTGTTAAAAATGTGTATGAAATATGTGTAGAACAAAAATATAGAAAGTTTCACAGCAACGAAACGACGAGGAATAAGTTTTCTAGCCGACGATAAGAATTGAATTAAGCGGAAACTTTTCCCTCAATAATTGTCTCAGGCAGATGTCTACAATTTCTTTTTCAACTTGCCAACCACGAGGAGCGTTTCATGGAACGACTATCCGCTCCGCGAACTTATCCACTATATTTCTGTACATCCATTTCGCCCCACGTTTTCTTTATGCCTATAATAAAAGTAGACGAGTGCCGTTGAAATACTCGATCGGTTGTCAACGCGACTTCACTCGACGCATTAATAAACCAGTCTACGGGGCGCCTTGGTTCATGACAGCCTATCTTCGACCCATCGTAGTTGGTTTAGCCGTCCCTCGACTCGATCCACGTGGGGGGAATTATCGTCTTCTTAACCCCCTCTGGCATTAATGTGCATGTGTACGGTCGAGTTTGCCAGACTCTTAACGTTCATGCTTACTCCATTGTGTAATGGGTGTTAACCATAAAAACAACGACCGCGGCTCTGGGTGTCTGAACATGGCCGCGAGCTCGTCAGGACTTCTGAGGAGCAGCACGCAATTCCTAGAAATGGTTCCCCTTGACCACATTAGCAATTCTAAAACGTTAATTTGAGTTTAGTTTCGGGGTATTTTTTTAAATATCATAACGCAGGAACGAGTGACTGGATATTGCGGTGAACCGACATTCTTTGGGTTGATATCACTTTCAATTATTATAGATTTCAATCGAAATTAAGTATAAGAATGTAAGTTTGCTAAGCAGTAGCGGTATTTGTATCCTTTGCTTCAGTTCCTATTAATGTTATTTTTTTAATTCAATTTTCAGTATAGGTTTACCGATTTCATAGGACCCAACGAGTCGAATAGAGTGACAAAGGTCGACCGTATCCACAAAGGGGGAGGTTTATCGTCAGGGACGATTCGCAGCAATGAAGTTTGCACGTCCAAAGAGGGGAAGAGACTCCGCACACGCCATATGTTCCACAAGACTTTAGTTTTAAGCGATCTTTGGACCGCGACTGATTCCTCTTGTAAACAGATAATTCAATTTGTATCGCGCCACGAAGATCAAAATATTTGCTTTATAGGAACTCTTTCTGAACCCTTCGTAAATCGTTTTATCAACGTCGAGGAACGTAACTTGATGGAAAAGGGAGTATTACTGTTATTAGCGTCGAGTCTGGAAATCGCAACAGCCAAGAAATGACTCCTGCGCTCTGTAATTTTAATGCAACGGTAACGTTGGACTTGCTAATGGGATATTTCCGCACAACAAATGTACCCTATTCCAAGAAACGCATGCGGTATGACGTAAAAGGCTCTCATGCGCTACTCTTACATATACGGTTACCCTCGACGATGACGAAGAAGTCAATAAGCAGGGTTCACTTTACATTTTCCGCTTGTCCTATTGCGACACGTCATCGTGTGTCGTGGTGACATGATGATTAGGTTTGGGGTAAGTAAATCTATGGTATGTCATCTGAGGATGTTGGATCAACTTGGGTCGACAACTCAATGAGTCGAGGTCTTCGTAGGCTATTTTATTGATAGTTAAAGGCACCTCGAAGGTAGAAGCTACAATTACTTCAACAGATCACCTTACAAAAGACGGAGTCATTCGATCGCTAAGTTTAGAACCAAGAAGCAGCTTGGATAGGTTAAAAGTTTGCCTCTGCTTGACGCTGGAAGTAGAAGGTTAAGATTTTTGTGACATTTAATGAAAGCTGTCAAAGGTTACTAAGCTTCTATACTCATTCTTAACCTTCGTTATGGTTCTAAAGTTAAATCGATCAATTATTGAATGATACCGTGGCGACCAACTTTAGTCACCGATCAGGAACGATAACTGGTTCATTAATGAACACGTTTATACATAATTTAGCGAATTTGTAATTCTCCGCAGAAGCTGTCATACTGGCGTGATAATGTAATAATTCATTTAAATGGCACCACTAGAATCAACATAATTCAGGTCCCTAAATAAACACGGCTTTTGAACTTCATTAGGGATTCTCAGGGCGAACCGACACCGATGCGCGCAATTTTATCCTTTAATTGATTAACTGACTAATGATCGCCAGCGACGTCTGGTAAACAATGGATAGCGATCCTTAATAGACACAAGCATGAGTAACTTGAATAGATAATAACCTGAAAACACGTTCCGCTGTCAATAATGGCATCAGTGATGGCTGCTAAACAATTAATGGAGTTTGGTAATCAACACAAGCAAGACTAACGTGAATCGATAATATTCGTCGACTCACAGACCAGAGTAACGGAATTCTCAAAGCCTGCGAAATATTGTGGTACTCTTTTTGATGAATTCTTACCTAGACCACATTCGTAACTTAAATAAAAATCCTTATTAAGGTCGATTCAGACTATATGACACGGACCGGCAACGACACATACCGGCACCGACACGACAAAACATTAAAACACGCGTTTTAATGGAACTATTTACACTTAACAGACACCGACCTGAACGTTCCGTCATTGGGAATAATATAGTTCCATTAAAACGCGTGTTTTAAAGTTTTGTCGTGTCGGTGCCGGTACGTGTCGTTGCCGGAACGTGACGGTCCGTGTCGTATAGTCTGAATCGGCCTTTAGTCTTCAAGATCCAAAATCATCGAATCAATAATTCTCGAGAATTCAACACAACATAACTTTTAAGGACCTGTTGCCTAGACCGTCTCCACGATCACTCTCATAATTTGAACAGTAATCCCCCATCCTTATTAGGCGCGAAGGCCCAAGACCATCAAACTAACCCTTTGCACTCGAGAGGTGACTCTCAGTCACCGTTAGGTTTCACGCAGCAAATCTTCAATACCTAATGTTTCTTTAGTTTTAATTTCTTTGGAGCTCGAAATGTCAATAAAATGATTGTCGACGAGGTAAAGTCGACAACAAAATTATTCTTAAATCTAGATAGCTTAGAATTCATGGCAATAGAATGCTAAGAAACATCTCGAGTTGCTGGTAGATAGCAGAAAAAAAGGCCTCGAGTGCAAAGGGTTAACAATTCCCAAGAACTCAACGTCTCGTTCTACGTTCACTTTCGCCTATCTACATTTCGCATCGCGGGGAGCGGTGCATTTGCATTCCGCAAGTGAAACAAAAGGTGCAAGCGAACTCCTCCGCAGGACAACGCCGGAGACGCGGAAGTCTGCGCGGCGCACCAGCGGGGTCAAAGTTCGCCGCGAACATCAAACGGCCGCGCGGGATTACGGCGTGTTCCGCGGCCGGCTCTCCCTTTGCATGCACATGTCACTCGCTGTGCGTATGAGCCATGAATGCGGGCGTTTGCCCTCTGTTTCGCGTACGCCGCTCGTTTACGTCGTTGCAGGACGACGGGAAAAAGGGTGGAAAAACGAGACGTGTTTTTTTTCCCCCTCCCTCTGTGCCGCGACGCGCAGCGAGGAGCTGGCGATAAGTTCGCTCGCGACGAAAGGGAGACGGAGAAATTCATTTACCCCGCTCGAGCGTGACGGTATGTGGATTGCTGGCTAAAGTGAACAACATAGGACGGTGGGGATATGCGGGTCCAATTTAGAAATGAGAATTTGGTGGATTATAACATACTGCTTGACGTAGAGAACAAGGAAACGACGGAGAATCGAACTAATCGTCTGGATCGAGGGAAAATGGTGGGAGTTATGGGGTATTAAACAAACTGATTTTAGAATGCGAATAGGTGTGTACAAGCTTGGTAGATGCCACCATTATGCAACTTTTGTGACGAGCCTCTTACAGTAAAATTTAATTGAAGAATGTCAGGGAATACAACACGATCGAATAGAGTTTAAACTTTCAAATAGTATGCGGATAATGAATTTCTCAAATTAGTCAAGATATTAATGAAATTTAACATGTTAAATAAATTATAATTAAATTGTAATCATTGACAGGGTCACTAAGAACCTCGTAGTTCATGTGACCTTAAATGTAGTAATTAAAAAAAAAAAAGAAAAACTTGAAATGAACGCTGTCGTAGGATAAACAAGGTTGGCTTAAACTAGACGTTTTAATTTCGAAATAATTAGGAAAGGCCGCGTAGATCGCGCATGGCGGTGAACCAATGGGGCTGGGGTACCGAAAGAAATTATTCTCGCCATGTTAAATCAAGGCTCGGCCAGTTCCGAAGTTTGGCCCAGCGGCAGCGGCGATAACTCGCGACCCCTGAGGGTCCTGGGACGAATCTGCAACCGCCAGGATTAGGCACGTCTCGTCTAACGCGCTGGAACGAGCCGAGTTTGCGGAACTTCCTACCCTCGACCGTATCGTGTTTCAGAAGTTGCACGTGTATCGTGCGCGTCTTCTTCCCGACGTGTTTACGCGAAACGCTGGAATAACGCGGCCCGGAAATTGGGGCTTCGTTGAACGACTCGTTTGACTCGTTCAATTGTGGCATCGAGTTTCAGGTCAAAACTACACCCTGAGCCACTGAACTCGTTTCCTGTCGGATACTGATACGCAGAAATATTTACTTTCGTCCACTCGAGGCACTGTTTTTTCTTTTGCTAACGATGATTTTCTTGCTGTAACTTTCGCAAGATATTCCTGTTATTTTCCGACTTCTTCCTTAATACTCTCAGTAACAAAGACGATCCAACTTCGTGATAGGTTATCTATATTCTATGTATATAAGAGCACGACAAGAACAAAACAATTTGACGAGTATACTTGCGCAGAGCACCGAAAAGATTAAATTCGAAAGACAAATAGATTGTACAACTGCTCAATGATATGATATTGAAACTAAATACGTTCATTACATCTAATGAGGACATCTTTTATATCTATCCCTCTCTCAGTATAAATTAGTTTCCTACCCAAGAATTTCAATTTATATTTCATTCTACGATTATCTGTTCGATCTTCTATTCATCTCCACCCAACAATTAGTATCCAAATACTGTTCTTAACCCATCCACTGCCAGGCAATTTTAAAGCGACACGAAATTTGTTGCTTTAAAAAGAAAATTCACCACCTTCTTTTCCAATAATTCGTGTAAACTTAACCCTTGAGTAATTGGAATCAATTTAAACTACGAAACATCTCGCAAAACGAGTCGTTTAATTCCTTCGCCTACACAATCGTGATTGCGGCCAAGTGATTCGCCCGACGGAATTTCGATTTCCCAATTTAAAATTACTCGTCACCCAGCGTACGACTCGCAGGGGCGTGAAATCGCGAATCTGTAAACCGCATTTCACCGACACCACTGGTAATTCGTCGAGGCTGGTCGCATTCGTCATTGCTTTTAATATTCTCAGCCTGTGACGGATGCGTCCCCGTCCAAATCGTGACAGCGGCGTCACGATGAGTCCTTTTTATTTGCCTGTCGATAGGCGACGACGACGTCGTCGGACGCTTTCGTTGATCGCCGATTACACTGTCCCCGAAAGTATCCCGATGGGGGTGTATAAATTACAATGCGCTTTGCCTCTGATTGGACGACGAATGCATAAAGCAATATTAACAAGGGATAAATAGTTGTTCATTGTCAATTCATTTAAGCTTCTATTGGCCAATTTTTTTTTTTGCAGAGAACTTGCAAGGCATTTACTTTGATATTTCAACTTGATAGTACTGTTAACCGACGTTAATATTCTCATTGATTATCAGAGACATTATATAATTAAGACGTCTATGTCATCTTGTGAAAAAAAAAAAACTATAATTATTTGGTAAAATGTTGATATATTAGCATGTGATCTGAAAGTTACACAGGCCCACAGAGGGTTAAACAAATCAAAGTTACTTTCATTTTAGGTCCTATGCTTATTTTGTACATCAAATCTACTATGATCGGACAACGAAAAAATAACCTTCTAAGAGAATTGAATTCTACGTAAAATCCTCGAATAAACTTTTTCTCTACCTTCTTCGATTAGAATAAATAATTTGCGACACGATGGATCCTGACACTTTCGTTCTTGTTAATTTTTAGTTACACTCCTCTGTTGAATACGCACACCCCCATTTTCACCAATAAGGAACAAGACCCCGGGGTGGAGAAGCCGTTGACAGCCTGTAACGATCCTAACCGACGTCGAAGCGCGAACTCGAAGACGCTCGACCCCCTCGATCGATTTCTCTGAATCGTTCATGAACTGCTATTTTTGACGTATACATTACGGTCTATCGACGACCGAGGGAACGCGCCCAGAACAAAGAGGGTAATCGCGCCCCCTCTTGTTACCGTACTTATTTCACGACAGACGAGAACTGTCAACGACACGTGACGTAGTTTGACGCGCGACGAGGTAGAATTCTACAGGCTACGCTCGCTCCCCCGCCGCCCCCTCGCTATTTGAAAACAGTTTTCCGAGCTGTCATCGATGCCAGACCTAACGCCAGTAGCATTCCGTTGGATACCTTGAAAATAGACGGGGTTCGTTGACCGATGGTCGTGAACGACGTGAAAAGTCGAACTTTTGTCGCTGAAGTTGGCGAGAAACACCGGAAACGCAGCTTGATAATCGTTCGGTACTTTTTAACGCCGACCACGACGCTTGGGAGGAGAAATGGAGTTGGCGTAACTTCCGCGTTATAGGTCCTGAGGAACACGAAGCGTGTATGTATTAATAGGGTACCAGAAGAATGAACGTCTCCGTCGAGTATCGAATCGTACGCGTAGAAGGACTGTTGCAATCTCGTACGTGCTATTTATAAACAGCTTAAAGCTTGGAAGAAGTTTAGTGATAAACGCGACATTCTATTCCGTCGTCACGCGTCCAGAAAATGACCAATAGTCAAGTAACTTTTTTCTGTGAAAATGAAACAGAGTAAAAGTAGATCCGAATTCCATCCAGTGGCATTTTTTTTTAGCTCGACAGTATAGTAAACGGAACAGATACGGTATTGATGATATTCGAGCAATTCGATACGAAAGTACTTAATGGGAAGCACTGGTATCAATATTTCAGGTATTTGGTATCAGTTTGTGATACAACAGATAAAAATGGTCGATTCCTGGGAAGAACATCGTTGGATTCTCCTGGACGTATGGAAACGAGTTGACCTGATTCCATTCTTAACTTTATACTGGAGGTTTATGTGAAATACCTTCTTATTTCTAGTCAAGAAATGTAGCGGTATAGCGTGCCCAAAATATCTTTGAAAATCCTTTACGTGATTAGTGTGTTCCCTGTTTTATGGAGGATTGTTACGAGCTGAATTTATTGTGCAGGGTCATGAATCAATAGAAAAAGTGATATTTCACGAGGACATGTTTAGAAGGAGTAAACATACACTTGATTCCTGAAGACTTTATTCTCATTGTCATTCTTTTTTGATAGAAAAAACACTATGCTAACTTTAAAAAGTTAAAAATCAACGCTATAAAACGATACACCATAAAAATCAGTGACTGATACACGCAACTCAGTCGAAAGGAACTGGAAATAACATAATTACAGGTCATAGCGCAGTGAAAAGCAGAAACGCCTCTGAAAGAAAAACAAAAGCTTGCAATTTTCTCCTCCCCCTTTTTTCCTTCTGCGCTAGGAGAGCGTATTATGCGAGCAGATCGAATCACGCCGGCACCCTTAACGCATGACGCAGCTAGTAGGGGTGGCGCGCTACACCTTGCACCCTGCACGCGTTCTCTATTGGCCACGCTGCGTCGCAACGCAATAAAATCGCAACGATCCATCACACCTCCGTTGTCGATAAAACATCTGCCACTTCCACCCAGCCTCCCACGTTATTTTTTTCGCACCCCTCGACCTCATACTTTTGCTCTTCCATCGTATCTTTTCCTACTATGATTCGTCTACTTGGAATAGCCTTTCATACTGCCTAATAACTCCAAAAATCTGGTCAAGTCTAGGTTAGATTTGCGTTATACTTCAAAGGTGGCTTATCAAAAAGTCACGAAATTTATTACAGTGGCTCTAGATGCCATTAAATTAAACAAAAATTTAATCCATACAAGGGGTGTTGAATTGTATGTCCGAGAAGTTCCTGGGAGTAGCTTACTGGCAGCAAATGTTGCCGAGGACACATTTTATGACACGGCCTGGAAAAAAGGAACCGAGTATGGTGGGAGAGTTTTACCCGAAATGGTCGTTTTAAGAATGTAAATAGTTAGTAAGTAGCTAGTCAAGCCAAGGTAGATGGGATCTTTTAAATAAAGTGTTGCTGTTTCTTTGCAAACGACAGTTTCATTTGCAATTTTCCCGATTCTCCCTTACACGGGTCATTTTAATTCGTTTCTGATTTAACAAGGGGATTACAAGAAAATTAACAGTAATGGTCAGAGGAACTAGGGGGATGACGTGAAGCGAGACAGAGAGTCAAAGAGAGGAGTGTAGTCCTCCTGACGAGTTTCGATTTGCTTTCTTTTTTGTGCGTTCGCGGTTCGCCGCAGGTATTAATGACTTGGAGCGACGGGGATCGAGGTTAGGGTACGGAATCGAACATGCGCGCGCGGGTGTTCATTCGTTCCGCGTTCCGTGCATGTCAAACGCATTCGACGCGCACTTTCACGCTGGAAGATTCGATCGCGTGATTCGAGTGCCTCGGGCAATAGGCGATCTTCGTTAATGAGAAATTATGGGTTCGCGTCTTGGGGCGTGTAGACGTGAATGGATTTATAGTCGGTAGCTCTACGAACGTCCACGAGTTAGACGAGCGTTCGGGGAGGTATTATTTAGGTTTGATTTTGCGCCTTTGACGTAACCGTACGAACGTGGCACTTTGACCTTTCGAGCGTAACTGGTAGCGCAGTCCATGATGGATGCGGTATTGGATGAATTGTTACATCCACGGGGTGTCCTTAGATAAATATACTTCAAAATTGCTGTGTTGTTAGAGTTCTACGCTTTAGAATTCACTGGAGAACTACATACTGGTGGGTGAGATTGGGAGGGAGGTTCGTAGGAGAGGATAGACAATTTTATTTCTTTTTTTCAAATCAAGTTTGATTTTCCAATAGTATGATGGATTTTCTTATCGATAATTTGTTAGATGTGATGATGGTTGACGATGGTTGTTCGTAATAAACAATTTGATTTCATTCACAAGTTCTTGCTCCTCTTGTCATTATAGAAATGTACGACTCTCAGTAGACATTAATTTTACGGTTCAGTTCAATTTTTCAAATAAAATATCAATTTAAGGTTATATTGATATATTCATCTGAATGTATTAGACATACCAAAAAGTAATTTATTTTACAATTAATTCAAACAAATACATTCTTAATAAGTTTCTATCTTTAATCAATTATGTAATCACTCTCGTTATCAACAGCCCTTTGAATATTTTCATGTCAGCTACGTAATGTGATAGAAGAAGAAATGCATTTATACAGGAAAAAACATCAATGACTTTGGAATCTCCCCCAAAAAAGAGCCCTGGGGAAGAAATCGGTTCAAGATATGTGTACTATTATCATAATCAGAAGAAATTATTCAGATGGCCTGTTTTAGGGTTGACACCCTGCATGTATTTTTGTTTTATCGTGTATACACACACTACAATCTTCCAGGTCCTCGCCTATCGATAAGCTCATTCATTTGATTACCGCAAATCTCCCCCCTCGTCTTGAACGATTAATTTTCAAAATAGAATTCCACCAGAAGCGTTATTCGGCCGCAATAACAATCGCCACTGTCAGCCAACCACAGGCGTTCCATCGACCTCGCTAAATTCCAATCCGCCGTCTCGCGTGTACGAAGGGAGCACGAGCGTAGGAATTCGCGCAGGATAGCTCTTCGGGGGGCGAGCCGTCAGGCAGCTAGTCGAGGAAGGAGAAGACGCGTCGGCCAACCTTCCTACGGATTGGATTCTTCCATTGAATTGCAAAGCAGCGTGCGGCGAATTTAACGCGGGAAATCGCGACGGCGTGTCCCTCGTTCCCCGGAGGTCGTCGTCTCGGCGTCGTCGACGCCACGATGGACACTCGAGAAAGAATATCGTTCTCTGTGCTGGGGGTGGAGTGAATTCAATCGAGAGTGCCAATTATCGCACGAAATCGGATACTTTACAGAGACACCTTAGGGAGGGCGTTCGTTTATTGCGTGCTTTAGTAAGAGGTGGCCTAAGAGCACTTAGTACTTGGAATACAACGCTTACGTAGTACGCGGAGAAGATAATAAAAGAAAGATTTGTGAAAAGAAAGAGCATGTATTAAACAAAACAATAGGGATGAAACGAAGAAGATGAAATTTGTGACGGTGCAAAATCTACTTTCTATGATCTTATATCATAGGTCATTGAACTCGTTTTAACACTTTGCCGGCCGCTGTCACGCACGCGTGACTTTTCTTTGGCAACCGTTATCGGCCGATGTCACATACGCGTGACTTATTTTCGCCAACGATGATGCTTCATATCTACGTTTGTATAGGTAGACATATTATTGCAAAGCAACATTTCACGATCAGAGAACAATGGTTTCAACTGTTTTCCGCTTCCAATTTATCAGATCCTTTTTTATTAAAATTTTTTTAGCGGACTCTTGCTTTGTTAGTCTGAGACTGTCTTTCGCTGCCTTCAAATATCGGAAGCTTACGTTAGATTCAGTACAAGTTTTAAAATATCCTTCAAAATGCTCTGCGATGAGGAAATATATGCTGATCTGTTATCAGAGGACGATACGTTCCTCTGCATGTAGGAAAATGTATTGAAATTTATCATACGAAAAAGAACTATGAATCCTAGGAGTTAAATTTTGTAATAAAATGTTTTAGGACTAATTAAAAGTATAAGACTATGGAATAAAAATAGCGTAACAGTTATCTTAATGCCTTCTTTAATAATAATTATATTGCAACTACTTATGTAGTGAACAATTGCGTAAATCACACCGTTGGCGAGCAGTAGAACCTGTGTGAATCTCGCCGGCGGCAGCGTAAAGGCGATGCGAAGAGTCTGCGACCGGCAAAGTGTTAATATCCCCTATCGTGATACAGAAACGAAAACATACTGATCCATTTAAAAAAAAAATGAATATAACTTTAAAATGCCCGAAGTACCGATGGCCCCTTTCGTACTGTGCAGTTTTATTTCAGCAAATATTTCTGTGGATCTTACAGTTTTGAAGACATCTTAGGTGCTAATAGTTATTGCCTCGCCCTGTTTGTTAGGTCTGAGCATGAAGGACGTTTGATGACAGGTTGAGGCCGATACTCGGATAGGCCTAGATTATTGTTAAACGAAACACTGTAGAGGACAATGTCCATACACTCCGTATTAACAGTGGGCTAATGGAAATCGTAAGAATGCGCCAACATATCGACGCTGACGTCGCTTATGTTAACTAATCCATTGTAAGTGGAGAGCAAACGCGGGCAGGTGTCCTCAAATACTCTCATACTGGCAGCTTCGGGGGGATGGATGGGTCGAGCGCGGAAGGGGTGTGAAAGAGATAACGAAATGGGAAACACAACGATTCGAACGGTGTGAATATTGGATACAACGGGCGGAATAATGAGCGTCGGTATCGCACATGCTCGAAGCAAATTACTCTGGTCGATGGTGTTCGTTTTGGACGCGGAAACGCCGGCACGGAGGCCAAGTGCGGTGTAAATATTGCGGAAATACGGATGGCTGAAGGATAAAATTCCGGACGGGCTTTTGAACCAACATACAGGGCTTGAAAGAGTTGGGCTTGAAATTCGGGTCAAATAGCGCATCGCTTTTTTGTGTTTGGAGCAGTCTGCAGTTGAGTGAATAGTAACCAATTCGTGAATGACGCCTTTTTTAGGTTGTAGCGGCAAGGGATACGGGCAGAGAGTCCGTTCTCTGATTTCAGATTCGAATTCAACGCGATAATTCAGTATTGCCTATTACTTTAACTCTTTCGATACGAGCGCCGGATATTTTCGGCATCCATCCGATCCTCTTCGTGGAGGAGCGCCGGATATATCCAGCATTCATCTGATGCTCTGTGTGGACGAGCGCCGGATATATCCGGCATCCATCTAATAACCTTATAAAGGGTGTCCCAAAATTAGCGCAAGATTTCAATTTTCGTCTATTTTTGCAGTACATTGTTGGCTACCCCGAAAAAAGAACAATTCTGACAGCTGAGAGTTTAGGGTTAGTAAAAATAGAGCGTTATACGATACAACAACGTGTTTTCATACTTGAACAATGTATAAAAAATAATGAAAGTTTGGCGGCCGCAGTTCGAAAATTTTATACAAAATATGGTAAAAATAGCGTTTTAACCACGTCAACTGTGAAAAAGATTGATTGAAAAATTCAGAGAGACTAGATCAGTTGGAGACGCACACCGTTCGTCCAAAAACAAGCCGTTCAAATATCGAAACAGTGCGTGCGTTTGCTTGAAGGTCCGACTTTGCTTCCCAAGGAACCGTCTTTCTTTCAAACAGTCACACTGCATGATCATAGTCCATACTATATTGTCGGTTAATTAGAAAGTGTATCTCGTGCGTCTAAAACTCTTTCATTTTTCTTACATATATCTACGCCAATAGTTACTATTGCTCTCTCAGTTTATCTGAATATGTCTCGTTTGCTATCTTCGTTAGGCGGTATTTTCGCAGATGTAACGGATTCAGCCAATAAGAAAAATGCGTGCGAGTAAAGGTGTCGCCGTTACGCTACAGCCAATCGAACTCCTTTTTTACCAACCCCTGAGCAACGAAGTATACTGTACACTGTTTCCAAACATGGCACGATGTTTTGCGACGTTATTCGAATCTGTTCTTGCGAACGAAGAGGGATAAAAGAGAGGGAGCAGGCAAATCACGAAGGTCGCGCGAAGAGGGAGCTGGCGGCCTTCGGTAACGATGCAATAAGGTTACCATTGAGGTTCAAAGCCAAATGAATGGATGTATTCCACGTGTGCGGGAGCCCTGGAAGCTAGTCAGGCAGCGGTAGCAACTGATGGCGGGTCTGTGGAAAATAAAAGGGCACCGGTGGAAAGAGCCACGTAATAGCCTGTATTACCTGCCCTCGCTGTCTGCGTCCTCGGCTCCACCCTGCGTTTCATGTTTTCCCTTTCACCCTGCCACCCCTGGATCCTCTGTTCTTCTTCTCTGCTCATGTTCGTCGCTTCGACAGACTTTGACCGCCACTTTCCCTTACCGCTCGCTCAGAATCGACGGTTTGATTACCTTTCGACCTTTGCTCTGCCTCTGTTCCCCCTGTCCAATCGTTAGCATTTTCGACGACTTTTAGGACGCGATCAAGTCGGACCTTTCGCGGGGGATGCCGTTAAACGCGTACGTGTGGCCCAAATGGATCGTCTCGGTCTAATTTCGAGATTCGTGTAGAGAGCAGAGTGTCTTTGTTGCAAACTGGCCTGGTATTGTACGATAGTATTTCGAAAACTTGGGTATAGCATGCATCAGGACGCTGGAATCACTTAACGTAGATTTCTTATGAGGACTACCCATAACCCTTCGATTATGAAGATCGTATGTATTCGTCCTCGAAAATTAGACTGCAATTAGGTTAAGGCTTCTCCGTGAAAAAACAGCATACTTTTTTACACTAAACCTACCACGACTGGTCAAATGACTAATATATGAATTATATACTATTATTTCATGCTTTATTTAATTTAATGCCACGTAAAACATTTTTACATTTAATCGAAAAAAATATCTTCGACTGGTCATTTGTTCCATTGCAATAGTTACACGTGAACGTCGGTAGGTTTCATGTTAAAATTGTAATACTCCAGAGAGTAACGCTTCATTTTCTGTTAAGAAAAACCTCTGCTTCGTTATTCTACAAATTTCACACGACGGGAAGCGAAGAAAGAGTCCGAGTTCAACGTTAGACGTTAATGGACTATTCTACAATTACAGCGACTTCCATGCAGCAACACGTGTTCCATCCTCGAGTCCCCGAACCCGAGACGTCAGCGTCGAGTGACATTTGTCTCGAATTTCTGTCTCGGCCAGTCTGCACGAACTGGTCACAAAAGAAACCTCCAAAGAAGGGTCATTCTTGACCTAGGCACACTCTTCGTTTCAAAGGACTTCCGCCTGACATTCGTCGTACGGTGTAAACTGAGAACTCGTTTTTAACCGACTTCAAAAAGGAGGAGCTTACTCAAATCGACATGTATATTTTTTTTCATTATTTATTTCTTGATTTTTTTTTTATGTCTGTTCACCGATTACACCGAGACGGCTTGACCAATCGGATTGAAACTTCTTGCATCTGGTAGGTCATCGCTACCACTTGGTCCCATAAAAGAAACATTTGGCCGTCTTTTATTTTTTACTACTTTATATCACTTTTTATCGCAAAGAGAGTACTATTTCACGTATATTCGGCCTGAAATCGATGAAATCGATGATGATTCCACCGAGCGAGGAATTTCCGCTAACGAAATGCACGAACACGTGCTTTCTGGACCCGATAATGGTTTTGACCTTTTCTGGCTATGTCAAGCAACAAAATACTTAAAAAATGGTGGCATAACTTGACGGGTAGAGCCTGTATATCCCCTCCTTCGTACTCAACGGCGATGAAAGTAAAGGAAGAGGACCCCAGGTCTCCTGGCTATCGAGAGAGCCCCTCGCTGAAGCGTCACCGTGAAAGAACGAAACGGTGGACGGGGTGGGGAACGGTTGACGGCCATGTTGAAGGGGAACGCGGTACGCATCGAGGGGTGTTTATTAAATCTGCCCGTTAAAAGGAATGGAATTAATTTCGCGGAACGTTTCGGCATTCGTCGGCGAAAAAATTTCAAGTGCCGATAAGCGGCGCAACTTCTCCTCGACTCCTTGTCGAAATGAGAAACTCTTCATGACGTTCAAGACGATCAAAAGGAGACGAGCAACAACAGGAGGGATTTACACGCTCCACCTCACCAAAAGAATGATCGATTCGTGTTAATTATAGATGGATACCAATCGTTATTATATATCTCTATTATGCGTTCAAATTTATTATTGAACAAATGCTATCTTCGGAATATTACGCTATTAGAGAAATTCACTTTGATATACAAGGCGCGTTTTGAAAGTAAGTACCGTTTTGCAAGGCCGTTCTAGCATTGGACTCGTTATTCTATGCATGCGTAATGAGTACCTGCATCTTTTGTTCATCAAAAGACGCCATTGCGTCCACTTTATAGCTTTTTCAATGCCTAAGATTATAAAATGGGCCGCCGATTGTGAAATACACGCTGTAATTTGATTTTTTAACGCGATAGACGTGAAGCCGACCGAAATTCATCGGGGGGTTATTGAAATGTAATGGAGAATATGCTATGAGCGATGGAATGATTAGAAAACGGATCAGAGTATTTAAAGATGGCCGTACAAATGTTCACGATAAAAAACAAAGTGGACGACCGTCCGTCATTACAGGTGACCTGGTACGGAAGGTTGATGAAAGAATTCAAGAAAACAGACGCTTTACGATTTGTTACGACAACCAGGAATAAAATTAAAAGTGATGCAAATTCGCGTCATCGGTCGCGAATGTGTTAATATACAAACGATAGTTACCTCAAAAGCACGCCTTGTAGATCCATAACAATCTCTATATTACAATGCCTGAAATACTAATGATAATATGAGAAATATATTCTATAAACATTAAGTCAACGTCAAACATAAGTCACTCAAATCCGTCGTCGAATAATAGTACTTTGAAATGGAAGCGATACACGAGGTATGTATCCTTTCTAGCGAAAAAATTACGTGCACGCGTGCGCGATAGTAATCGCGGTCGAAATAGGTTCGAGGAACTGAATCATCGCATCGATCAACGATAGACACCGATTATACCTCGTCCTTCGCCGCAGTTGCACCGTTGCGCTCCGATCTACGAAATTCGTTTCGCACGCAACGAATTTCAAACAATCTTTAATGGCACGTCTCGAGGCGGTACACGCCCTTCGCGAAAACAGACAATTTCACCTGCAACCCGCTCGTTAGACGTGGCACTCGGACCTCGACACGAACGAAACGGACAGGTTTTCCGAATCGGGGTGCTGCTTCACACGCGACACTCGCCAAATAATACTACGACGGCGCCATTTCGTTTCGCGGACTTCGGTATTCGTTGTTTATTTACTTTCGTAGTTGTTTTCTTGATTATTTAGTCGTTTAATTACTTATTTGTGCACTTACTTATTTTTTGTTTATTTATTATTGAAGAAATCACTCCCTTTGCCTATAGATTTCATATATTGGGTATTTGAGCATTTTCTCCGTAAACACCACAAATTTTTTCACAAGCCTGCGTAGTTGCCTTGATCGAGCGACAAAACGCCACGAACTTTTTCGAATACCCATTATGGGGCGTCGTGAAACTACACGGAAACGTTGTGAGGGAGAAAGCGACCTCCAGGTAGCAAGGGATAGGAAAACCCATGGGCCAGTGGGCCCAGCGAGAAGTTCGTAAGGGTGCGAAGCGAGGGCGATGACGAATATCGACATGAATGCGCCTAGAGAATGTTTGCGTGGTGGAAGAATGCAAGGGTTTGAAAAGGGAATGTTCCAGCCGAGAGGCAGTTGAGTGGAGTTCGGGGTAGAGTAAAGTTCTTAAGACGCGGTAGTTGTTCTCTAAGTCGTAGTTTCTTAACTTGTGATACCATTAGACCATAATAGTTCTAATATAGGTCCTAGCCAATGTTAAAATCCATATACATGTATTATCAAATAAAATTAATAAGAACACTACGTATCTATTTGCTTGTTTCTTATCTACAGCAGAGGAGAGGTATGAAATATCCAACAACATTCCTAACGAAAGAGTTCTCTATCAATATCTTCACTTATATCACTTTATCTTCCGATGCAGGTGTAACATCCAAGGTTCCAAAGGGCCAAATCTTGTGGAGCATCCCGCAGCGCCCAATGCCTTTATTTCTCGTCGATCGAAAGATGTTACGAGTTCCTCGGCGAGATTTCCACGAGCTCGTTATCTCGGCAGGCTAAGGCGCCCGCTTCAGGTGTCACACGAAGTCTTCCAAGGATTCTGTAGCTGCGTTATTACGTCGAGCTAGGCGACAAAGTCCCTGCAAGAAACATCAAAGCGGACCAGAGCGCGGCGCGTTCCGCATTCGTCATAAAACGTTCCCCGATTCCGTTTGTCCAAAAGCATCAAAAATGTATGACGACGCCCCCGCGAAACGGAATACAATATACAGCCTCGCGAAATATCCTGTTTGCGACCACGTGCGCGCAGGGATCGAAATTGCTCCGTTCCGAAGCCCAACAAAGCCTCCTCCGCCGTGGCGAAATGGGAAAGGCTCGATACATACGCGCGTTAAATAATTCCCTGTTAAACTAACCCGGACGCAACGAAATCCGTTTCGTGTTCCGCTACCGAGGAAAATCGAGACGATTGGTAAATTGCAGCTAACAACTCGCGATCGCGCGTTTCGTTCACCGAATTTCCTCTTCCTAGAGAGAATAGAACACGTCCGGCTCTGTTTCGTACCACGTCATGTATACTCTGCCGATGGATAAAAGACGAGCAGTCAAATAAATTCCCGCAAACGCTCTAATCGACCTCGTTCCCAAATCGCAACGCCACCTCGTTTTTTGATCGAACCTGCGTCAGGGATACTTGAAATCCATCGATCTAGAAAAATATCGCAACATCTTTGTCAGAATTTTATAGTCCAGCGACCATTACGTCGCGCGAGAGGCCTATAGGGAGTCGCGACTGATTCAGCGTGGAAGATGGACCATGAAAACGCACCGATTCCCTTCCCATTGGGCAATTACGTCGTTTAAAATGATCTCCGTCCGGGAGAAGACGGACGGTAGGACGCAATTTTTCGAGTACGCGCGGCATTACCCATGAAATCGATGATGGACCATAGTTGGATGCCTCGAAGGGCATTCGGCGAGTTTCTATTCTCGCGGTGCACGGTTCGGCTCGTCGAACGCGCCATCGACTAGACGGCCATTTAATGTGGCGTATCAGGGGAGGGGGAAGGGGTCGAGATTATGGACAAGGGGATTCTTCAATGAAGGATAAATCGAAATTTTAGGGTGAATTTCTGTGGGATGAGGTCGAGGAACTGTGGTCAGAGATGAGACAATTTTAATGCCATATTTTTATATTGCCTTAATTTTGGTAGGAAAATAAAAGATTTAAAGGTATCAACTTAAGTCTGATATAGTGATTCAGAGGTGTTTACATAACCCTGAAGTGTCGTCAGTCGAATACAGCCTTAAGGGGTAACACCACTCTAGAGGCTGAAAAAAGGCCTAACTTTGATAATTTATTTTGAGAGTATCGCAAAAGGAATAGAATTTCTTTTTACATGGTTTATTCAAAACATATTGAAGTATAAACAAAAATTATTGTATCATAATTTTAGTACAAAATGGCGGCGACAAAGCGAGTCTTCAATATTGACTTTTTTTAAAACGTTTTCGCGGGAGGACGGTTTCCTCGTTGTGTACAATCTGGAACAAACAACCAGAAAATTTAAAAATCTATACACTATTGGCTGTAGAAGTATGTATGGTTTTCTTTTTAAATCAAATATTGTAAAAATAGCGCACTAACCCATTTCTTGGCCAAAAAGTAAATAGAAAATTGTTAATAAATACGAAAGTTTACATTAAATAAAAAAACCGCTACGTCCTTCTATAGCCAACAGTTTATATATTATAAAATTTGTTGGTTTTTCGTTCCAAATATTATACACAACGAGTAAACCGTCCTCTGGCGAAGACGTTTTAAAAAAACTCAATCTTGAACACTCGCTTTGTCGCCGTCATTTTGTACTAAAAAATTATAATACAACACTTTTTGTTTATACTTCAATACGTGTTAAATAAACTCTGCGAAAAGAAATCCTATTCCTATTGCGATACTCACAAAACCAATTATCAAAGTTAGGCCCTTTTTTCAACCTCTAGAGTGGTGTTACCCCTTAACACCCTTAAAATGAACCACTAAAACTAACCCTTATATAACCTCCTATAAAAAAATATTATTTTGGGTATTCCTATCCATTTTATGTGACCTTTCCCTCCCAGGTTGCACCACAATTTCGATAGTGCTGTACTAAAAGATGTAACCTCTTAAAACCAACAGCATGGACGTTCAAATTTAGGACGCTAGGATTCATATAAAGTTAGGCTAGGTGGGACCTAGGAAGAATACAAATTGATGAAAACCCCTGATGGCACGTGCAGGAGGTGCCGGCGGTAACCTTAAAAATTTTACGTCCTTGATTCGCGCGCGATCTGCCACTTCTTGCACGGGAAATGAAAAACGAGGGGCTAGATAGAAGAGATGAAATCAGGATAGATTCCATAGACGCCGTACCTGGCGAGCTAATGAACTGTTGATCGGTGAACGCGATTGCTCGTTGGTCAGTTAACAATTTCATTACGTACTTCGTACTACATCCTCCGAGTTTGGCCAATATTCTTGAACGAGCAGTCGCCGTACTACCTTTAATGGTTTCTAAGTCTCGTTCAATTTCGACTTCATTGTCCGCGCGAATTCGCAGCCTGTGGACCATTGTTCTCTATCTTTGGCGCGTATTATGTTCGGGACGGGTATTCCGCTCTGGCAACGTCCAAGTTCGCTATGAAACGCGTCGGTCCACTTGTTTATAGAGCGGGGAAGGAGGAACTGGTGTTCAAAGTAGGCCAACAATCACGTTTAAATTGAATTACATATTTTCTACGGCTTCCAGGTTACTGAAGAAACTGTACATTGCTTGTAAATAGTCCTTCGATGTTTCAGCAGATTCGTGCTCACAAATCACATAGACGATAAAGAGGAAAGACGAAGTACGAAACAGGTGAAGGTACGGTGGGAGAAACGCGAGTTAGAATTTCTTGAGATGACAGTGATGCTTAAACAGTGGCAGCTCGAAAGACAGGAGTGCTAGAATTGCAAGCTTTTAATAAGACACTCGTTAAGAGCCTTCCGATAAAAAAGTAATGAAACCATATAAAACGATGTTCAAAACCGGCTTGGAAACGAAGAATTCATACAGCATCGTTTACAAATTAATGTATTTTCTAAATCTTCCCCACCACCTCACTTACAATAAAATTATTTACTTCATTCAGAATTTACCTGTTTCAGCTAGATAAGTTTTGTGCAAACATTTTTTTGATAGATCCATCCTCTTATGCGATATTTAACCACTCCGATTTGAACGAAACGTAGTGTATAAAGTACAGTATACAGTATATTCGATTTTAGTCTTCAGTTGATTTACCTACTAGTAATATTTTAAAAGGATGACAATGAACCATAAGATATAGGTGAGTTCGACCATTATCAGTTTTACATGTTTCCACCCATTTTCAACAATTTTCTTATCACTTTAGGGAAAAATGATGCAAAAGTTTTTTGCTCTATAAGTGACCCTGTAAAAAATGGTCATTTTTTAGCATCCTCCTTTTCGGTACATACTGACTATGCATGATGGGTATCGCAGGATGTACTCAATTTGTGAGTGAAGACATCTTACATTATCTTACATCATCACTCGTGGACATGTGAATTAGAAATCAAATAACTTCTGTGACATCTTCTTCCAAAGTTCGTCATCACTCCGATATCAAAACTTCAGAAACTGTGAAAATACTGTTGCGTACATGGCGAGGTATCGCGTCGAAAAGTATATTAGAAAAATAGTTTCGATCTGACCTTGGAGGGTCTCGAGAAACAGGTTTCAGGAACTTTGATGTCAAAGGGAACGTCGGCGTCGCCCAGAAGGTGCCGCCGCGTCTGCCATGGCGGCGTAAAGGAAATTTCAAGATCAGCTTTATTTTACTTTTAATAGAGGCGCCAAGAAAATTCCTCGGAGGTTTTTTCTAACGAAGGCTGCGCGAAGGCATCTTCAAAGTGAACTCACCGTGCATAAAGAGACAAAAACGAGGAAGGCAGACATTTTTCTTGCGTTACCATCGCGTCCAACTTTGCTGGAGAACTATCGCGTCCGTTTCTGCGTTCTCAAAGCGAATCGTTCCTGTTTCCATGAATAGAATGAAGGACGTAGATCTTACAACTCCTCGATCGAAACACGAAAACTTAGATTCACAGTGTCCATTTTCCTGAAAGGTTCAAATTTTAGGGAAGGCGTACTTCCTTTTAACAGAGAT
Source organism: Hylaeus volcanicus (assembly GCF_026283585.1). NCBI lineage: Eukaryota > Metazoa > Arthropoda > Insecta > Hymenoptera > Colletidae > Hylaeus > Hylaeus volcanicus. The sequence continues at coordinate 18,960,848 of NC_071979.1, read as the reverse complement.
GAGCATTATCTAGATAACAAAATTATTTAAATAAAAGATCGAATAAAGACACTTTATCTTTAGCTTTATTCGATGACTGTCGAGTACATTTGCTTCAAATAAATATTTTTATTCGACAGTTGTCGATTAAAGATATTGATACGTATCTTTATTCGATGACTGATATTTCAAATTTTTATTTCAAATTTGTATCCTCTCTGCCTTCTTACAACTGTATATATATAAAACCATTTACAAGAGGGACCAAAAATACGTAGAGGAGAGTTTCCTATAAATTCTGGCGTTATATTGGTTTAAAGTAACGGGAGTGGCATAGGTGGGCAGCGTTATCGTCCCACGTTGTCATCGTTGTCACGTGAGGAAACGATTCCAACGATATTGGAACATTTTCTCAACGCTACCTCGGTATAACAGTCGAGGCATGTTAATTTAAACGAATGCGTTTGTAAGATGCTGATATCATCTACGAAGCGGCCTGTTGGGTCTTGAGTGTATTCAGATAAAAATGCGAGATGCGAACGAGCATAACTACGATGTACAGTCGAAACGTATAAAGGGAAACGGAGATTGTTCCTGCGAGATAGAGACCTGTGTACAGGGTGTCCCATTTAGCTTGACTATCTTAAATATCTCACTTGGTTTAATAACGCGCGATGACCGCGGAGTCCTGTGCGATATTAATGCCATCGTTAGGTTTGATTAAACTTTTTACGAGGTGTCAAGTGTCGGTGTCATGTCTCGCGATTAAACGCTCCACTGGGTGCACCCGCGGTTCGCTAAACCTGATCCATGGGATCGCGTTGCGAGGTTATTTTTTAAAAATATTGCCAAAGATGTGGCCCGTTTAATCGATGGTCATCTTTATCGACAAGTGAACCGGTTGTCAGCAGCCATTTTTTTCCTCCATACTGGAGGATCAACTGGTGTCGAGAATCCACGGTTATGGGAATCTTTTTCGGAATTTCAATGTACACGAATGTTTTATAACTTTTGCATAGGATATTTAGAATGGAAAATGGTAAAAGTGCGATCTGTACGTAAACAATAAGAAACCGGACATAATTTGACAGTTTTTATTTTTGCATGACTATATATCGATGCTTCGTGTTTTATTTTAGCTCAAAAAATCGACGTGTCTCGTATATTTTGGCCCATAACACTTAAACTACTGAACCGATTGAAAAACAATGTTAGAAATAATTGTTGAAGATTCGATTACCTTTAATATGATATCTTGCGCGACCCAATCGGACGTTTCTAACTCTAGATATGGCCTAAAATGTGAAGCTATCTCAGAAAAAAAAAAACGAACAAAAATTGAAAACCTCATATACGATAAACCAATCCGTAAAAAAATTGTTCGATGTGATTTTCCAGTTTAGTGGCCCAAAATACATAAGAAAAATATAGTGGCATTGAATGTACACTTTGGCTGTAAACTAGTGTAATAAAGAGCTCCTTCTGCCTCTCGCTGGCCACGATTTTATTGCGTTCCAAGACTTTTGTCGAATTCGCAGGACCCTGGTTTGTCACGTCGTGGCAGACCAATGGACGACCACCAGAAGGTAGTCAGTATCGGAGCGAACTCGGGGACGCCAGATGCGTCGCAGCCGGTGGTCAGGATTTCACCAGCAAGGAAACAGCGGCAACAGAAGTCTCTGCCGAGAGACTTGAGATTGCTCATGAATCGAACACAGCAGTTGGGGGCTCGCTACAAGGTAAAGTCAAGTCGACTTCAAGGACAGCTGTACCTGTACTTCGGTCTTCGTTTCATCCTCGGAACAGAATATAGATATACAAAGATGTAGTCAAAGGTGTCCTTGGAAGTCCAGTTGTCTTGACGAGGACTGCAGTATTTAGCAATCCAGATCAGGCAGTGTTTACTAGGTATCTTAGTCAAGTACTATCATAGCTCTTGTGTTTCCAAAATAAAATGATGAGAGTGGTAGCAGATATTCCTCAAGGTTCGGTTGACTTAACAACTATATCCAAGACCTCTGTTACCCGTCTAATTGGTATTCATCGAACATAAACAGTCACCCCCAGTGATCGACTAACTACCCAAACTAATTTATCATGAAACGTCCACAGTCACGTAGCTCTCATCTCGTGGTACCCTTAGGGTAATTCTTGCCAGCTCCAAGTACTTTCGCAAAAAGAAACTCGCAAGAGTCCCTTGAATCGCCCAACGCGTTCCAGCCCCGAGTACGCATCTTACATTCTCAAGTACCCAATCCACCAGACCCTCGATCGCATGCCTAACCGCTTCGTTAATTACCTCTCCCGTGACAGGAATAAAATAAAAAGAGGAATCAAAGCTATCCAAGCTGCGTTTGATCCCCCAAGGATTCCGTTCAAGGGAACGACCGCCCTCTTTCCTCCTTGTCGTTCCTCTTTCCGCATTGTTACGAGCGTCCATCGCCAGCGTCCACTCGACGGAAGAAATCGGGAGGTCTGGAGGACTCCATCGTCGTTATGCCATCCGCTGAATTTATTCGGTCGTTCGCCTCATTCGACCCAAGCCTCACTAGAGATGGAGCAACATTTCAATCCGATAAAGTCGACGAATGAAAACGGGGTACAGCGTTCTTTCTCCATCTGCAAGCTTTTATTCCGTATATTGCAACTATAATAATTAAACACACCTTCTATTCCACCATAACTGTAGACTAGGAGGAGTGTTTAATCGTCACAGTTTCGATAGCCTTTTAGTGCAAAACTCAGGGCTTCTAATAGGTCTACACTAGGCAGTGACGGGCAAAACTCTAGGTTTCGAATAAATCTGAAGTTTGCCGACATGTTTATCTCGTTTCCTCTTTTGAACATTTTCCAAAGAAGGAAACGAGACAAATATGTCGGCAAACTTCAGATTTATTTGAAGCCTAGGGTTTCACCCATCACTGACGCTCGGTTCGTTCTTTTCCAACTTCTACAGTAACCTCTCTCCTAGAGCAGCCAATATTTTCCCAACTAAAATCCAAACGGTTCGTTAGAAACGACACCACGTTTGTTAAGATCCTGTATCGACTGGGCTATACAGCAGAATTCTAGCCAGTGGTTCCGCTCGCGGCGGAGAACATGACTGTTTGAGTTGCGCCACTCTGGCCATTATATGTATGTATACAAGAAGGCAGCCCAGCCGAAGTTCATGCAAGCGTTGCCTATTTGGATCTCTGTCCGTGTCTGTTCGACTTCCTTTGCGGTGTAAACTATATAAAGAGACGCTCGGAGAAGTGCAGGGAGGTCGTAGAGCCCACAATAAGCGGAAGACGAGAGATAGATGCGTAGCAGAGACATAGGTTGGTAGCTGTTAGCTTCTTTTGCCACGTGGCTTGACTTCTAGCCTTGTAGAGATATTATGGTATGTCAGACTCCAAGCCATAAAGAGTCTAATGCGACCTTCCTAGAGCATCTAACTTAAAGATAGAACCCATGGCATTCAGCAAACACCGATCGTTTCCTCCAAACTCGCTTCCAACATTTTCAAATGCCGAAGAATTCTTCCACGTCGCGACAACCGCAAAGGTGACGGACCAATTTCCGTCTAAAGATTTTCAGCAACTCTCGGACCGCTGGGGGATAAAAACGGGGATTTCCGAGTACTTCGCGCTCCCCTATCTCGCAGACGTCCGCAGTGTCAACAGTTGTCGCAGGACGACTTTCCACGATCGGAAAACAAAGTTTTGGGTCAAAGTTCCAGCGTCTCCGGCGCGGCGCGCAAGCGAGACGGGAAGCGGCCGCGATGCAAATGCGAAATGGCAACGGTAAAAATACAGTCTCAAGACGGTCGAGCCGAATGGTAGAAAAGGTAAAAAGCTGCGAAGGTGAGAATAAGGAAAAAGGGAGCGGGAGCGTTATTATGCGAACTGCGACGATCTCCATACGTTACATATTCAAGACCGTTCTACATAACTTGCCCGTAATCCTTTACTTTACGCAGCAGGATACTGGCGCTTTGTAAAAGAGTCTCGTACAAATATGCCGTGTGAATTATACAGGGTGTACCTTGCCGAGTGGTGCCCTCTTCAGGAGTCGAGGACACAGGAACCGGAGGAGTTCGTTTAAACGTGGGGCTTGTTTAATAAAGTTAAACAGCTTGACATGAATATTGAGGCTGTGGACAAAATATGGTGGACACCTGGCAAATGTGCCAGACTGTTTGATTAAGGATCGTCAGTTGCTTTTAATTCTAATCCTAGCTATATCCTTCTTGGAGTAGATTCGGTGGTACGTTACATAATATACAGTCTGTTTAGTAAGAGCGTTGGAGGCATTTCTCGATTTACAGAGCCTGAAGAGCTCGATCGACATTTACCCGATCTACTAAATATTAAAAAAAAAAAATGATCTTGTGTTTGTTTAATATCTAAACGATACTTACTTTAAAAACGCACATCGTAAAGCCACAGCATTGTCTATATTACAATGTCCGAAATACTACTGATAATATGAGAAATATATCCTATAAACATTAAGTCAACGTCAAACGTGAGTCATTCAAATTCGTGGCCAAATAATAGTACTTTGAAACGGAAGCGATACACGAGGTATTATTTCTGGCGAAAAAATGAGCAGAAAAGTAACTTCCGACCAAGACAAAAGTAATTTTGAAGTCTACAAATAATATATGTTCACGTAGTTCAAGCGCGAGCTTCTCGAGCCTATAATTACACCGTTATAAATTATTAAATGCCCATGAATATTTTACGCTCCCCACCTGGTGTAAATTCTCAACAGTTTCCGTGATGACCATGCAAGGTATTCGTGTCTCGTCATCGTGTTTCTATTTAACGTATCGATTCCTCGTATTCTAGGACTGAATGCAAAGGAACCCCAACGCGTCGTGTCAATGGAACCAGTTCTCGAAGGTAGATTTTCAAATCTCAAATCAGAGAGAGTTTGACATCTTCGATGTCAATTTAAGCTTAGCATTCGTGGCAATAGAACGCTAAGAAAGCATTTCGAGTTGCTGGTAGATACCAGAAAAAATGTTCTCGAGTGTAAACGGTTAATTCAGAATGAAAATATTTGCACGGACCTCATGACTTAGAGACTGGAGCGTCGATAGAAATCAGGAGCACGGAACCAACGAGTTCTCGAGAATAAAAGCTGTCCACGGGTGACCACGTTCGAACGACTGGCACACGGGTTTCCAGAGGTCCAGGTTACCTGTTAGCCGTCTCCTCTGCGCTCGTTAGGAGCAGAGCTTTGTCAGAGAGGCGGACGAAGACGCTAATTACAGAGACGGCTTACTTCCTGGCCACGGTCTGGCCTTTCTTCGCGAAGCAGAGGACCGCTCCGAAGGTTGGAACGATGGGAGGTCAGGTGATCACGCCGCAAAGCGGTGGTTCGCATCACCGGTCGGATGTTGAAACGACCGAGTGGTTTATACCGTCGCGCGTTACGTCCATCGCGACGCACATCAAAGGCAGGCGAGGATTCCACGTTGCTTTCTTTTTGCTACGTCCAACACTGCTACTGTCTATTCTTTCGCGCGGATTCACGGAGTCTGAAGGTAACGCGAAAACTTGATACCTCAAGGACTGTGGACTCGTGTCTGGCTTGTGAAGTCAGACAGACTTCTCGAGGTTATTTTAGGTCTGATAACGAAACGAGCATTTGTAGGGGTTGTTTAAGGGTAGTTATCAGAGCAGATGCCGAACGGGTCTTCTGTTATTTTTTAGACTCATGTGGTGATGATAGAGCGATTGTGGTTGATGGTATTTGGTACTTCGAGATACAAGTCATGTTCTCCTCGTCAGATAACATATTAATACTCGTGTATGTGTTTCGAAATTGCCATGAATCTATTTCATATAGCTACTCGAAATGCTCAAAGGTCCTGTTCCCATTCAAAATCAGTTTATACATATTTGTGACTTGCCTATAGCTTCTACTATTCTTATTCAGGTAAAATCAAACTTTAATCAATAAACTGTAGGATAATGTAGTATAAGTAGTGTAAGGTGAAATCTGTAAAACAGAATAATCTGTAAGTTGGAATTTGGTGTTTAAATTATGATTTGTTCACACACCTTCTGTGTGTGCGTAAAAGTGTACCTACCATTGCACACAACCTGTATCGGATGGTTTCGCGACAGTTGCTCGAAATCATTCGAAGTGATCAGTTATGTTATGTTCACCATAAACGAATATTAATTAGTCTGAGAATTATATTATGTTATTTACTTAATTTTTTCGTTTATATTGGTCTCACATACCCTACTCCCTCTACCAGAAACTATAGACTATTTAATCTTCAGAAACATCATCCACAACAATTCCTATAAATCGACATAAAACTAATATCAAACAGCGCTCACAACTGAAAGGTGTCCAAACTAGATAGCCTCGCGTTCAAACAGTTCCAATCGTCACGCTACTGAATAAAAATCGACCAGGAATGGAGGACTTGCAAAAAAACGGCCATCTAGTGTCAAGAATCGCAGTTTCCGCGATAGATGTAACGAGAGCGGGTGCCGCGCCTATGTTTCGCGACCCCCGATCGTGTTTTATGCGAAATGATGTCGCGCATATTTCTGCACGGTAGCTCGACTATGGACAGGCCTGTTTAAAAGGATGAAACGCGGTGCGTGACAGCAAGGTGTGCCCGGGACGTGAAATCAATGTTATTTCCGCCTTCGTTCCAGCGCACGTGCTGCCAGCCGACTGGGAAAGAATTGTCGGGCTTTGCGCTGATTGGCGATGCTCGAATGGATCGCTATTTCAGGGGAATTAAACGGGCAGGTTTGGAATCCTTGTAACGCCGACAGCCGTGACGGTATCATGACGTCGGATGTAATGGCGATAGCCATCCGATCCTGTAACTTCGAAAAATGATATTCGAGCCTGCTGGGCGTTAGGGCGGTCTGGGATAGGTACGCTTCGATGCAAGCGATTTTGGATTGGGCAGTAATTGAGCGTAGACTTTGCAAGTTTTCACCCATTCGAGTGATGCGGTGGTATGAAAGCTTTTTTTGTTGGATGTTTTCGATTGATGGGATGGTGAACACGACGTGTAAAGTTTGTTATATTTAAAAAGATGGAAGCAAATGGTATTTAGAAGCATAGGTTGTCGAGACATGGACAACTGGATGCCTGCGAGTACACATTAACACGTTGACCACCAGACTAATCGTGAAAATTCCTGCGAGGCTAAAATTTTATTTCTATACAGGGTGTTTCTTAATATGTGGCCACTTTTTGGAGGGTAAGGTCCTGACATCGGTACGAATCGAAAAATCCTTTACCAATTTGTATTGGAATTATAGGTGGTGGAACGAATGAGTTAGTCTTTTATTTAACTCGACTTTAAAACTTTATTATAAGACCACGGAAGAGTACGTCTGTTTAGTTCGGATGAAGCAGCTCGACTGAATGCAACACGAGGTCAGTAACGAAGAATTTCGTTACTGAACCATAGACTCTATCGGTCCCATACTTAGTCTAAACAAGCCAAGATGGGACGCAGCTGGACCCTCTTGACTTGTGTCTAGGAATGAAACCCAAACGCGCACAGATGGTTTTTTTGTTACGAGAACTTTCTCTTTCAAAGAAGAAAAAATCCAACAATTTGCGAACTGCTGCTTCGTTATCGAGGTGTAAGCAGTTGAAATTTGCAAATGTGTAATAATATAACAAATATGAGCTTGTATTATATGGAAAAAGAACGTGTGAATAGTTTCTACCTTAAAATAGCGACAAAGAGCATTTATATAAGAAAGTAAGACGTGGGAATATATCTTGTATAAGATAGAAACTATCAAACTATCTCTCGTTAAAAGAGAGAAACTATCGATGCATGTCTATGAGTATTTCACACATTATCACACATTAGAATAGTATAAAATTTTGATTTTTGACATAAATATGTTCATCAATGTCTAAAGATTGATATAAGTTCGAGTATCGTTACAGTAAATTACATGCTTTATAATTTAATACATTATGTAATACGACATGATTCCTGTTCGCACATTCTGTAACGAAATGGCTCTGAGTGCAAAGGGTTAATTCCTCAGTGAAAACCCTTGCCGGTCATATGTGATGGTCAACGTGTTAAAGAATGAATTTCCTCCCCAAAAAGCTGGCCTATCGAAACAGAAAGTACATAGAGATACCAGGTCCCAGTGACGTCAGACGCTCCTAACAAGAAGTCCCAGCGGTAAAAGGCATCAAGAGCCGTGGACGGTTCGAGATCGTATCTCCCGTACGTTAGAAACACATCTCGCTTGTATTACACATTCCCTCTGCGTGGAACACATTTTAAAAAGCTTCTCTGATACGGCACCGGCACTGGCACCGAGGGTATCTTTATTTATGAAGTCAAGTAGCATACGAAACTTTACGGAATCTGCCGCGTCCTTTCGCAGGAGGCGACGTCTATACGAATGAAAACATCCTCCAGAACGAACGAGCCCATCGGACCGCGGCTAGGTACGTCAGCAAAACGAGTCGCCTGGTCAGTGATTTCCCCCTGGCAATGAAGAATAAATTGTTCCCCACTTCGTAAACACGCCATTACTAGAGGTTCTTCTCCTCTTTGTGAATTTATTAAAGAAAAAAAAAAAAAAAAACTTCACGTTGCCTACTTAGAAGTCCGAGGAATTGTACTTTTTCTTTTCTGTTGCGGCAATAAAAGTCTCCCGTAGGGTTTCCCGTGGCCTTTTTTTATAGCCCAATCGACTGTAGTTCCATGATTCGTCGGACGAGTTTCTCGTTTCGTCGAACTTTCTAAAAATGATTGGACGCCAGATCTATTACAGTTCCGGGGCGGTACATAAATTTTGGAAGAGATATCTTCCTCGAAATCAAACTGCCCACGGCCTAGAATAGAGACGTCTTCGGATATCGGAGCGTTAATAGTTAACGCATTCTCCGATAGCTAGGATATATTTATCTCTTCGTGTGTATCGGTGAATCTTGTTTGAATGGCGATAGAACAAGAGAACGGTAGGATGAGATATCGGGTCGTCGTCGACCTTTAGGTTGAATCTAATCCGATGCTGCACGGAAGATGTTGCGGTTGTTACACAGGGTGAAGGAGTCTAAGTTTCTTTGCTATTAATTGAAGAAGCACCAAGGAATTGGACTAGGCGTGACAATTTATTTACGAATAAAACGTATTTGGTGAATACTGTTTGGTTTATCCATAAGTTCCTTTATCGAATCGAGGTAAGAGTACGTGTTCGTGGTCCGAACGAGAAAGATCGAGTTCGATCGAGACTCCGTGGTCGCGAGTGAATTGCCAGAGCGGAGATTTATCGTGGACAACTCGAAGCATCGCGAGACCGCAGCGGGAGCAAACAACTTGGAAAGAGTAGAAGTTGCGGGACGTGAACGTGATTTCGTGGTTCCAATGGGAACCAACCGCTTCGAGGCAGAAATGGGCAAAATTCGTATTATAAATGACGAGCGAAACCGGTGTAGTTACTCGCAACGTTTACTCAATCAAACAGATTTATTTTTATTCGTCCATAAATTTCACTGCAAATAAAACTAACTGCGTGATAGAAAGATTGGATGGGGTCTAAAGCCAATGACGACAAATAAAACCAGTGCACTTATATGTGGCACTTACTGTAATTTTTGCATCGAGTTGCCGTCATCGAGAAAGTTGATTGCATACTCAGCCTACAACGACACAAGAGGGTGTAAAAACGGTGGACTGGTTTCAGAAGCGTGGGTGGGCTCGAGCACACGAGTGAGGTCTGTACGCAGCCTCAAGAAGCGCGTGACGTCGACGGACGGCCCGGATACATCCGTACGTCGAACCGTATCGACAAATGCCGGCGCTCGTGTGACCAGAACCAATATCCATCCGTGATTCACGTGATTTATCGCGTTACGGGAATTTTCGGTTGCCACGGAACGCCGGAACTGGGTTATAAGCTGCATATTTCGCTGGCGGAGTAGCGACGCGTCCGCGTCGTTGAGGGCGACGCAGGACATTTTCAAACTGGTCGGTGTTTCGAAGTGGACCGGGCAATAAAGGATTCTTAAGTGGCATCCAACCATGATATGTTTTTGTATGAAATTGAAATAGGTCAACGAAGCATTCTCTCTTTTTTTATTAATATTTTTGGGAACGTAGGTACCTTTAAGGAAGCTAGACATTAAATAATATAAACATGCATCAGTCCCCTTTGTGATATTTAACATATTAGCGACCACTGACAGTAAATTTACGTCACTTCAAATTCTATTCCTGGTTACGACAAAATTATAAAATTCTTTTTATTTTATACATTGCACATTTACAACATTGATGTTTCAAAACATATTTTGTAATTTTTATCTTCACCTTAATGATACAAATTTGCGACGTCCAGCTTAATGATATTATTATTTCGTGCCAGTATTTAAAACCATAATATCGAGTCTCTTCTCATCGTACTCTGACAATTTAAAAATGTTTCGTTTTAAATAAAAGCAAGCTTTCAGTACAGTATCATAATATTACATTGAATCAATAATTTATTCACTTCTTGGCTAGAGTTTGACTCGTTTCACTAAAAAAAATAATCCCTACGAGTGATACACTGTTACGTATTTCTGTTTAATGCAGCATTCTGGGAAAACAGCCAACCATAAATATGTACGATTTTGTTGCTTTTACAGTAGAGGAGTATAAATGAAAGTTGTTGCAGGTTAAATTTGGAAAGTTTTTTGTTTCGTAGAAATTTTCGATAGACTCGATAGTAACGGAAATATCGACCCGAACCTCTCTGCCTTTAATACCATAGGAGGGTGAATGACAACTCAGGTTATTTGTGAAAAACATGTCAACAAGCACTGAAATAACTATTCTTTATCAAAGTATTTAAAAAACACGAGTTGATTCGCCTGTTCTTAGATTCTTGAAACACTAGCAATATGCAATATTAGTTTTTTTTTTTTTATCGAGACAATTTCAGAAGCCTATTCCTGGTTATTTCTGGAAAACAAAGCCAGCAAGTAACTTTCTGGTCCGTTCTAACAAAAGACGCTGGAACAGCACAGAAATTATTACTCCCCCGCATCGAAGGACGAGCATCGTCCTCGCCGAAGTATAATACGCTGGACGTCGTGGGGAGGGAAAGGGTTTAATAAGTTTTCCAATTATTGTCGTTCGATATCATCGTTCTTGTTGAATTAGTTCGTAGCGAATGACGGGCAGAATGGCCACGATAGTTCGAGGGATCGAAGGGGTGAGACAGACTGTCACGGGCACGTGCTAGACGAGCTTCAGCGGGGATGGTCGCACCCTCCAACCTTCTCTTTCTTCGTCCACAATCAAAGCTATACGAATCGACGCGCAATAGCCGAATACGAGACGAGAAAAACACTTTGCCAACCCTGGGTTATAGACGAAGAATAGTTCTTCATTCTTCAATAATAAACGGACACAACGAGTTTCATCAATTTTGTAATGATTCAAGAAATACTAACAAGGAAAGCTTTTTAGGTGTCCGCCTCCGATTGTTTTGATCTTTCGATATGTTTTAAAGGGCCGAAAAAATAAGATATACGTGTTCTTTTACATTAGCCCATTTTTATATTTAGGGGGTCAAACGATCCCCGTGAAAACTTTTTGAGAAAAAGTTTTATGGTTTTCTACCTGCATATAAAATCTGGCCCTAAATTTGGTAAAAAACAATTTGTTTATAATATTAGCTGAAACTGCAAAAATATGAAAACGGGCCAACATAAATAAATACGTATATCTTATTTTTCGGGCCTTTAAAACATATCCAAAAATCAAAACAATCAGAGGCGAACACCTAAATAACTTCGTAAGTTAGGTTGCTACGTTATTTTTCCAAATCTAAGACCGACCTCGAATATTTTACCATTTCGTCGCATTCTTAATGGTATCTTTTTAACAATTTTCCAAGGTCTGCAAGCTGTGTCCGTATTCCAAAAATAAAATGTCGCACGCGTTTCTGCATGAAGATGTCAATTTTCTGCGTAAAATTCTCCACGACAAACGTGTTCGAAATCGGTCTGCGACAGATTTCCGACCCTAATTCACGTCTAAAGCACCAAGAAGGCGTAACGGAAACGTGACTTATACAATAATCGCTCGACTCGTCCGACCTGGGATCCCATGGCCCGGAAACAAGCAGTCTGCCAACTTATTATTCATTTTCCTTCTAACGCCGAACGAAAAACGTGCATTCACTATGAAAGCAGGAGAGCCAATATCCTATAAGAATTAATCATTGCCAAGCAACTCGGGTAAAGAAGCAATTTCCACGCGCTAATAGGCAGCCACGGCGATCGAATTCGATGAACGCTCGAGAGCGTCGACGGGATCGTCGTGCAAGGCAAGGCCTCTTGTCTAAATCTCTTGGCCAAAGGGTTGATCGGCATCCTTGTGAAATTTTCTATTTATACAGAACCTCTCAAAAGAATTCCACGGTGGAATCGACGAAAAATATAGACCACGCGCGTAAAATATGACGCACGAATGGCCGCTGGTATAGATCGCTCTAATAACACTTGAATGCTGTAGAGTAACTAATTCTCATGTTTCTCTATCTTTTATTCAGCATTCAACACATTTAAATTTATTCAAAATATTTAGGATTATTTATTATGTTCTTTCAGATCATGGAGCTGATCTATCTTCATTCCTACTCAGAATTTCGTAATATTTAAAAATACGAGTGCTGGTATACTCGTGTTCCACATCGTTAGTACTTTAATAAATGATCTATCGAAGAATATCGTCCTCACTTTCCTTCGCCTCTTCGTTAACAAAGATAACACTGTCGTGATCGAACCAAACACGAGAACCATTACCAAAAGAAAGATGAATCAGTGATCCAATCAATACAGTAACAATTACGCGAATACCTCTGTCGTTTAAAATCGTGTTAACACCATGTATCGCTCGTATGCTTATTCGTGTCCTCCCAAACGATCTACGGATGCTGGGCGGGATCAACGAGACGAAAAAATTGGCGCGAAAATCGTTGCAAACGGTCGACAACCCGACGATCTAGACGTAATTTCCATCTCTTTTCTGGCATTTAATTTCCGTGGAATTATCCAGCAAACGAGTCGCGAATGCGTCTCCACCCTCTCCTCCCTCACCTCCACTCTTTCTCGTCTATACGCGCGCAAAATACGAAACGCGTCCGTTGAGCGTGGAAAGGGGGCAGGAGTGGTTTGGGTGCGCCGTTTTCGAACTCAACTGACAGCGAGAATTATTTCATTCTATCCCGTCCGAGGATCGGTCGCGATTCTCCGTCGGCGGTCGGCTTTCCAACCCCATCCTCGCCGACCCTCCCGTCTTTCGGTTTCGATCGCTCAAACTACGTCCAGGGTACCGGAGGGGAGAAGAAAAGCATAGAGGAAGCAGGGGTGGGTTGAGTCGAGTCTCAAAAGCGGAGCAGCGTCCTCCTGGCTTCTGTTTATTCGCAATTATGGCCTGTCGCGAGTCTATCTCGCGGAACGAGCGTTTGTTCGCCTCTCCTAGGGATACCATCTTGATTGACGGAAGCGTTTTCGAGTTTCTCGCGGAGAGATTCTCCGTGACATTGAAAAAAGACAGGCCCGATGCCACTGGATGTGCAGGATCTATCATGCCTGTTTTATTTTCCAATGATTCATTTTCGCGTGTTAAATGTTTTTTGTGGTTCATATTTATATAACCAACTATAGGAATCTCTACGAAAAAATTTTCCTACCTAGGTCATTCATCACACGAACGAATTCGCCATGAACATTCACATTTAAAAATCTATCTCTACATTACAAATATTTAGTTAAATGCATCGGCTCTTACAAAGTATCTAACTACATACTTATATAAATACTACAGTAATTATCGCATCTACGTGAATAAGAATAGTATTCCCCGCGGATGAGCCGCGGGGTGCAGCTAGTAATCTAATATAACCTAAATTGGAATCTGAACCTCCACTTTTAACTACTTTACAAAATGCTTCAAATTAGTTTGAACAAGTTGACTCGAACCATCAAGAGTTCATCCACAACTTCGCTAGAACTTTAAATTCATACCTAAATCCTTAATTTTGATGAATTTTTTAAGTGTCTCAATATTTCAATAACATTATAAGATCCTCGAACCCACTGCAGGTCATCGATAGTCCACTCTAACGTGACTCTGAACCTGAACGCTTGCAAAGCGTCTCAATATTTAACACCCAGTTAAATGCATCAGCTCTTGCGAAGTATCTAACTACATACATAAATACTACAGTAATTATTGCACCTACGTGAAACCTTAGGGCGCAGCTAGTCAATTATAAATTATAACAACCGTGCAAATCCACCGATTGTCACGTTTGAACGAGGATATGGGCATATATAGGTCCACATGGAGTCTGCTTTTGGAGAGACTATGGAAATTCTGAGAAACGGACACGACGTACCCTTCGAAAAGGATGATACGCTGCATTCAAATCGACTCGTCCATATTGTATTTGCTCGCAGCAATGCTTGCGAGGGGTCCTGTCAACGCGAAGGGGCTTGTTCTTCTACCATATTGTCACATCACCTTGTCCTTCCATCGGTTCCCCTCTCTTCGGTGCTCGGAGCATTATTTTTTGATGAGTTTATTTAGACGGGTCGTATCGGACGATTTTCGATACAATACACTAGGTGTCTCCAACGGGAGGACCCAACGTTCACGAAGTTTTTGGCGAGTCAACAGAGAAGTTTCGCCCCCGTTCGTTTTACAGTGGGGATGTTGATCGTTTATACGAGGGGATTGAGGACCAGCAGTCTGGGAATTTGAGCAGATGAAGTGGTAATTTGTTTCGCTATAAATTAGGTATTTCCATGCCAGAAACATGTCACAACTATAGGCTGTTACTTTGGCGATGATTAATAACTTTAACCCCTCCTATCTCTCAATTATCACTATTATTTAAACGCCAGAATTTCCTCATATTTTTCCCAGAACACACACAGACTTTTATCGCCCGTGCAAACGGAACTTTCAAATATTTCTTTAGGAAAAGCTGGTCCCGCGAGCAACTATGTAGTTCGTAGTTCTGCTATCGCCCCCAAAACGCCACTCCCCCAACATCCCTGATAACGAACCGCAGACAATGTTCGCGTTCACGGCATAAGGGTATTTCAAGCTGGAAATACAACAATAAGCATTCGTGTCAGTTAACATTGCATCAGCTTTGAGCTCGAAGTTTCAACCGAAACGTAAAATAAAGCCGGATGCGAGGTCCTCTTGGCCCCCTGTCTATTTAGGTCGTCGCGCTATCTCCAGCCTGGTAATCATTATTATTTTCTTTCTCATTTATTATACGAGGCATTGTTATTCATATGGAAGTCTCCTTATCGTTGGCAGCTGGTAGATCAGGGTTAAGTCTATCTTGGAAATCTCTCGCAGGATCGAGTTGCTTATTTTTTTTGGAGGGAAGGGTGGGCTCCGGGTAACCCGATAGTTTTGGAGCGACCGTGGACTGGTAGCCTGAGCTGCAATTACTTGATTCGTCGTTGGGAATATCAACCCCATCGCGACTTGTTTCGTCGAGGATTAAGTGACCTGAGAAAGGAGGGACACATTCGTTGAGATGGTGAGATCGATGATCGGACGATGATACCGAAGAAATAGTATATCGTCCTGCTACTTAATATACAATATACGTCCTTTTGATCGAGGGACGATTTTTGCTGGAAATTCTTCGGGTTATACGATTGCCAGGGTCACGCTCGTAGTTTAAGTGCATTAATTCGTCAAATTAATTTTTAAAGAATATTTCCTTATAGAGAGTGACAACATTGAACTTTCTTATATTTACAGTTTATTCATCCGACGTTTAGTTTCAAAAATAAAAATTGGAAACTCAAAAGTCCTTTTTCTCGAAATTCAATTAGATTGTAAAATATAACAAATATATACGCTGTAACTTAGCCGAATGTCATCGAAAATCTTCCTAATTTAGGATCCAGCGATATCTAACGATCCATCAAAAAGACGAGAACGAATGTCCATCTTTGTACAGTGCAATCTTATTTCAGCAAATATTTCTGTATTTATAGTTTCGAAGATATCCGAGGTGCTAATAGTTATTGTTCCACTGTGTGTATACGCTCTTCGCGGTCAACAGGTTAATCCTTCATTGGATAATTTTATCCCTCATCTAAATAGGACATATCTCCCTAAAACTCTGATTGATATGCTTCAACCTCCAAATTTGAATATCACATTAATATTCATATCGACTGTATCCTTTCCTCTCTCTCTTTTTTTTTAGAAATAAAACTATTTACCCATTCAACGGTACGGCTATTTTTGCGCAGCATGGTTCCCAGCTTTCAATAGTATCGAGTGCAGCGACCGGTCCGAACGAGGAAACAAAACTCTGCAGAAAACAAGGTCAACTCTAATATATAAAAGGGGTGCGAGGATCGACGAACGTTCTATTTGCGATTTAGTTACCTTCCATTCGTGTTCCAGTTGAATTTCTATTCGCGATTCAATTCAGTTCGGATCAATTCGTGCTTAGATTCGGTCATGGCTTCGTTCGTGTCGTACTCCTCTGTCTTTTCCACTCCTCTTAACCGCTAGTGCTACCTTCCGCTATTTCAAATTAATTTTCCACCTTGGGAATTCATACGGAATGTCGACGAAGCCTGGTCGATATTTCGGGGGAATAAATCAACCATTTTTCCCGTTTAAAGCAGGCATCGCTTATTACCGTGTCGTCGATAGGAAAAAGAAGAATTAAGCGGGAAGATGGGGTGACTTTGCACGATGAAGGGAATTAAATTCGTAGGGGGCCAGATCAAAGGGCGTTCTTCTCGCGACAGGGAATCCGAGAGAGAAAGATTTCGCGGAGAATCCCTTTCGCGCGTTTCCAGCGGACTCGATTTGCGCTCACGGATCGTATATTATCCGCGTCCGTCTCTTGGATACACTCCAACTCGAAATCGAAGGGGACCGAACACTCGACACCCCCCCGAAATTTATTAGCTTTAATTCCTTTCATGTTACGGTCAAAGGTAAATCTCAGACGGTCGCGTTGCGCGCCGAAGCGTCCACTGGGAAACTTTTAAATCTCTCGCCATGCCAGAAACATTGTCGGGGACTTATTAGCATTATTTTTTGCATTGTTAGTAGGGCGTTGATATGGATCTGAAGGGTAGCACAGAGAGTACTGAACGAGTAAGAGGAGTCGAGACCAAATTATGGAGAGTGAGCTTCTAGGGTGAGCTTCAACTATTTGTAGCTAAGTGATGGTCGAATTAAGAATTTTTTAAAATTCTTATTAAGATATACATTGATAAAAATATGTCACAGAAATTGTTTTCTAACTCATCTATACAGTAGGGTGTTTCCGACTTTTTCGGCAAGATTATAGGAGCATGATCTACAAGTGAAAACAAGAATATTTTGTATATTATTATAACTTTGTTATAATATTATAGGCAAATATTAAATTCGTATAGGACGAACTGAACCTCTTCTGGGTATGTTTAAGTATGTGTTAATGAATACTAAACGATGTGGTACAAGATGTGGTATAAGAGAATAATCGGCGTAAATTCAGGACGGAACGTATTCCAATCCAGACATCGTGCGATATAAAATATTCCCAAAGCTTTACCTGGTTCATCGCGATTCTAAATTCTTATCAGGATCTACTTTGACAAAAACATGTAAAACAGATTGTTTTGTATCTCATCTATGTAACCATTCTACCGTATTAATTTTGTCTTATTGGTGGACTTTATGCAATTATTTGTCACTTAGAAAAAAAAAAAAAAAATAAGAGAATAATCGGCGTAAATTCAGGACGGAACGTATTCCAATCCAAACACCGTGCGATATAAAATATTCCCAAAGCTTTACCTGGTTCGTCGCGATTCGTTGCCTCGATTCTGCCCGACCTTCTTTAACGAATACCAAAGCGCCCGTCGGGCGTGGGATGGTTACGTACCTGAAACATAGAAACGGCGAATCAGATTAATACGGTTCCTTCGCAAAGAACGCGGTCGTTCCAACGAGCAAAAGCTCTCGTCGGTTCGACGGTGCGCAGGAAATAAATTATTTTCTCCGGCTCGCGTACAAACACGAACACGACGAACGCGACGAAAAAGTCGCGGGGCTTGATAAATACTCGTAAAGCCTTTGACGCTTTCTTTGCTCGACTGCGATCAGCGCTCGGCTAAATTCACAGACGGCATCGATACGATCGATAATCATTCCGGAACCGATGATAAACGGTTCCCCCTAGAGCCAGGGGTAACTTGTTCCGCAAGGTATTATAAGGTGTACACATTAACGCTAGGTTTACGGAGATTTATTACTAAATTTCTACTACTGAAATAATACTTTAAGGGATTACACCGTTTTGGTCGTTTCCAAATATCGAATTTTTTTTTGCTTAAATTAGTCTCTCTGTATACGAAAATGATATGCCGTTAATTAGAAATCGATATCGAAAGTGTAAGGGTAGTTTTAAGCTCTAGTGTAAGTAGTGATGTGCATCATTATTTTCAAAATCGATGGGCACTATAACCTCACCAATTTTCAATCGATCGACTTGAATCTCCTTTTTTTTGTAAACATCATATGATTTTCTAGTGAAATATGTAGGATTTTTTTATTATATTAATATTTGTGTTTTTTATGCAACTTAAGTACCGCACGTTTAGACTTTTGTACGTTTTACTTTGGAACGACGCCATCTTATCAAAAGTGTACATTTTTAAAAAAACGGCTGTGCGTTTTACTAGCTTTTGAACTGAGGAAACTAATTAATTTTATTTCACTGTTCTAGCTTGAACCTGCTTTGCATCAGAAAATGTTCTCCAGATAGCCAAGAATTTTCAAGTCAGAAATGGGGATACCACAAGAGTTAGGGATCCACGATTCAGTCTTCGAGGAGCTGGAACGAGGGATGAATCTGAAAAGGAAAATTTCGTGGATCGCTCCCTCGAAAAGCAATATTTCCATGGCAGATACTAGGAGTTGCCACGATAAAACACGTACATACGTTCCTCACAAGTATAGTAGATATCACTTCGAGCGCACTTTGCTCGAAAGGGTTACCCCAACCGATAACAGAGCTGGGACGGCGAGGGAACTTGTTTGCGAGATGGCATACTTTCGTTATCAGACCATTATGTTCGAATCTAGAGGTGAATTATCTGAGTCGAAAGCACGGTTTTAGTTATGTTCGACGACACGTACAAATGGTTACGACGGAGTGTTTCGGGACACGCAACAGCGACATTTATGATTTTAAGTAGGCTTGCTAAATTCAGGGCGATTCCTTTGTTTCGTAACGTGTAAATACCAAATAGCTTTATGGCGTAATGTATTGTATAATTACAGGTCGCGTTAGGTAATAAAATTTGGTATAATAACATGTGGTAGAACCATCGATAGAGCACCAGATCCTTGGGCTTGGACTTGAATCTAGATCTTCGAGTTACCTGACGATTTCTCTGCAGTGAACTGGGTAGACCCTCTTGAGACATCTCAGTGGTAGAAAATCCTTTCTCCTTGATCTCGATCCTTCGCCTCTAGATGTAGAACGAATAGTGACGTAGGTGACGTGGGTGTATTACCACTTGACTCGAATACTGCGTCAAAGGTGACGTAGGTCACGGCGCCATCTTCAGATTTGCTGTTCTTTTACATTATGTATATCCTTCTACACATGTGTACCGTCTACGTACTATGTTTAACAAAAGAAGGAGCAACAACATTGAGTAGATAAAACATACTTTATTTTAAGGTTCTTTTTTTTTCAAGTATGAATATAAAAATATGAACTTGCATAAACGCCCGCAGTCACTTTTCTTAAGTTGGCATTAATGATCAGTATCCCGCCCGAAGTTCGTCGTCAACTTTTGTCAGAAAGAATGGAAGCTACCCCTGCGTCGCGTAGCATAAGACATTCTGCACAGTTTGACCATCACTGCTACTAAATCGTGCTAACTGAGGCAGCTGGGTTACGTCACAGTGTACTTATTTTTAAGCCACGGTTCCGAATACAAAGGAGTCCTTTTTCCTCTAGGAAGACGCAGACGCTGAAAGAAATTCCGCTCGTCGCCGGAACTTGGACCACCAGGAAAACAATGAGGGCTCTGTCTTCCCTCTTCAGGAAGAGCTCAGGGTGCAATGAAACCCCGCGAGACCCTCGGAAACCTTTGACTCTGGTCGATAAGGAGTCAATCTGAATCAAGAACTCACGCTATGATTCCTGTGTCAATTAGGACGCACCAAGGACTCATGCACCGTAGTTAAAATCGAAGAGTCAATTAGGGGGTCATCAGGCTTGCAGATGAAATACGGTGTCGTTCAGGACATTCAGAAGCAATTAGGGTCTAACGAGTTTAAGATTGCACGGTTGCTTCGCATTAACCATGATTTGTTACTTATTATTGTATACGTTCTGTTACGGTGAAATGTGAAATCGAGATTTTTGGGGTGGTCCATTTAGCTTGGTTCGCAGCGCCATTTTGTGGAGCATAGGAGGTGCTAATGTGCTCATGATGTGATTCAGTTCTTCAAAGATTGAATTACGAGTTCTGAAATCTCATGGTATTAACTTTCTACGTCATTTTTATCCTTGAAAAACAGTATCCTTCGCGGCAGTTGAGAATTTCATCTCTGCGACCCAACTCCAACTCAAACGCGAATCACTCGATGATGCTCACATCACTCTTAAGAGGTTATTCTAGTCTAGAACTGTCAAAATATTGTTACGAGCGCCGGATATATGAAATCATGGCCAGCTGCGTAACACCACGCCTGGAATCGTGCCAATCACGAACATACTTTTTACAGCAAGTACTGTACAAGATCATTTGGACTATGTTTAATTTTGAATATGTATACCTGTAAAAGATTGTGTATATCCTTAAAATGTGAATAAATATGTGTGCAAAACATTTTATAAACACTCCTTATAGACTCGAAGAAACATCCTCAAAAAGGTCTAAAAATTGACGCTCTAAAGTTTAGAGTCTAAACTATAGAACACCCTCTTAAAGCACGCATCTTTAACGTGGCGGTACAAAACCATACCCGATAATAGGTCGTCTAAAATGCAATAACAACAGCAATAATACAACATTCCAGAACACGATACAACGAATCCTAACGTCCTACCAATCCCATTCCCTGCTCTGCTTTAGCGTACGCGCAAGTGATCACGCGTCCACGTCGACACAACGATTAACCACCACACCGCAATCGTCTCCAAACTCTACGGTGCTCCATTCGAACACAATTAAAACCGCCGCATCGGGGCGAGCTCGGTTACGCGATCCCGTCGTTTCGTCGAAAGTTCTTAGAGATCCGAATCCCTGGCTGGCGGGATTAAGTTTCAACAGAACTTCCCAGCTCTGGATGATATCTGTTGCTCCGACTCGCGGTGGACCCGTCTCTAGTCGATGGTTTTGATGTTACCGCGATACTCGCGAGAGCCCGCCGCCGGATCCGGATTAGCACGCGGAAACTCCGCCTCATTACTGAAATACTAAGAGATACCTTTTCGAGGGAGCAGCCAGAAGGATAGAGCTAGGAGACGAAGGGCAACGAAGGGAGGAGGCCCGCGAAAGGGGATTCGAAGGGACGAGAGGGATCACGAGAGGTGGCTTAGGGGTGGCGAAAGATCAAACCGCGACGAAACGGTAAAGCGTAGCACACGCTGCCTCTGTGTATGCATTACCGCTAGGTAGATAGGAGAAACAGGAAGGGGAGGATGAAGAAGCTAAGTGATTCGAAGTGGCTCTAGTTCTACTTTGCTACACTCCACTTTCCTCCTCCGTTCTGAGCTCGCCTTGCCACCCTACCCGGCAACCTTGCCCCCGTCGCTTTTTTTTTCCTCCCCCAGTAGTGTCGGAGATTAGCGCGCGGGTTCTTTTTGTGTTTGACGCTAAGCCTTCTTGAACCGAGGGCAGGTTAGAAATTTTGGTATTTGATCGAGGATACGTCACGATTCTAGGGTAAATACCATATGGTGTACTATTCCTAGCGTGATATCGTATATGGATTCTTCCAGTGTTTGATACTAATCTTTCGTGACTGTCATATATGAGGATTTTTCTTATTTTCCAGATTATACATATGTTTCAATCTTTTAGGAGGATTTAAAGTAAATGCCTTGTGATTTCTTACAGTCCTTCTAAGACAAGTCAATGTCATCCTATTGCAAGCGAAACAGGCTTTCATTCTTGCATTCTTGTTTGGCAATAAGTAAAAAGGAGGGAGTCAGCCGTGAACCGTGTGAGAAAACGGTCCTCAGCCACGTGCTAATTTTATTTTTAACTTACTCTTTTGAATAATTATATAATGCATTATATTATATATATGAAATTTCGTGCTGGCCTTTAAAATAAAGAGTCTTACGCTACAGACCTCGTATCTTTCTCAATACTTGTACTACACCTTAGTCCCTCGACAGTCCCTCAAACGTCTCCCCGAACCCGATTCCTCCGTAACTTGTGCTCGATGCATCCTACAGGCTCATTGTACTCGAACATCTCTTCGCGAGGATTCTCATTGAACCCTTGACACAGGGTGCACGAAACGCTTGGCTGTAATCCGCGATCCCTCCCACTCGTCGAGTCCTGGCCACGAGTCATCAATGCGTCGTAATTTTTGCGAGTGACTCCGCGATTCTTGAAACGTTAATCTGCCGTTGGGGACCTAGGGGACGCCCAAAGGAAGGGTTGAGAGATTGCGTTTACCGCGTCTGAGAAGATAGGGGCTCTATAATCCTCTTGATGAGCTGCCTTCCACGAGAGCAGCGGAGCTTTGTACTCACTTCTCCGATGTATTTATCCGTGAGATCCCATCTTGGGGTTCGCGTCTCCTAGCGCCCAAAACAATTTGGTTTCTCGTTGGAAACGGAATTTTAGGAGAAACATTCTTCGAAGAGACTAGCATAATTCTTGCACTTTCCATCGGAAGGTTTTTCCGATCAATTATCGGATCGTGAGTATTGGATTGGATCCCCTCCCCCCTTTGTCTTTAAAAGAAATTCTCAATCTCAAAAGTGATAAACAAATCACGTCCACATGACGAACCAAGACGTTTTATCAATCCTGAATACTTTTCTTGAACGAACCACCACTGAATATAAATGCGTATACATGTGTTGTATGCCTACATAATCTGTATTAGTTTAAGATAACACTGATTTTTCATCCTTCGTTAAACATCTGAAATGAAACTCCAGCAGCAAACATTCCAAAATCCTTCCTTCGATAGCTGATGATTTCATTCTTACTAGTCATCCCCCGACCTTGACTTCGTTTCCTTACTCATACCGACCATCGAACCTAAGATAATCCCTACATTTCCATTGTCCGAATCTATAAAATTTACTTTGACGGCAGAGAATTGTCCAAACCGCATCTACGTTGACTTCTATTAATTTCGCTCGACGTTGTTACTTGTTAAATACAATAAAATAACGACTCCAGCGGAATAGACAAACATGTGGTAGCTGGAAATATGATGTCTAGGTTAAAAGCGAATCCAATGCTGAAGCTGTTTAAAGGTGCATACTTCTGGAAGGAAGAAGGGAGGTCCTCGGGCAGCAAGTTGGTCCCTTCGCGACTCTAATAACAAACATCCTCGAGGAAGATATAACCAGAAATCACGCACCCGACGCATCGCGTCCAGGCCATCAAATTACGGCTCCCAGCGGCACCGATAATAACCGTCGACCGTTGGGATGAAACTTAACCGGTACCAAACTTAATTACACGAAACCTCGCTTACACGTTTCCTCTCTCACGACGATTGCAGCTTATCTAAGGGTGAGTGGAAGACGGTTATTTTGAACAGAGTTCTATTGTGATCGTTCGTTCAAGAAAGGTATTCAGGATTGATGAAATGTCTTGGTTCGTCACGTGAACGTGATTTGTTTATCACTTTTGAGATCGAGAATTTCTTTTAAAGACAAAGGGGTGGGACCAGAGATGGGCAAAACCCTTGGCTTCGAATAAATTTGAAGTTTGCCAATATGTTTGTCTCGTTTCCTCTTTTGAACATTTTCCAAAGAAGGAAACGAGACCAACACATCGGCAAACTTCAAATTTATTCGAAGCCTAGGCTTTTCCCATCTCTGGTGGGAGCCCAGTAAAAGATACAATCGTGGCTCATGTGGATCAGCAAAAAGGGAGATGTATAATAACCTTCTCTCTGGTATTATTGTTTTAACCTTTATTGCATTATTATATTGCGTATGGGTGACGGAGATACCTCGTTTTCAGGTTACTTCGACTCGATCAATGATTTAAAGAATTAAAAATAGATTCTCTTGTTACGTTACCAGGATAACGAAGACTCGCGTATTTTCCGATCAAAAACTTGAATATTATGTCCTAAATTTCGTATTTGACATCTATGGAATCTTCCCACTGATACTTCACCTAATATACCCAGGTATTATTGATATAGCGTATTACATTAGCGGGAGCACTACGCATACGTGATAATCGCAAACGTTATCATTCTTATCGTAGCTCAGCCGAAAGGAGCGCCCAAACCATTCGATCCTGCGTGGATCGAGGACTAGGGGGAAGTCCCTGTGTCGCGGACGGTCGCGTTGATTTAATATATCTGTCCCCTGGGGGGAGGTGACGGGATCTCTGCGACAATAAGTACCGAGCGTATCTGCGACTGCTCTCGAGCGATCCAGACTCGTTCATTACGGACCCGGTTTGTTTATCCTTCCATCTGTCCGACCCGGTGATCCCTTAATAATCCTCGAGCAGCCCTGCTGTCCCTGTCTCCTTTCAGCGTTGGCCCTCGAGCCCTGAATTCAGCGCTGCTTCATAGAAAACGCCGAGCATAATCGGTGCTCGCGGAGCAGACCTAACCGCATCGCCAGGCGGACATCCCCGCGTCGAGCGGGTTGCATCGCGACGCTCTCGGCGTCGTTTACGGCTGGGCGCGCCGAAGAAAGGAGGAGATAGGAGGGGACAGGGAGGATGGAAAGGGTCGCCGAAGAGCGGAAGGCGACGGAGGGACGCGGATTGGCGCGAGACGCGACAAAGTTGGCTCTGAAATCCAATTAATTCGGCCTCTGTCGTAGACAATACGGTCGCCATCTTGATTTGGAAATCTAATTTAGCCGCTCTTTATTTATGATAACGCCCGCCACTTATTGTGCGTCGTGCCTGTACAAGGGTCCGACAAAGGACGAAAGACGACCGAGAGGAAGGGGTTGGGAGCGGTTGGAGCCGTCACATCCAGCTTAGACGACGGGAGATTTTCGTTTTCCATCCACCGGGTCGTCTATCAGCTTACTTGGAATTGGAACCTGCCCTTAGGTGTGTACATCGTCGTCTAAGTTCAGCTTGGTGACTAGATAGTGACTAATCTTTGAAATTCACGCATTGGAGGTGAGCCTCTGTGTCTCGGAGGAACCTTGTTTTCAAGATTCCTAACCAGTCTTAAAATATTTTGGGAGTTTTTCTGTTGACCACCTCTCTTGTTTCCTATGATTTACTCCGAGATCCTCGAGACATGCTACCTAATAAAGTATATGTGATACCAATAGAAACCAAAAAATTAAGCAAATGACATAATATTATTCTCGAACTAATTAATATTCCTTTATTGTGAACATAACGTAACTTATCGCTTCAAATGGTTTCGTAAACATGACTGATCGCTTCCAGTGATTTCGAGCAACTGTCGCGAAACTGTCCAATACAGGCCGTGAACAATTGTACCTATACGGCAAACAAATCATAATTTGAACACCACACTCCAACTTACAGTTTATTCTGTTTTACTCGCTTTACCTTACGCTACTTATACTATCTACCCTACACTATTTACACTTTATCATCCTACAAGTAGTGTTACAGTGCTAGTACCGAGCAGGCAGCAAAAATGATCTGTTTCAACATCGTCCTAAAGAAGTGATTCAGGTCTGCCTATTAACGCACACCAAAAAATTAATATTTACGGTCAGGTCCTCGTTCCTCGTGGGCGGAGCGTTAATCAATTTCGCGCACGCCGGCATGGTCATCCACTTACCCACTGAGGAAGGAACACGGTCCTGCCATTAAAGAGATTTGTCGCCAATAAAACATTCGGAACGGCCGGCCGTATCTTATTGCTTTATCCTTTCTGTCGTGCCTGGGACCGACTCTCCCCCAGAAATAACGACGATCAAAGATTAGATTATATTATCAGATAACGACGCGGTTCCTACGAACGATTTGCCTTGCCAGATTGCACGCTCTCATGCGGCCCGAATCGACCACCTACTTTGGCGATTGGCTCGTTGATCCACGCCAATTGACTATAAGTTTCGGAGAAATCCTGGCCTGTGATCCTTTCATCGCGTGGTCGATCCGGTGGGCGAGTTTCTGTCTACCCATGTTGGAGAATTGTAGACATTGTTAAGCGATGCATAACCTATGCAAAACAGCAATTGAACTTGAACTAACTATACGCTGACGCAATTAACCCTTTGCGGTCGACGACTCTTTCGGCCGGGCGAGGTAGCAGGTCGAGGCGATTTTCGCAAATGTGTCGAGTGTCTTACAGGTACAGTAAAATGATCTTGTATACAAATTATTATCGCAAAGAAACGTTGTATTTAGATAGTTTATCTATATTTACACTTTTGAGAATACAACTTTACAAAATTTAGCTCTATGCTTTACTTTGGTATGATAATTTATGAAATATTGACCAAGATGCTTTTCTGGCTTATCTGGACATGTATCACAGTAATAAGTTGTTTCGTGTCCTCCACGTGGTTTGTACAGTCTTAGAAGAATCTTTCATTATTTTTACCTTATCTCCGTCAAGATGTGTCATTTCACTTTTTCTTCGAAAGAATATCAACAGCTAAGGTAAGGAACCTTTCCAAGAACCAACACTGCGTCCCTATCGGTTAGAGGTAACGAAATATAAGTCTACCGACTGTCGCCTCTCACTCGCCACTTGAGCTACCGCGCGAAACGCCGCACCGCGCTGTGGCGCAAAGGGTGCAAACGGCTAAATTCCAAAATTCAAACATGAACCTATCGAGAGCACTGAAATAAACTTAAGTCTCACTACAGAGACCTCCATCTCCTTCGAGGCAATAAATTCATCGAACCCCGACTGAGATGAAAGAATAAGAAGCTATTGACTGGTGAAAACAACAGCAATTCCGACGACTTGGGTCCATGCTTACCTCGAGATTGAAGCTTTGGGTGACAGCCAAATTTCGAACGGTGCTTATTCCCCCGCAAGGTGACCCTTTCTTCCGACGAATTTCCATAACACGTATCTCCCATTTAGCCCAGGACACAGAGACAAAAACTCCATCGCGCGAAGGGTATATCGAAAAGTGGGATTTGCCACGTATCTCGCAGGGGGGGCACACGTCTCCAGCCTTCGCAATTCGCAGGTCGGATCTGAAAGACCTGCGACAGACGTAGCCTCGGTCGAGCAGAGGAAACGGCGTGTTTTACGATCGTTTACGTTTCCACCTTCTCGTTACTTTTTATGATTCTAGGCACCGAGCCTTATCTCTGCCCGCGCGTGCATACGCTCGTTCTCATCTTGTTTCGCTAGAATTCCCTTAACGCGACGCTTAAACCATCGTGGCAACGACTCGTTGCGAACAAAGGGGTAGTTCGGGTATGATCGCGTGGAAATTGGTATGGTTTGTAGACGCAGGAAGATAGAATTCGAGGGGCAAAGGTGTAGGACGATTAGATGACGGGGACGTAACACGTTCAATGCAAGTTTGTCGGTAAACTGCGAATGATTATGACAATTCATACTTTCACGAATACAGAAAACGAATTGGCACCCGAGTGAAAGTGTTGGAATATTTACTATAATTCAATCATTTATTTCACTACAAAAAGAAATGTACCGAGAATATACATATGTATGTACAATGTATATCTGTCACTGCGGAATAAGAAAAGAGAAGGTTTAGGATATGGTCTCTCAAGTGTCATTGAGGACCCTTCCTACAGCTTCCTAGAGGCTAAACAGATGTGTGAAAACTGCAGTGTATAGAGCTAGAAATTAGAAAGTCTGCATGACTGATTTCAGCTTATTCTTGACATTTAGAAATAAAATCAAGACTTTTAATTAATAAAATAAGTGTGGTCACCTCTGTACGCGTACAGGAATGTGTGTGAGTGTATGTGACAGCGGGAGAGAGAGAGAGAGAGAGAGAGAGAGAGAGAGAGAGAGAGAGAGAG
>NC_071979.1:18656909-18932665 GCF_026283585.1 Hylaeus volcanicus | reverse complement strand
GAGAGAGAGAGAGAGAGAGAGAGAGAGAGAGAGAGAGAGAGAGAGAGGAAAAGAGCAAATCCTGAGCGTTTGCGATAGACACCTCCTGACAGCCTAGATAGCTCCTAAATGAAATATTTCAATAGAGCTACAAACTTTATTACTTAATAAAAACTAAAACATGAGTATTTTATTATTTCATTATGCCCCATTTCCAATAGAAAGTTTGTGTTATCTTCTGAACAGTGTAATATGTATATTATTGTTGGTATTTTATATATTTTTGTTTAAACATCAGCTTATTGTGTAATAAGAAGTGGAAATTGGGAGCCTGGTGGACAACTCGTAGAGGACTGTACACATGAGGCAGACGAAACGCGTCATGTAGTGTCAACAAGGGATCCTACCATCACGGTTTGGTAAAAATCGATTCCATTAGCGTTGAAGTGGCCGCAGGGGACCATCCTAGAGTACAATAGTACTCGTTCGAGCTTCATTTGCTGGCTTGTACCAAGTTAGTGAAGTCTTCCTGACAATTTGCTCTAGTACAGTAAGATTCTTTTCTTTAATGAAGATGGGGGGGATATAAATAAAGACACATTAGGGGGTCCAGAATGTAATGTCGTTCCTTCTACATTAAATTCAAACAAATAATTTTATAATATGTTTTTATTTTTAATTAGTTATGCAATCGTCCTCGTTATCAACAATCTTTTGATCTAGTGTGCAAATTTTTTAATACCTGATCGATAAAAATCAATTGGCACAAACTGAGCTGATAAATAATAAACAAGTATTGGCATTCGCAGAAACGACATTACTTTCCTACAGTACATCGATAGTACTGTAAATTCAAATATTCTGAACTGTATTTTTATTGTATTTCTGGAGCCTTATTCGTTTCCAATCTACAACCCCGATAGCAACCACTGAAAACTATCGAGTACCATCCGAATACCACCAAGAACACCTAGATGTTGTCTCCAGTTGATTTTCCAACGAAAAAAGACTATTTATCTGTTCCCAGGTCTCCTAAACAACGACAGCAAGGTCTGATAAGATCAAATGCCTTAACTTCCCAGCTTTGAGATTCAACGTCGACTCGAACATAAAAAAGCCACATCTTCAGCAAAAGAGACAGCAGATGGAAATGAAGCTGAGAGTATAGCTACTACCGTCCATCAATCTCTCAATGAACAAAAAATTATCTACCCACTCTGCTGGAACATTATCCAAGCCACTACCGTAGCATTCGTAGCTCTCCATGGAGAGTCTCCTTTGGCCGTGATTGGCCGTCACGAAAGAAACGCCTGTGCGGTGTCTGGTCGAAGTAATTCCAATCCCTTTCAGATTACACGTAAACACTCGGTGATCCACATGGCCGTCTAGCGTGGCTCAGGATCCAGAAAGACGTGGGACGGTCATGTTGGTAACAGGGTGACGGAAGGAGGTTAAAAGAAAGAAGCGCGCTGCCGAGGGTAGGAAAAAGCGAGCCAGGTGGAGAGATGGAGCAAGACGGAGGAAGGTAGGAAGAAAAAAGAAGAAAGCGGTGGCTCTCAGCGGCAGCGACGGTGGTGGCCGAGGAGGAGATGCTTCCGGGAGCCAAGAAGTACTTTCAACCACTTGCGTTCAATTACTAGTGGCGAGGTTATGGCGGGCTTCTCGTGTCGAGGCCGTAGGAGTGGTCTGTTCGCTCTCTTATCTCTCCGCCTCTGGCTTGCTCGCTCCCCGGGTCTACGAATCTCTTCCAGCTAACGTATTTCCCTTTCAACCCCCCTCCACCCCCCAGGCGTGTGCTCCTCCCTCGTCCCTTTTGTCCAGGGTTCTATCGGGGCATCGTGTTCGAGGTATCGTTGCGAGTTCTGTCCAAGTTTACCCCGAGACTGGACGCCCATTCGAAGCACATCTAATTGACCGGGTCTTAATGAAAATGATCCCTGGGACTGTTCCACCCTTATAGCGCTTCCTCTATTGCCGCGCTCGGCTCTTGGCCGGCCAATGACGTCTGTCGTTGTCCATTCGTCCACGAAAATACACCGATACCAGCCGTTTTCTACTTATTGTTCACGGGGGAAGGTCTGGCGGAAATCGGTGGCCTAATTAGGCCCTACCCGAGAGGTTACTTACGAATGATCTAGCTTGGTAATTACCAACGAGGAGAACAGGGTCTCGTGTCCTGCGGAGACAGCGATGCTCGACGACTCGGAGATTGGATCAGTAGATGTTGATAATTGCCTCTATTCTCATGATTCAAGAGGAATGCGGTTGCAGGCGATTCCTAGCTGTGAAGAGTCGTTGGGGATGAAAGTTAGCTTTGGGTAATTGAATAGAGAGACAGGGTTTATGGAGAAAGGTGTGCTGTTGTAGGAAAGTAGGAGTATTTTACCGAATATCTGACCATTGGTGTAAACTTTTGGTAATTAATCATTGTGTTCTGTTTTCGAAAGGATGATTCTACTACAAAAATAAATGTACTGGGAATATATGTACAATGTACATATATGTATGTGTATACATCGGTCACTGGAGAATAAGAAAAGAGAAATTTTAGGGTGCCATTGAAGACCCTTCCTATAGTTTTCTAAAACCTAAACAGATGCGTGAAAACTGCAGTGTATACAGCTAGAAATTCTTTCTACCTTCTACTTATAACGTTTGTCGTATAAAATGAGTATTATATTATTTCATATACCCCGTTTCCAATACGTTCTTTTTTTCGCTATTTTCAAACGTCAAATTGTATGTGTGTGTTCCTTGGCGAGCGAATATACCCGTCCGTTTGAAATAGGAGGGTAACAATTTTAAGATGACTCGCGTGATGCGTTCAAACGAGGGAAAAATACGGGGACCGATTTTTCTCAATCGCAGAGCCGGAAATTTCTGGAACGATTACAGTAATCTCGCTCGGAATCTAATAAGCGGTTGACACAAATTACAGAAGCACCTGCCGAGCTTCGAAAGTCGGCACCACTTCCCTGTGATTTCTCGAAATTAGATGACCTAAGAAAACTTTACCACGACGTCCCGAATTCGGCCCATTTCCGTTCTGTCCTGTAATTTCAGCCCCTGGCAGTCGCTCGTGGCTGCATTGCCAATATAATTATGCCCGTTGAGAATTAATTGCGCGAAACGAATTCTTCGAAAAAAGGTCGTTTCAATTATTTCATCAACGAAAAGCAGTAGCTTCCCATCGATGTCCTTTTTTAGCGATTTTCGAGATATTAGGTAGCGAGCGCATTCGAGAAAAGAAAAACTTGTTCGGAACGGTACCTGATTCGAAAAGGTGTGATTCTCAGAATTGATAAAAATAGCAAGCTTGAAAGTCTTATTACAATAAATTAATTTGTCGTATCAACTCAAATTCCCTCGTTTCCTTAAAGTACATCCCCATTCGACCACTTTGCGCGAGGAAAACCTCAAGTATCGTTCCATTTTCAATTCTTTCCCGCGCGAACCTGCCGTACTCGCACCTTATTAACGATAGAAAACGATCACCGTGACTCGGAATCATCGTCATGCTGACTGCGGCGCAACGCGGCACGGAACAGCCTCTGCGCGTCATAAATCACGCGCACTGACTTGGCTACTTCAACCCCCCTGGCAGGTTGGCGCGAAACGCTATCGTTTCACGCGGACCGAAACAATTTGTATCGACGGATTCCATTCCTGCACGCGCGAATTTAACCATCCAGGACTCGAGATAAGCGCGACGTGTGCGTGATATTCGCTACTAGAGAGAAATCCACCTCAAATGATGATTCTTAGTTTCTAACACGTGAGGCAAGGCGAATAAATAAATGATATATCAAGGCTCGTGATGAAAATTCACTCTGATAAAACTATGAGGAGTGTGTGTATACAATTAAGATAGTTGTTCCGTGAGTGTATTTAATGGTGGATTTGAACAAAATATGAATCGTATAAACCTATTTCGATTTAAATTGACTACGCAAAATTTACGAAAAAAGATAATCAAGATTTTCTAATTTTAACACAGACCCTTATGAAACATTCATATTTTCATGTCAATATTTTCAATTGAAATCAAGATGCAATTTAGCAACTTGTTGAAAATTTGATATGTTATATATTATACACCATTAAAAAAAGAAAACAATTGTTGACCGCGCAGTTACTGAGATATAATTCATTAAAATCTGAAACTTTCTCTAATTTTTATGTTTAAATAGAAACAATAACAATTATGGCAAAAATAGTTGCAGTTGGTTAGTATGAATATCATAATACAGTTAATTAAATTCATTTTTGTATTTCTGAATTGCGACGGGTAATGAGTTAAAAGAGTATGAGATGCACCTGATTAGGATGAATATGGAAATACTGTTTGATAATACTGTTCAATACAGAAACACCCGAATTACGTCATTAGGGACACAGGCCAACGATTGAGCTCCACCTGGAATACAGTCTCTCAGTTTTTCATTGGAAACCAATGAACCATGACATGAGCTCGGTGACTGGTGGCCAGTGATCCACGACACGAGCACAGGTATGTTAAACAGACCCAACCTTCGATAGAGAGGATACGCACCGATAGAGTTAGAGTACGGACATCGAGGTAATTTAGTTTGTTAAAATATGCAGAGATTTTTACTTGAAGAGTTTCCAACAAACTTTACCTTTGGCACTATTCGAGTAAAGTGTGTGGAAAAATAGTTTCGATATGCCAAGCGTTCGATTCTCACCAGAGGGACGGAAATTGGCAGGACGCTTGGACGGAAACTCTCTGGCGGATTTACAGGAAACGATCCGGCCTAGAGGAGCCAGAACGTCTTGGAGGCAACGATTTCTTTATGACGAATAGATGCGTCTGGAGAAAACGATCTCTTCGCTGATCTCGTCTTCGATAAGTTGTTTCGTAAGACACTTGGCACTATGCACATCAGTTTTTACCAATTATAATCTATTCAATGCTGTTGGGTCAGGTTTCATTGGTAGGTAGAGGTATTTGTTATTAATACCGATTCAAACTCTGGTATATACAATTGTTTCATGCATAGTTAGAATCGGTATTTTTAGGTGGTTATTCTATTACCCCAAAAGAAACCGAATGCTACGAATACCGGTACAATGTTATTGAACAACGTTATACCGGTATAGACGTATTACGGTGCGACACCTGTATAATACCAGTACTGATATTCACAAGTTTAGATGCTGTACAGTCAGTACACCATCAGCATTCACGGTCTACACAGCTCGACGAATAAAGAATCTACTTAATCTTAATCTCGTGTCATATTATATCATTCCCGAAGAAGTCCTTATTCCGGCAACAAATAAAATTTAAGCGAGACGATAAACGAAGGTGTCGGTTCAATATACCATATAAGAACAGTATACAAATGTATGAAAACAGTCATTTAACCGGTGATGGTAGGTTTAGTGTTACGATATCAACCTTGACTATAAGTAATATTTAGGTGACCTCTGTTGGAAAGTAGATGCCACACAGACCAATCTCTCCACTCTGATTTTGCTAGAGCTACACACGTTTCCTGAGAATCCATCTCTGTATTCGCTCCGCCAAATTCATCTTCCATTTCCAAACGCTCCGAAGAAGATTCATGTCCTATTTGCGCCTCTGCCAGCGAGCAGAATTCGTCTATGCGACGGTAGCTGAGCTCGATGACATACATAATACAGAGATGGATACAAGACTGGCGACAGACCGACGCAGAAGACCGGCTGCGCGACGATGAATTTTTGATACGGTAGTCGCGACGCTCGGGGAACACTGCTCTGATCTTATTGGACCAGCGTTGTTTTTCTTTGACGATTTTCTTCCTTGGCCTGCGATCAAGCGGGTCAGCGCCAGAGTGACTTCTCAAACTTGCGTCTGAAATTTTCAAGCACTCGAGCCTGCGTTCCTTGTTGAGTGTTCGAGTCGAGGCGAGAACTCGACAGCTTCCATATTGCGAGGAATTCTTAAGGCTTTGGGTAGAAGGCACTTGATTGGGCAACATCACCTCGAAGAATCACGTGTGACCTTCGGTGGTACCGATCGCTTTTCTGTCTAGCTAAAGAGTACACCTTAGTCGCGAGCTACTAACGGGAATAGAAACGTTAATAATTTTCAAAAGCAAGAGGAAAAGTCTTCGATTATCTCCCCAAACTAGGAAACGTAGAGATGATTGCGTGTCGTCGTTATGGCCCGATAGGTTCCGGTATCGATTGACACTTTTGCTCAATTACCTCCCTCGACGAAGGGGTTAAGCAAACTCGGCCGTCGAGAGGACACGTGACCTCGTTAAACGACGTATGACTTATTAACCCGAATTTGTCGCGCGGCGTTTTGTTGTTCGCCACGGTCTCTATAAACCGTGGAGTTTTACGAGGTGGACGATGGCCGTTGAAACATTCAGGAGATTAATTTGAATGAATGACAGACTGGACATCCCGTCTCCCGTGGGAGGGACCAGTCTACGCCCCGGTGATTGCCGTTGAACGACCTCTCGCTTTTGCACAGCTGTGCCTCTCGCTTCACGCGTCTCCACCCCCGTTCTGTTTCTCTGACCCGTCTCGCCCCCGTTGATTCCAGTCGCGTGAAATTGCTTCTCGAAAAGTCGTTCTCGACCGTCTAATTAGGGGGTGCGTGAGAGATGACAACCACCGGGCGTCCCGCGACTGCTGATCCTGCACTTAACACTTGGCATGCGGGTACACTTCGTCGCGGACTTAAGCGTGCAGCGGGCGTTCGTTTTTTTTTTTTTTGAACCTCGAAGGGAGTTTGGTCATTCAGTGAAATCGCAATAAATCGAAAACTACTTCGTTTTTCTCAACAAAACTTTTTTTTATTCTACACATACACATACATTCTATGATTATTTTGATAAAAAAGAGACGTCTTTACGAAATTACGAAAATAGACGATTTTTAATGTTTTACTATATATTAAAAAATATTTTTTCATAACAAGTACAAATAGCACTGACTAGACTTTAATAATTCTTCACAGTATGGTACCGGTCGAAGCATTTTCCTATGTGAAGCGAAACACAGCAGAAGTTACGTATGAAACATGTTTCACTCCGTTCTTTTTTTGGTTGCGCACATTTGGTCCTTGAAGAAACCTGTCAACCATGACACTGTACTTATTTATAAGAACATATGTTATGCAGTGCAGAAGAATTTCGATACCTCGAAAATGAAACACATTCTTGTAGCAACCTTCCTCTAAAAATCTCTTCCCTTTTCTTATTTCATTCTACTTTACAGAATGAAATTCTCGGTTAGGTTCGTAACAGACCACAGCTGTGCTTCGCCTTTGCAACGCTACCACGTATATCTCATTGTTTCCATTTATCCTGTACCATTTAATCCTTCGATACGTATCAAGCTTAGCTCGCCAAAGTTATATTATTACTGTTATTATTACGTTGCGCACAATTTTCAACAGTAGCGACCCTTTCCTTGGCCTGGAGACATTTGTTAGATTAAATCCAGGAAGTAAGAAAAGGAAAATCCAAAGTACTGCACCGTGGCGCTTGAATTGAACGAAAAAGCCAAACTCGAATCAACGCGAGCTTTCTTCTCAATTATTGTTTCCACTTTACGGCCACTTCATCGTCGATGCAACAAGAAAGGCGTCGAGGATCGAGAGGCCAGAGTGGGAGTGAATTTTCGCTAAAGATCGGGCAACAATGAGCCGGTTAAGAAGATCGATCCGACCTACTTTCGAATACGGGGCGGTTTTATAACCAGAGTTAACCAGCGGCTGCTTTTCAATCAACTTTCCCTGGAAAGTTTCACCAGGAGGGAGATTATTTTTTCGCCCTCGACCGCCGTTCCACGGAATAAGATTGCCAGATCGAGAGGAACTGTACGCTGGATCACGAGCGTACAGGACAGATCTAGCAAGAAACGCGGCAGGAATTTTGCTAATCTGATTTCGTTCGATAGCTATCGGATTTCCAATCGTTTCGAACTCCTTTCCGAGAGTGCTAATAGCGGTTCTTAACCCTCTTTTGTACAGGGATACCACTTGGCTGTATTCTGGAGCTCCGTGGAAACGTTTCTCAGAGTACTGTTTTTTAAATATTTGTCGAAAGACAGGAATATTCATTCTTTGGTGTATACATATACAGAGATTTAGAGAAAAATGTGTCCAGGGTTTTTAATAATAAAATATGCCTGTCAACGTGGCGTAGTGGACACTTTCAATTATGTTTTATTACAATCATGTGTACTTTATTTAAAATATATCAATTGAACATATTCAATATATTGTATTACAATATATATAATACATCATAGAATATATTGAATATATTAAAGAACAAAATTCCGAAGGCTCTTTATGAGTGTAGTGGCGTCAATACTCCAAAAAGCTATAAGAATTTGTAATCGAGTCTAATAGTACCAATAAGACACGTTTCTAAACTTAGACTACTTAATGTAATGCGATTCCTGTTCGCACATTTTGCAATTAGATGGCGTAGCCTGCAACAAGATTTGAACGAACCTTTTGGCCAATCTAATAAATCGACCTGTTCACAAATACACAAAGACTGGGGAACCCAATTGCTGACATATGAATTTTTTAAAAGCCACCAACTTATGTTTAGGCGAGTGTATATTAATAATTTTAACAAAATGTACCCCAGAAGTGTACAGCCCCGTGAGAAATCGGTGAAGAGGTGTGTGGCCTAATTCGGGAAGGATCCCCAGCCCCTATGTTGGACAGCAACGCGAGCGTAGAAATCTTTTTTGGTGAAAAAGAAAAAATAACGATCGAGAGGGAGGGTCGCTATATTTCCTCTAATATAGCCGTTCCCTCTCGGGAACAAGTTGGTGGGAAAAACTGGTCTGACCCAGATTCGAAGCCGATACCGTGACGATACCTTGAATACGGCTTCGAAACGATTTATGTACAGACTTTTTCCCCGTGATCCTCCCTTTTCGTTCGTTCTCGGCGAGCGTGCGATCTTTTTGTGCTGATTTAACGAGCGACTCGAGTGCTGGATACCGACGTATGACTGCAATGCGTGTTACGACACGTGTAACGCAGCACGAGGAATTCCACCATGTCGTAAATCACATCTACGAGTGCCACGTTTCTCCGTACATACATATTCGTATTTTCCGAACGGTCTCATAATACTTCCGTCATTGAACGCCTAAGATACGGATTCTAATTTCTGCTGGGAAAATAAATTTCTAATTCATGATTTCTTCGAGAAGCCTAGAACGTTTCTTGACCTTCGTTAGTAAATGTTAGATGAGATGCCAAATTGAAAACGTATTTTTATCAAAATAAAACGTAGCCTATGTTACTCGGGAATAATGTAGCTTTCTATTACTGAACAAATTTTTAAAATCCATTCAGTAGTTCCGGAAATTACCCCCTGCATACAAACGGATAAACTTTACCTCTTCATAATATTAGTATAGATTATATAAAACCAGTTCCGCAGGTGACGAAAAATTTCCAGGAATTCTTCATGCTCTTTTCGACGGAACGTTAATCTTCGTCCACGGTTTTGATCGCGATCAAAGATCCGTATATCCGCTCGTATTTCGATCCGGCATCGGAAATGCAATTTTCGTTGCAACAGTGACGCGTCCGGTGTATATGGAAGCAATTAATATTTTACCAACTATTCCCGCATTGTGGCAAATTGCCCAAGTTTCCGAATTCCCCGCTTCCGGGTAAGTATATATCGTTGCTGCAAAGTTCATCGATATTTATTAACCTCTCTTCCGCAAGGTTTCAGGAAAACGCGGAAGTTTAGATTGCGCAAAGCTAATACGAATACTTCGAACATCTTTTCGTGTTGTATCATAGTTTCGTATGCCAGGAACATCAGGATTAACACTTTGTAGCGGATTTATTCATTTTTCGACGAACGTTTATCAACTACTGTCACTTAAATGTGTGTATCTTGGCTTCTAGTTAATGGAATGTCATGAAACTTTCAGAGGTAAATAAAAATTGACAATAAATCATAAAACAATCGACTAATTAATAGATGGTGCCGCTACATTGATTAAACTAGAGCCTTTTCGGTTAGTTTTGAGACAGAGGGTGTATGAATGGCACGCTACGTTAGAAATGTGTCTGAAGATGATGAATTGCCAGGAAAGCAGCTGACACCTTCGTCGTAACGAGGTCTATTCCGTTCCTCTGATCCGAATCTGACGTTGCAACAGCCCTTTACGTCGAATCACTCGGCACCTGTTAGACCGAGGCGAACAAAAACTCGTCAGCTTTCTTCAACGGTGCTCTTATCGAGCGCACTCGTCTCACACGGTATGTGGCATCTGCAAGGTATTAACAGCTCCTCGAGACGGGAAGATGGGAAGAGAGGAGATAGAGTGCTGGACATACACAGGCGAAAACATTATTTCCTAAGAACAGAGCCCGCTTTGTGAGCGGGACAGTTTGAAGTGCGTCCAACAGGGAGCAGATGCCAAGGGTGCGAGACGGGTGACGTTGAATCATAGATTCCTAGATTGCAGATACGTGGCTGGTGCAAAATCGAAGCTGCCATGTTGTTCTGCTTAGCGATTTATCACAATCAGTGATCACTGAAACGGTATACGATTTAAAGGGTGAATGGTTTGAGCGTTGCTATATAAAAATTTAAATAAAAATTATTTCTTCGTTATTCAATATAAGTATTATAAATACATATAAGTATAAAATCCTCTATAATAATCAAGACCTATAGTCGAAGGTGACTACAGTTTGTCTTTAACTAATAACTTTAGATTCTTGGAAAATATGCAGCTAACTGCTTTATAATGGGCTCAATACCGAGCTATAGAACAATAGCTAAAAACGAACTTGTCAGATACGATCTATAATCAGGTTCTAGGAAAACATATGTAGCTTTAGCGGATCAAGAGCAGTATTGTATCCCAACATCATTTGTATAATTTTTAGTTTAAGATAATACTGCTTTCTCATCCATCGTGAAACATCTCAAATTAAACTTCAGCAGCAAACATTCCAAAATCCTTTCTTCGATAGCTGATGATTTCATCGTCGACCTCGTTACCTCACCCCCACCTTTCTATTTTCTATTTTTCGAATCTATAAAACTCACTACTTTTCCCTTTGAAGGCAAAGAATTGTTCGAACCCTCTTGGCACGAGGAACTATTCACTGTATCACAGAAATATCTACGTTGGCTTCGTTTAATTTCGCTCGACGTTATAACTTATTAAATACGATTAAATAACGACTCCAGCGGGATACAACAGCAGGATTGCGGAGCACTGCTAGCACGCTTCACAACAGACACTTCAAATAAGTTATACATTCTCATCATTCCACCCAAAACCACCCCTTGAAAGTCAACATACCTCAATGTAAACGAACAATGCGCGATTTCAACATCCACGTTTCGACAGATCAATAACGAGCCATATCCAACGCAATCGGTTCTGCGTTTGATTAATTAAGCAGTCCTGAATCCTGTCGCGTGTAGAATTCTCCTCCGAGTGAATTCACGTTCTCTCCAACCATCTTTTTTTTCGCTGAAAC
Organism: Hylaeus volcanicus; assembly: GCF_026283585.1. Classification (NCBI taxonomy): domain Eukaryota; kingdom Metazoa; phylum Arthropoda; class Insecta; order Hymenoptera; family Colletidae; genus Hylaeus; species Hylaeus volcanicus. The sequence goes on along the minus strand of NC_071979.1, from coordinate 18,921,174 downwards.
TCGCGATAACTACCAGGAAAAGCAAACAACTCGCGAGGCGTTAATGAAAAATTGTCATCGCCGTCGTGAATTTATCCCCTGACCATTTTTCTCCCCACTTTCCAGCAAATTCCTTGTTATTTTTCGCGACGAAATTCGACGCGTCGGGAATGACGCGCTCGGCGAGGGTACGAGTCGAGTTTTTATTTCATTAATTATCGCGCCACCCCGGTCAGTTTTATTTGCGTGTACTAGGAATTTTCATTAGCAACAGTTTCAATAGCGGCGTATGGCACTTTACTGATTGCCAGTACGGTCACAATGGCGCATCCGACCGCGGGCCAGTAGTTTCTAGCGTCGGCCGCTGTATTACGTTTCAAAAGGGGCGAGGGGGAGGGGTCGGGGGTAGCGATGCACCTTGAAATATCGTGGCAATAAAATTTCATGGACGGCGTTGTAATTCTATCGCGGCAAAACGGTACGAAGACACGTTCGATACATTCCGCGAATTTTTACCGCTCTAAATGGATTTATAACGGCCCTCCGTCACTCCGACGGAATTAAAATGTCCGCCGCTGGGCGGTACCGGGGGCTTTATCGTTGGAAATCTTACTGTGAAATATAAACGACGCAGCAGTGCGTTTCATCTCGCGCTCGTCTTAGTCTCCAGTACGCGCAGAATTCGTTCGACGACCTCTTTTTCAGCGGCGATAATATTATTTTAAACGGCAAGGAGGCCATTTCATTCGCGTTCGAGCTTCCAAACAAACTGGTTCATTTGGGGAATAGTGAGAGTATATAGTAAGAGACTTTTTTAAAATTTATTTTCTGTTCAAATGAAATTATTTTTGTAAATCTGACACGAGTTCAATACTTTCGCGAGTATTGATATTTATTAACACAGTCGCGATCGCTGATGCAAATTCAGGTCATTTCAAATTCTATTTCTGGTTATGAAAAAATGAAAATCTTTTTATTTTACACGCTGTATATTCTTAACATAAGATATATTCTCAATGTAAAAGTATATGATTGTTATAATTATATAAGATTAATATTTCAAAACAAATTTTGTAACCTTTATCTTCACCTTAACGATACGAATGTGCGGTGTCCAGCTTGAACATTTTATTATTATGGTCAGTACTCGGTATTAGAAACGTAAAATATCTAGCGGTTGCGAATGTGTTAATCCCTTGGTGTCTGTCAGCAGAGATGAATAATAATACAAATAAAATAGACTATTAACAGTATTAATTATATACTCTTATATTCAAGACAGTGAGGTTTCTTCTATCTATCATGCTTTATCGATCTGTTTCCAATCTAATGAAATATTACTTTTAAGAATATTCATTCCCTTGAATGCATTCACAAATATAAATACTCGTACTTTCCTAAATGTATCACACACCGTTCCGATTCAAAGAACGAAAAATATGAATAAATCTATCAAAAATTTATTTTCCTCTGTCAGTTCAAAGAAAGCCATCTCCCGATATATTAACCATAATTCCTTGCGTAATTCCGGGAACACTGGACTCGCGTTTTCGTCGCTTTTCGGTATGTTTTCCCAGCGTTCAATCGTCGTGTCTTCAATCTTTCTACCGCGGCTGTTCGTCTTTCGTTTGAATTCGGTTTGACTGTCGCGCAGGTTCATAAATAGTGAACAGCGTCGAGTTTCTTTAACGTTGGTTCTCTAGAGGCTCGAGTTTTTGAGCTACGAGTCTCTTATTTTCAGAAGCGACGATTAATTTCCAGCTCCGAACGAGCTGATGAACGATGCTACGGGCGCAGCATGAAAACGAGATGGACGCAGAGAGGAAAAAAAGATAGCTGGCAGAGAGAGAGAGAGAGAGAGAGAGAGAGAGAGAGGGGGGGGGGGAGAACGATGACAGCAGCACTTTGATGTCACGAAACTCGATTAAAAATCTCTGCTCCCCCTCAGAATGGATTGCAGTCGTACGTGGACGTCGAAGAGGGTTACAGCCGTAGTATATTTCTTCTCCGTCTCTGGCTTCCAATTCGTTACGCCGGTTATCGAGTGATACTTTGCAAATTTCTTTAAATAATTGCCATGCGATGAGACGCTAGAACGCCAATTATCTTGAAGTTTATCGCGAATGAAAATTTATGATTCATCTGCAGAGACATTTGTTTAGAGAATCACGCCACTTTGGTCGTTTCAAAGAATCGAATGTTTTTTGCTTGATGTACCCTCTATTTTAAGACCAATAGAAACCAAAAAATTACGTAAATAGCACAATATAATTCTCAAACTAATTAATATTCCTTTATCGTGACCACAACTGATCCGATAGATTCTATACTAATAATAGTTATAGCGAACTTTTATCGTAAACTCACAGTAAATGTGATATTCTACCTTCTAAGAAATAATTTCCAATTTCTGTTTGAAGCTCCAACGAGTTCCAACTTTCGCCGTGATAGTTAGAAAGCAGCGATCGTTGATTCCCAACCTTTCTTAATTCCAACCTCACTCCGGTTTACAAAGCCGCGGAGAGAACGTTTAATCGCAAATAAACAAGGCAGAACGTGACGGGTGTTTGACAAAAAGCATTATTAGCAGAAATAAACGCACGGTGCTTTCTCATTTCTGGAAACATTCTCACGGTTTCTGGCCCGCAAACGGTAATCCCCCCAATTGCTACCGCTGGCACGAAAAACCGTTCTTTGACAGTCACCAGCGGCGTTTTCGCCCGTTCATCGTTCGCCAAATGATTTCTGCGTGCAAACGAAACGCATTAACGCCGCGGCCGGTTTTCAAAGGCGAATACTCGCCGTTGATTCTATTTACGAGATTTTTGCCGCGGCGAGATAGCGCCGTTTCGTCGTAATGAACGCGAATTATTCGTGCACGCGCATATTTTTATAACAGGGCTGCCAACCTCCGCGGAATACAGATACACACACACACATACACAGAGGTGGGACGGGGCCCGACCGGTTCTCGTTTGAATAATGGAGAAGCAAAACCTCGTAACTTTGGTCAATGTTATCTCTCAAAGCTTTGTCCCGTGGCCGCGCGCCTCGTCCAAACTCATTTTCATAATTGCGCGCCACGCACTACCCCCTTTTTCGGAGCACTGTTTCCGCCACCTCGCGCGACCATCGCCCTCGGGGCTTGTTTTTCAGGGCCATGCTCGGCGTTGGGACATTTTTAATTACAAATAAGAACGGGTGGCCGGGTCTCGAGCCACCACTTCCGACCGAAATTGTAATTTCAACGGGAAGGGAGGCTCGGTAGTTTATGGAAGGTAATTCGAAACGAGAAATATGAGGCAAAATTGAAGGGAAATGGGTGTGACGTAGCATTCAAAGTAAGTGGAAATGGAAAACTGATTTAATTCAAATAAGTTCGGAAAGAGTAGGAACCGAAATCTTTTAAATAATCTACGTAGCCAGTTCTGCATCGCATAGTTTAAATTCGTTTTAAATTCGTTACATAATTCAACCATGCGTTTGCATAAATTCAAATTACATCACACACCACACCTGTGCGCTCTATGAATAAAACCACCCACGAATAATATATGCGATATATCACACCACCGAGCGCCAAACGGAAAGGTCAGAGTAATTTTGTTGATCGAGATAACAAGGCGACCGAATTCCATGAACTATTTTAGCTAGAATCAATAATATAACATTTAGCACATACTATGACACATCATCACATATCGTACTTGTACGATAATACAAAAGTATTGGTTATTAATTAATCTAAAAAAAACCCAGCGACACGATATACCTAGCTTTTATATTTCAACCATAATACCGTTTTTTTATGATAAAAATAAATTGGAAATTATGAGGTGAAATTTAAGGGTACTTATTAGGTATAATATATTAATCTTTATAAAATAGAATCATTTTACCATCTGGGAAATTTTATGAAAATAAAATTTGTTCTTCACAGCATCTTATTTGGTCGCATAGTTTAGAAGATAATGAAAAATGAAAATAATTCACAGAGGAAGAAATTATGGGTCATTCATCACACGACCGAATTCGTTATTAACATTTCAATTTAAAAATCTATCTCTACCCTACACCATATTTTACGGAGTAACTAATTACATACCTGCATAAACTTGTAGCACGGGTGAAACCGCGGGGTGCAGCTAGTGAGAAATAAAATAATCACAAAAGGTTTAATTTAATATAATTTAAGAAACTATTATCACAGGATAAGGGTTTCTCATCCACAGGATTTTATTCCCGACGATGGCAGCATTTTTACAGCGCGACTATATTGTTTCTCCTTAAAATTAGGTTGGAAATATTATTCCGAGCGATTAAAGTTTCAAGAATCCGCGGGTTCGCAAATATACGGATCCTCAAACGAAATTACGGAACTTTAATTTGCGGTGTACTTCCTTTATACCGCGACTCTTTGCGAATATTTTTCGTCGGCGGAAAATTCATATCGGAAAAGACATTAGACGGGGACGGTTTGAAATTCTGGGTCAACGAAAGTACTAATTAACATGCAAATTGTACGTATTAATCTTGTAAGTTTTCGTTTCCGTTGGGAAAAAGTGGAACTCCGTAATCAAAGCGCGGCGACGACTACGCTGTGTCGGCCAGATGCAAATTCAATCGAGAAGCGATTACCGATAACGTTCAAGATACTTTCTTAAACGTTAAACAATTTTTTGAAATTGTTGAATAATTAATGCTGTAACAATTGATCACGAATCACAGTAGAATAATTATTCAGGATCAAACAAGCTTATTTGAATTCTAATTATTATTAGTTGTAATAATTTCAACTGAATTTGAAGTTCAATGTTTTCGCATACTTTATATTCAGAGTATCCGAATTGTTTACCACATATTTGTACAATGCTCAGTGAGATCGTAAACATTCAAAAAATAACGAATACAAATAAGAAAAAATTTCCCCTCTTCTCTTTGTTTTTCTTTCTACTGTTTCGTATTTTCGTCCATTCTCTAACATCTCTTATTCTTTGTATCAAATCGTACAGCCCCGTGAATAAATAAATAAATGAATAAAATAAACGTATAACCTGGTTGGTAGCGATGTTTCTTATCGTTCACGACCACGAGTCGACGACACCGTTCCACTCGGTTCCTCGAACGAGGAACATCGATCCGTACCCTTTCCTCTTTACATATAAACTCAACCCTAATGTATGATTCGCGTGTCATCCCTTGGCCAATACAAATCACTCTCTCGCATAGGTCGAGGATTTCGACTGACGTGTGAGTAATTGCGTTAAAAATTGCGACACACTTCCGTGAAGCCCATGGCGACGACGTTAGGAATACCCAGAACCTATCCAGTCTTCTTGAAAATAATATAATATCAATAACCGTACAATAAAATAATGTAATTCCAGCTAAACGTAGATATATTTGTCTTAAATTTATTTTATAGAAACATATTACTACAAACAGTCGACTCAAGAAATTTGAATTTGAATAAAAGGATATGGCGATGGTACGTTAGAATTCAGTTTTCCTATATCTGTTCTTATCCCGTTCGTTATTATTCCTCATTCTGATTTATTTTATTTCGTTATGGAAATGCGAGACAACGCTCAACAAACTGTACAACCGAAAAACGAACGTATCGAAGTCAAACAGCGAAAGACCACCGTAAGAATTATTAAACGACTGTTGAAGCGCACCGAAAGCCCGCGGTCGTCGAACAACAGACGACATAACCTCAAACCCGAATATAGAGACCTTCACTCGACGCGATAAATCACGGCTGGCAAACGGTTCCTAGCGACATAAAGCAACCGCGACGAAATAAATAAACAGACGGGGAAAACAAGCGTGGTCGAGTGATGTTCGCAAATCGAACGAACGACGGTCGAGAGAGCCGGGAGTTTAAAAATAAAAGTCGATACTACTCGGCGGTCGAAGGCGAATGGACCGGTGCTCCCGCCAAGAGGATCGAAAAGAAGTAGACCTCCCAGGAGTTTCTGCCTTCCCTTGCTTTTCATCTTCTTTTTTTCCCCTCCCCCTGCTCCTTGCCGCTTCTGCGTCATCCGACATTTCCCAATTCGAGTGCGGCTGGACGTGAAAATCTCTGCACGGTCAGTTTATTTTAGACGCGCCCCAGAGTATCGAGGAAGAGGAAGATGTGAGTGGTCTGCCGACTGGATGGTGGCCTAGGAGACGAGAGTACGCGTGTATGACCATGTAACACGTGTGTATACTTGCGTGCACTTGCACTGAGTGCCCTTATGTACACGTGTGATCGCGTCTGTATGCGTATGGTTATACGTGAATACCTTAGGATGCGTTTGTCTACACACGAATATGTCTGCTTGCGTAGGACTAAGTGCGCATCATTGTATACACGTTCGAATACCCCACATCTACGTTTGAATATGCATGACTACGTGAGAGTACTTTTGTACACTTGTGTATACGTGTGTCATTGTCAATTAGAAGCACAGAAAACTAAACCCTTTGGATTTATCGAGAGTGCGCACGGAGATAAACCCAGATCGCTCTCTTTTTACTTACAAAACTCTCTCTCTCTGTTTAGTTCCACATACTCTTTAGGACTCCACGCTTCAGAACCAACACTGTCCCTCCACCGAACCTCCATGTCCTTACATACACGTGTGAATACGTCTGTATACGAATGTCCCACGTGTATCCTCTCGTGTACACGTATGAACACGTTTGCATGCGTATGTTCACATGTGAATCTACATGCGAATACGTCTCTGGGAGTATGTCTACGTGTGTACGCTCACGTGAATACGTCTGTAGAGGTTTGGCCATGTGTGCACACGGTTGTACGGGAAGGAGGCGAGAGTGCAAGCAATTTTACGGACAACACAGCCTCTCGGGTGGTTGCAGGGGCCTCGAGTAACCGTGCTGGGGTCGAGGAGGGTAAAAAGCAGCAAAACCATCCCCTATACAACGCACTTACCCAATCCTGTATCCCCGCACTCTTGTTAAATATGTTGCTCAGCGCAAGCTGCTAGCGACGATCAAAAGTGCCGTCGCGCTCGCTTGCGTGCCGCTTATTATGGAGACACGGCCTTTTTTCCAGAGAGCTTTCCGGGGATATCGCGTTTGGCAGGAGTGAATCGAGGAGAACGCTTTTGGGGTGCAGCGCGGAGCACTCGAGAGCGTCTGTTTTCTGGGGACTTCGAGAGCGAAGAATTTCTACTGTTGTTACGTTTAATTGTTCAAAGGGCTCTTTGATGTAATTGGGGTTAAGTGCCGCCGCTTGATGACCAGGGTACCATATTTCACGGGATGGGTAAGTTTGTACGTTTTGGTTTGCTTGCGATGAGTGGTCTAGGACTCTATCAGTACAGATCGAACAGTCTGTTAATACGTTTACAACACAGAACACATTGGTGCAACCAAGACTATATAGTGGATACAAAACAAAAGAATTTCATGTATGAAGAAAAATGTCGCAATATCGGGTTTCGTGACTCGCTGCCATTCGTTAGACTTCTTTCGCTAGCTTTCGCCATGGTATATATAGCATGGTCTTTATACCTCGCGCACGTTGAAGGGACAGGGGGAATCCCTTCTCTGGATGAAGGTACATAACAAGTAAGTCGAGACGGCGGCCTTCCCTTCGTTTGCCTTTTGAAAGTAAAGAGTTATTTAAATAATAACCTTGCTCTACCCTCGCACAAAAGTGTAACTGAGATTTCGCTCAGCTCTCTGGAATAGAATGTAAATGAGAAGACACTGTGAGTAATTATCTCTCTCTTCCTTGCCCGCCTCCGCGCTCCGCGCTCCCTCATATTTCTCTCTCGCTCTCCCCCACTCGTGGTTGTTTTACCGTGTCGGAATTTCCGCGCTTTCATTGCACTGGCTCTTTGTGTTTACCCGTGGGGGTCAGTACACGTTTCCGTTGAATTCATCAACGTTGTTGACAAAGCTGCGCGATCCTGCCTCCGGTATCGATAATTTTTAATTGCACGTCGCAGACAACGCTTAATAATCGACGCGGAATTTCGCGGCCCACCGGTTGAATCGACGTCAAAGTAAACGAGACGCGGAAAACGATTTCCTCTTGACGTAACGCGCGACGATCCATGGAAAAACGTGTTTTCTATTTAAAACGGAACGATGCATTTACTTTTCGAATGTAACGGAGTCATCTTCCTGGTATCTAATTATTTTTGAAGTTTCTTGGTGCTTTCGAAGTATCTTGAGTAATCCATGGAACTCTGCGCTACATAACCTGTACAGAGGAAGTTATACGAAGCGAGACACCTAGCGACACCTGTACTGTGCATTTTTGAATGGTGAAGAATTCACGAACTACTAATTAAATTTAACCCTCTATGGGTTGAATTTTTTTCTGGAGACAAGGTGCAAGGGATTCGTTTGATATTTCAGATTGTTGGCGCTGCCAATCGCCATCGATATTGTTATTGGTTATCAGAAACATTGTATAATTAAGACGTATAACGTCGTCTTGTGAAAATTAATGAAATTATTTGGTAAAATAATACCATTTGATCCTCGATATATCAACACATTGTTGACCGGTCACGAGTAAACTTGTTTGCACTTGCATTATACGCCAAGATTTAATACAGATGTGTAATCTAGGTTATTACTTTAATAATAAACAGTGATATTACATTTATTGTTTTAAAAAGAAAATTTACGATCTTCTTTTGCAATAATTCGTGACACAAAAGGCTATAAACTTATCCCTTGAGTAATTGCAATCAATTTGAATTACGAGACATCTCGTAGTTGGCAGCGAATGGGTTAATTGTACCTGAACACAAGGGCTCGAACACGATTTGTATAATGTGATCTCTACAATAAATTACATGAGCCGGGGGCAATAAATTTTGAACGATCAAACGTCGCCGCGGTCGTCAACGAGACTGGGCGTAGTAGCGAATAAGGAAACGCGTTAAAGAGCAATCGACGCGGCGCACATGTTGCTGTTGCTATTGCGTAAATAATGCGCGCCACTTACTGGTTATAGCATCATTCATCGCAGCTGTCAGACGCACAAAACGCACCGCGGCGCTGGCCTGCGCGCACAATAACGCGAATTATCGCGACAAGTAATTGTAACAGGGGAAAAAAAGAAACGATTGTCGCGTATTGTGCACCGCTAAGCTCCGTTTAATTTCGGCGTCAAGGTTTATTCAATTGATCCGTCGTTTCCATTCCTCTTCGAAACGCCGCGGCGCGTCCTTGTGATGTTTGAACCACTCGAGTCAACGAGAGCACAATACCATTCGCCCGGCGTTGTGATTCGAATCGACGATTACGAGTGGTAATTATTCCCGTCTAGTTCGTTTGGAAAGTTTCTGGTCGGAATAATATCGCGCGGTATCGATTGTTTGGGATTTCTCGAGTGCCGTGCTCGCGATACGGAGCCCGGACGCCTCGAGTGCAGCCATTTTCTAAGGATCGTCTGCGATCGATGGATTTGTTGAACAGCGGAAAGTGTTTGGCAAACTTTATTCGGGGTATGGATCGTGGATTGAAAATTAAAATTGATAAGTATGGTAACGAAGTTGAAAAACCCTATTGTTCCAGGATGAATTGTTCGTGAAAAAAGAAATTTTTTCAGCGAGACATCCTTTGTCATTTTGCACGAACAACGACGAGGAAAAGTGTAGTTTACATGGGGATTCGGAATGCTAAACGTGCCTTGCACGTTCTCTCGTTGATGACGTTTCTGCCGTTCGTTTTCCAATTATCGTCGCGAAATGAATTACGCCCGAGACGGAGGGAGCTGATTAAACGGTGGAAACGCGCCAGTTTTGAATTTGAATCGAGTACGTGGTATCGATCGAAACAATTGTTTAATTACACGACTACTTCTTATATCCGGAGCGTTTTAAATTGAACTGTCGATTAGAGCAAAAAAAAAAAAAATTGAAACGTGGGACTGACGGAAAAATGTCGTGTCCGTGGGAGGAGAAGCCAATTAGTGACTCGTCGTAATGATGTTAAGTCACGTTTTCATGGAACAATGATAGGACGATGGGAACTTTCGTGTAGTAGTGAGGCTCGACAAACTTGCCCAGAGATTTTCAAACAATTTTCAATTCCCGTTGAATTAATTTTAACGTACGAATAGTGACAATAAAAAATAAGTTTTGCTAATGTAATCACATCGTGATTTAATGGTTACTACTGCGAACTTTGAAATGTAAGAACGAAATTGAAAATGTAAATGCCCCTATACATGAATGAAGAAGACGACATTATTTGAATTAATTTCTAACAGATTAAAAGAAGGTACGCCAACAGTAGCCACTACGAACCCCCATTTAACAATGAAATTTTATAATACACATAACCCTTATCTTCGATCACTCAGTCAGCTCGTAAAATCTCATCCACCGCGAACCTGGACCAGTGACGCATTCATCCGATCCACGGCGAAGCACTAACGAAATAATAACCCCGTATCGCTCTTCGCTGGACGTGCGAACAATCGAGAAGACCAAAGCCCATGGAAATCGCGTTAGACGGAGAAACTGTGCCAGAAACTTCATCGGTTCGTTACCTAGTACATCAAATCGATACATTCTGCCATTCTATCCGTCCCATTCTCATTCCACCGCTTTCTCTCTCACATAACAAGGGCCTTATGCCGCGGCAGAGAAATAACACAATAGACGCGTGAAATATTGCATCGAGGGGACCAATTTCCAGCGTCTCCACGGTGCATTCGTCGAAAGTAGAGGCGCATCTGCGAGGCATGTGCGTCGGGGGTTCCCCGCGGCGCCCCACGAGATTTGTTGCGCTCCGAATTTGTTTTGGATTCGGACTAGCCGTTTTCCTCGGGCCTCTTCGAGTGCTTGCCTACCTATTACCGCGGTTGGGAATCGCGCAGCCTCTTTTGTAACGGTCTCTCTACGAGTGCTTTCCTTTCGTTCCTTTTCACCATCCTCTTTCTACCCCTGTTTCGACTCGCCGAGGCCTACCTTACCCCCGTTGCTGCTCACGAGTGTTTTTTCTATACAGTTGCGAATCACGCCGGTGGTTTTGGCTCCGTGCTTGTTAAACGAGAACGAGGTGAGCGCATACCTGGAAACCGAATGTTTCGTAAACGAGGACGTTACGCGTCGAAGAATTTTAATTGAATTATTAAATAGTTGAAATATATAAATATATAGAGAAGAAGAATATTGCAAATGGGGAATAAATAAATAATAAAATACTAAATTTATAGATTAACTTTAGCTTTATTCTCTAAATCAGGGGCGGTGGCTAAGCCAAATGATTTCGCGGGCCACTTTCGAAATGCATCATAACTCCGCGGGCCGCATATAAAATCGTGTATCTACATATTAGATTTAGACCCACTATAGACATTTGTTGTGGAGTGAAAAATTGAATCAGAATGAGTTATGAATTGCGTAATTTTCTGGTACGTAATATTATTTTAGTATCAAAGTTAATTTTTTCTCATTATTTCGTCAATTAATTTATGAATATATGGATGCAAAATTAATGTACATTTTAATACATTGGTTTTCACTACTTTGGCTATTATAAAATAAATATATTTTGTAAAAGTGTGATGAATCTCACGGGCCGCGGGTTAGCCACCCCTGTTCTAAATTGTCACGAGCAAACTGTGATCTGTTCTCAACGCGGAGCTCCACAAGATTGACCGATGAACGTTACAAGAAAACCGTAGAAAGAATTTCTAGCTACATACAGCGTAGTTTTAGAACATCTGTTTAGTCTCTAATAAAATACAGGAAGGATCCTCTCAGGCACTTGAGAGGCTGGGCCATAGCCTAAACGAAAATTTTCTCTTGCGTTATTCCGCAGTGGCAGATATAACGTTGTACATATGTATATTCTCAGTACATTTATTTTTGTAGTATAATGGCATGTTGAATTTGAGTAAATATTTCAACAAAGAAAAAAGGAAATAATAGTCTAAGCGAATTGAAATGAAAACATAGATCGACTGTGAACACAGTATGAAATTTAAAAAAATAAAGGCGGAGCGGAAACAACGTAAAACTCTTCTATAGCCTTCTAAATCAAAAATATAACACCAACATAGTGGGAACACTTCCACGTCGGCGTTTGTCGCATATTTATTGCCCTTTTCATTCTCGATTCCGTTTACACGTAAATAAGTTTAAGTACAGGAACCTTTTATCTGTTCCTCTGTCACGTGTAAATGTCGAGATAAGTAACGCGACACACAAGGAGAGCCCGTAGCGCATAGAACTCGGCGCGAATTCAGGAAACGTTGAGCGCGAAGCGGAATATAGAAAGCGTTTCAAACAGGGTCTCCTCTAGGACGATATTTCTGACGGTCACGCGATTCAGGTGACTGTCACATATTTTCGCGAACAGAAACTGGTGCGCAGCGGACGACAAGGCGTCCCGCGAGACCTCCTCCCTTTGAAGTCGCGACCCGTTCCTCCCCTCGCCAAACAGAGTGTGCATAACTTTGGAACTCCGATGGAAACTCGCGCAGACATTAAAAACTGGAAGAAACGAGCTGCGAATCTCCATCAAAAACATCCACCAAAGTAACTTGGCATCACACTTTGATTTACTCTAATGTCTACTCCCCTGGTAATAGATATTCAAAGTGTTCCGAAAATGTATCTACATTTCTTTGATTTTCTCATTATTTTGTAGTACAATATAGTATCACATTGTACGAGAGAAACGTACTTTTACGTTTTTCGCAATCTGTCACTGGAGCGCGGGTCACGTAAAAGTACGTATATTTACTAGGGGTGTGCGAGTACTCGATTTATTCGAGCATTAGAATTTCGAGTCAAGTAATGATTCGATTGCTCGAGACGGGTCGAGTGTTTGAAAATTTCGAGCTACTTGAAATCGACAAACTGTTAGAAAAAATGCGAACTACTCGACCAAATCAAACGGCTCAAATATGCGAGTCCTCGTAAAACTTCGATTTACTCGAAACTGAACTTTCAGCTCGAAATTTATCGAATTACTCGAATATATTCGAACATATCTTTAACTTTCGAGTTACTGGTAAAGATTCGAACTGCTCGAGTTACTCGACTATTCATCTATTTACTACCGAGTACTAATCTAACTGTAGGGAAGAAAAATATGACGCTAAATTAACACTTTTGTTTCATTTTCATATTTTTATGAAGACAACATAATTCTACGTTTTTTAAACGATATTTTGATCGGTTCTCTATTATTAACGAAGAATTCAAAACTAGATGAATATTCGAGTAACTCGAACAGTTCGAATCTTTACGAGTAACTCGGAAGTTAAAGATATGTTCGATTCTTTTGGTTTGTATCGGTCTCGTAAGACACTTTCCCTAGATTTCGGAGCACGCAAGAAAACGTTTCGGTAGCCTGGCTTAGAATGACGGGAAAGTGCAGGGGATAGCCATCGGGAACTCCAGGTTTTTTCTTTTGCTTGCGTCCGAGAGAGTTTCGCCGGACTCGTTAGTTCGGACTCGTTGTTTTTGTCCCCTGTCATAGATGACACGTTCCAAGAGGCCACTATCTACGGGCGATGCCTCCCATCGAGTTTGCACGAGTTAAAAAGTAAAAGCAAACCAGACCAGCCTCCCTCCTCCGTTCTCTTAGAACCTGTCGGTAGTTGCTGAAAATGACAGGGCCACACGCAGCGGCATGTATAATGCACTCCAAAGCGTCGGCTAATAGAATTATAGGCTAAAAGCTTCGTCAAATTTTTGCTCAGGGAATGACCCGTGCTGTTCCCCTACAACCACCTTCGAGCTCTCCGGCGATCTTGTATACTCTGGTACGCGAAACGACACGGTTTGCAAATTTAGTTATTTTTCTTGATGGAGTTAGGCGACCTTCCGAGTGATCGGGTCGCTGGCGAGAATGGGGGATTCCCAGAGACTCTAGTCGCGATACGTGTTTATTCTCTGAAAAATCTTGCAGGAATAGTCTCTGTCTCGAAAGCTCAAGCTCCATTTTGTTTGTCGAAATCAATAATTAGCGTTTGCTTGAAACAGATTGAGAGAAACCGTCAGGTTTACCTTTTTAATAATTTATAATGCAACTTAGTTTGCTTTCCTGAAAACTCAATGTAGCTCTACGTAAAGCGTGATTTGCCATGCAATCAAAAAAGAAATAATAATTTGCGAAAGAAAGGAATCTGGAGAGCGGAATAAAAAATTGTTCCGCGGGAGATTTTATTTTCGTAGTAATTGAGTTTGTGCTGACCGAATAATATTGACCAACGTGTATCTCTATAGTCGCGTGTTTCATTAATTCGGCTCGTGTTAATAAAAATTGGAGCTGGAACATACGGTTGAAAATAACGGGAGAGGTTTTTGCAGTCTATTTATTTTGCAGCGTAATAGCTTACGATTCTATTATTGTACACATGGCTGGATGCGATGTTTTCGTTTTTACGCATAGAATTACTAAAATCACGAGTTTTGTTTGAATAAATGACTGGTGTTCGATTCATTGCATACCTTCCTCCGTTAATTAATATTTATGTTCATTAATAATTATATTCTCATTGTTCAGCATCCACATCAGTGTTATTTTTTAACTCCCTATTGACCAAAATCGGGAGAAGAATTTTACCAATTTCTGATATGCGTGTTACATGACTACATTGACGTCAATGAAGTAGAATTTGTACAGGGTGAGACGGTGTAATCGATTCATCCATTACAGAATTATGTGAGAACATACGTAAGAAGAATAAAGTTATAGAAATATGAACCTCCTAATTCTGATATCGTACGATCCTGAACGAAAAGTCTAGCTCTGTCCTTGTCTAAAAAGGTGTCAGATTACTAATTGCGGTCGGCTTAAGTTGTAAAGATGGATTTCCGACCGATTTTACGACCTCGCAAAATCCCTACCAGTGACTATACGACTGGGAAATATTATTAACTCCGTGGGAGTACAGCGCGACGAGACTCGATACTCGGAAATTTTCAAATGTTTTATCTCTGCGAGAGCTAGCCGCCGCGTAATGAGGGATTCGTTACCATTTAAACTTCTTCGTTTGCTGAAATCAGTTTGTAATGAAATTCATAATTTGCCTGAAATGAAACTCCCGTCGAAAGTATTCGCAGCAGAGCATTATAGGAACCAAGAGTTAATATGCGGTTTTGCCGACAGGAGGAAGTAAAAGATTTTTACCGCTTCAATTCACTTATTTATATTACTTTTCGCTGTTACATCGTGCGCGTATTATCCATCGCCATTTTTCATAACTGTCTACTTTGTCGTTGCTTTAATTACTGGCTCGACATAAATTAGGTGTCTAAATTAATTCTGTACCATTGCATTCACGCATTTGTAACTCCAGTCTAAGCTGAAATATTTACCCTATCATTTTTCTTATTTCAGAGTACCAAACTTCGTAATACATAGGACAGTCGATATTTTATTTTTATATTTTTGGACATGTAACTAACTAAGAGCTTAATAAAGGCTCATAATAATCGAATAAAGGCATTCAATTAATTTCTAAACCTAGGTGCAAATTCAACGCAGGTTGGAGCACTATAATGCTTTATGTGCAATTGTTTCACATCGCTTACACACAATGCTGCGTCACCCTGACTCAATGCGCCTAGGTTAAACGTTCCAAGGCGAGCAGAAATTATAGGCAGCAAGCAATGCGATCCTGCATAGTCAACATATTGGTTTCACTAGTAGTATCGATGAACAGACCACTCGAAATAACGTTTAATGGGTCCCTACTGGAGATCTGGCGTAGAGATTCATGGTATAAGATCAAATTATGCGTAAACACGTTTCGACTTATCATACCCTATCAGTTGATATTTTTTTTAAAAATCACACCTCTACGCCTCTTAAAATTTCCGGGAAGAATCGTCCCGCGGACAAAGGGTTAATATTCGAGAGACAACCGATCCAAAAAATTGCACGAAGAAATCCATAGTAATTACTAGAATATATATGATTACATGGGTTTAGAATTTTATATACACCCGTGAAGAATGGAAGCGCAAATTGAGGTATGCCTTCGCTCTTAAATGTTTCAACGTGTATTTTTTTATAATTACTGAACCACGTTTCCATAATTCCTAGACCGTGTTACACAAGGGTTCACCGTACTCCGCGTGGAAGCTAACACAATTTCGATCGGGCACGCACACAGAGAGCTCAGAAAAGGGACCAACGACCGACGACAGTTCGGTGCCCGTTTACCTAATAGAGGGAAAGCGCGGTAGAGGGTGAAAACGAAAGGATCGCGCGTGGAAGACAACGGGACCAAGTACATCGAGGGAGTGGAGGGGTGGTTATGATCGGTGCGTTGAACCGTAACGAAAACAAAGGGTCCATTGGGCTCGGTGCAACGACGGTGGCACCGCGGTGCACGGGGGCGCATAATGCAGCGACGCTGCGTTTGCTGGCATATGGCCGGCACCGGTGAACAAACAAAATACACACTCGAGCGTTCACCAGACGCAACCGAGGAGGCGCGTTTTTGCACCTTATGGCGCGCGATTTCGAAAATCATATTCAATTCCTCGGGACGCGGGAGGGAGAGGCGCGCACGGTTATTGTTCGACGACGCCTCGCGTGAATTAAATCCCTGGGCCAGGATCGCAAACAATCGGCGATGCAGCGTATCTCGTCCGGTCACACCTCGCGTGCAACAACGAGATTGCAGCCGGCGGGACGGTTCGTTCGTTGGTTTGGTCTCGCGTGCACGGTCCCTGTTGCATCAGAAATAATAATATCAGGAGCCTCGCGGGGGATGCCGAACTCGACGCGATCGAAGCGTCGCGTCGATCCAACCGATTCTTTCCACGAGACTCGCGATCGACGCCCGTCGCGTCTGAACGTTATTATTTCAGTTTAGTTGTTTTATTCGACGTGTATTGAAAACAAAGGACAATTGTTGACTCGATGTCGCGAGCTATGTTGTTATCTTGGGACGAGTATTACCGAAGGTACCTTGATATTTAGAATATTAAATTTTATGACTCGAAAGTATAGTAATTTAACCTGTTCACTGGCAACTGCGAGATGTCTCGTTGTTCAAATTGAAATCAATTACTCAAGGGATAAGTTTATAGCCTTTTGAGTTACAAATTATTGCAAAAGAAGATCGTTATTTCCTTTTTAAACCAACAAATTTAGTATCACTTTTTACTCTGAAAATAATAACCTAGATTACACATCGGTATTAAATCTTGGCGCCCAAGGCAAAACGCTTTCTGGCAGTGAATGAGTTCAGGAGAAGAGACTCGGTTGGCTGTTAAGAGGGAGCTGTTCAGCAATCTAACTCTTATCTTGAAAGAAATATTCTTTTCCACAAGATGTCAGAGAGATATGATATTCCAAATATATTATCACTCATATGCCCGATGTTTTATTTTCTAAAGGAGTCACACAAACTTCCTTTATAAATGAAATTGAAGAACACAACATAACAGCTACATAAAAGAAAAGAACCATCGTGACCGAATGCAGCTCATTTACTCGATACGATACTACTACATATGACCAGTACTATTGTGAGAGCACGAGAGGGTGTCATAAACTCCTTCACCTGGGGTCAGCCAATTGTATCCAGCGAGGCACCACCGTGCACGCCCACGGCTACAAACAGCATCATCTTTCGGTGGACTTAATATCTTTTCTCACCTACAGGAAACTAAATAATATACAACTATCAAAGTATGGATATACGAGCGCTACTAGAGGTTGAAGCTACTTTTTAAAACGCTCGCTACGGTGCATTCCGTGGGTCGGGTTTATGGGACTCTTCTTACGCGTGCACAGTACTAGTTACTCTACCATCAAACCTAACTCATTGTCGAGTGATCATTTATGATAATGGTAGAAGCACTTACCTTATGATATTCGGCAAGAATTATTGACAGTGTAAATTGATGTTTACGTACCTGCAACAGAGTTGAAAAATGTGATTAGAATCGAATAATGTATTGATATATATTAGGTGGACTGGAAAGTGATGTTTTATTGATTTTTATCGATCTAACATTGAAAATGTGCACACTACATAATTCATTAAAAATAGAAACTTATTAAGAATATATTTATTTGAATTTATTGCAAAAGAAATGACATTGCTTTTCGGTCCTCCTAATACTATAAATGTACCAAAGAGGTATGGAAGTTAGACATTTATTACAAGTATGCTAATGACATAACTCTCGCGAAAGGAGCTAGAGATCTACCAAGGCAAAATTGTGTGCAAGGGGACATAAATGTTCTTGACACAAGTTTCATCTAACGCCATGTCATGTTTTACTTTCAAATGTGACCGGAGATATTAATTTTCGAATGAAAAAATTCTATTCATTCGCAGCATTAAAATTCGCGGCTCGAATGGCCACCGAAGAGCGCCGTCATTGAAATTCTTTTATTGTCTTTTCATTTTGCATACTCCTATCAAATTGTTGCCGGCGTCAATTATTCAGCGACTAGCTGTTATACGCGCCCCTGAAAATCCGACGATACGCTGTGATCGCTGGCTGGCTGGATCGTATCATGCCAGGCGATAACGGGTTTAGGAACATCCCGTCGCTCGGGTGTTTTCTCAATTTCGTGGAAAAAAGCGGATCGAACACGCTGTTCCCGTGCAAATTAAGTGCAGTGGGCGACGATCGTAGGATAGAAATTACATTGTTGGCCGCGCGTGAAATTGGACGTCGAATCCCGGCGTCGCTGTGTTATCGGGCGAAGTTTGAAAAAGTCAACGCTGTGTACAGACGCGAAAGGAATACCATTTCCAACCTATCATTCCCAAAATTCGTATCTCCATTAACGATACAAGTTTACAGCCCTTTTATCAGCTCTCATTCGAAGCATCCTCATGTCAGACAAATTTCAAATTGCAAATTGCGGGTCTCATTCATCCTTAACAAAGTATTGACACGAAAGGTGAACGATCGCTCCCTGACGAAATAGAAACCCCTGGTCTCGTAGAAGGAACTATTGAACTGTTCGCGCCAGCGTGGATCCGGCCAATGAACGTTCCAGGTGTCGCTAACGAGCACGCGCTAGGAGAATGGTCCTAATATCGCGCGATATTTAAACCTCCCACCGTGTTACGTCACACGTGTGCGTACGCGTTGCGCGACGGGAGTCCGGGTCAGGGGTGACTCGTGGAACTGTGGAACGGCGCATTCACGGTTCTCGCGAAAGGGTTGAGAAATCAGCTGGCTGGGTAGCCTGCCTTTTTAAAATCCGACCGTGCAAGGGTGCTTGTGTATCGGCGTAACGAGCCTCGTGGAAGGATTCGGTGTACACGCGAGAGACCAGGCAGCCTAACCCTCGACAGATATTGAATAAACGTTTAAGGGCTTGTAGCATGTTAGCGGTTTGAGGCGGGAGACTGAACGCGACGATGACAGAGAAAGACAAGCTCTGCCCAGGGAGGTGAGAGGAGAGAGACAAAGGCGGTTGCACGTAGGTAGGTCGATAGGTTGGAAAAGGTAGGACGTACATCGTTGTACCGGCCATCTATTACGTCGTGCTTCGCATACAACAATGACCCAGCCAGATTATACAAAGAAGTGGATGACGGTCCGGGCGAGGGGGGCGAGAAACACAGGGGTGGGTTCTAGTAGGAATAAAACGTGCTCGACGCTAACTAGGGGACTTACGCGATGGGACTGATATTTAAATGAGCTTTTCCACAGTGGTAGAGCTTTATGTATGTTGAGACTGTATAACGGTGGCCACAATATACAGTCAGTCCCATAAATATTCGTACCCTCTATGTCTATTGTAGAAATTTGTTTAAATTAAATGGTAGGTTTGATGGTTTCAAGTGTGTGTTTGTATAAATATGTTGAAGTATATATATATATATATGCATATCTATGTATAATGAAAATTTTATTAGGTAATATCAAAACTATTATTTAATTTAGTCAAACTTCTTCAATAGGCATAGATGGTACGAATATTTATGGGATTGGCTGTATGTTGGTGCCGGAATAGCCTTCCTCAATAGGGTTAGGAATTTTTCTCCCGCCTACGGACAGTTTTCCCGTAGCTTAGTCTTGAAGAAGTGTCCACATAGTGCACGTTGCGTCGTACAATTAAGGAACGCTATATTCTTGAAGTTTACTTTGTTCACCGTACGCGCAAATCCACGTATTACTTTGTATAAAGTGAGATTGTTATTAATTATGATAAAGATCATAATCTCCAACAATGAACCAAAAATACTTCCCTTTTCTATTGACAGTATAGCGTGGCTTCTCGCATGACGAGAATTTACTCTCACAACTGGTCTAACCGAAAGTAAATTAGACGTTAGTTCAATGATCTTTCGAAATTTTGACTTTACGTAGTTTGTATCCGAATTAACGAAAACAGTTTTATTTTAAGTAAAAGGGAGCAGGAGAGAACAAATTTTGAGCCACGTGACTGCTAGATATCAGTTATAAAAAAGCATCGTGGTGAATCCGCCCCATTCCCCCAGATAGCTCACGCGAAAGTTTCGAGTCCCGTCCAGGAAATTTGCGTCGAAGAATGCAATTCTAATTTGATCGCGAACGGCTTCGAAGGAAGTTTTAACGAACCTGCCGACGGAGCGGCCCTCGCCGAAAGTTTCGATCGTCATGGACCCGAAGCCGAGTTTAGGCAGTTGACGGACTTCTGATATCGTGCTTTTCCTCGTCCTTGAAAACCACCACCAATGATCCTCGTAAAGCCGCCGACGCTTTTCTTCCGACTTGATTTA
Source organism: Hylaeus volcanicus (assembly GCF_026283585.1). NCBI lineage: Eukaryota > Metazoa > Arthropoda > Insecta > Hymenoptera > Colletidae > Hylaeus > Hylaeus volcanicus. The sequence continues at coordinate 18,900,503 of NC_071979.1, read as the reverse complement.
CAAATTTTGAGATCTCAAACTGAAAACGTATTTTTATCAAAATAAAACATACCCTATTTTACTCAGGAATAGTGTAGCTTTCTATTACCGAAAAAAAGCAACAAACAACTTTACTTCTTTATAATATCAGTATAGATATTTCACACACTGTAACCAAAAAAAAAAAATGATTTTTCATTGTAATCTTTCACGTTTCACTCGATTATTTACTACGATAACTCGGGCACGGTCGAACCTTAACTTTGTTAAGGTGCCACAATTGTATATTCCGCTTGATGCGCCAGCATGTTGGATGTTCCGCATTGTACTCGTGTTCGACGCTCGAAGATAATTGGTGCTTGGTCTCATTAGGAAGCGGAGCAATTCATCGTTTGACACGGTTTTGCAACGTTACGGGACGCTTTATGCTTGTGTATTCGTTCGACCTACTTCAGCTCTGTGGTACAAAAAGCACTGTCCAGCAAAATCTCATCTACAAAAGTGGGCCACGATTCATGGTACAGCGGAGAGGGGAAAAAAATCGCAAAATTATTACGTTCTTCAGCGAGTAACACTAAAAAAAAAACCAGCCCCATTGTATTCGACCGTGCCATCGTCAATTTGCCCAAACACAAAGGGGAATAACGAGTTTTCAACCGGACGTGTTTATCAACAGAAATTTTTAAACTCGATTTATCTTGTCACAAGGAGTTCTCCAATTTGAAAGCGTCCCTCCCTCTTTCACGGAAACAAGAGAATCTCTGCGCTCCCAATTTATAGACTAAGAATATCCGTCACGTTTAAATTCATTCGAAATGAAGCTGGTTTCATTGATTTCAGAAAAGATTCCTACTTCAGAAAATGGTGCTTGAGAATCGTCAAGTCTCCTTCTCGCAAAGCATCTTTCGTGACACAATCGAAGAAATATGGTCCAAGAAAGTCTCGGGGAAATCCGTGTTTTAAAAAAAACTTGCTCTAGGCTGTAGAAAAAGGTTTGTATAGGACTCGCGTGTATGTGTATGCGTTTAAAGCGAATTGCAAATAGTATTTGTCGGGTTCGGAGACACACAATATCGAAGCGTGTTCCACGCTTTTTATTCATCGCCCATCCAGATATATTTGTCATGGGGATAATCTCTTTTCGGTCCTCGATAACGTCCAGTCGGAGATTTCACGTCGATTCGGCTGAAGGAGCACGAATTCGTGGCGCCCTTGGGCTCGAGTAGAGAACGACAAAGAACCTCTTATGGGTCTAGTAACATCTGCTGCCACGAGAAAATACAAACGTCGCTATATTGTGATGTTCGTCAAGGTACACGGATCGGGGAATCAAAGGTGCACCGTACCTGGATCGGATTAAGTCGATGAAATCGTGCACCGTGACGTTTTCTATTGGATGCTGGAAGGTATCTGGACCGGAATGGCAACGTGAAAATAGTGCGCGTTCAACAAGGAACAGGGAACATATTTGAAACACGACTGGCAACCGCTAGCGAGGCTTTGCACGAATTTAGTCGCGCCCACGGGATTATTGCGGGGAGTGGAGCTATTAGCAACTATGCTTTGCCCTTATTAGACCGATAAAGTGATTTGTTCCGCGAATTTAAGCCGAGGGGCGCTTAAATATATTCTGATCTTGTCTCATCGCTGACGTGGAATTGTAGACAATGTTCTAAATTAAATATGGTTTACGCGGTAACATCAATTTGTATTAAACGAGACGCCATCTTTGGCTAGGTAATGTCTTCGAAGTTGGGTGTAAAGCCCTTTGCCGTAGGAAACGTTTAGGGTGTGCGATGTTCTTCGGACGTTGGTAGTTGGTGAGTAGACGTTCTTAGATTCTATCGTGTGAGATTAATACAAACCAAAAAATTAAATAAATAACATAATATAATTCTCAAACTACTTAATATTTCTTCATTGTGAACATTCGAGTGATTTCAAGCAACTGTCGCGAAACCATCCGATACAGGCCGTATACAATTGTACGTACACACATACATACATGCATAACCTGAGGCTCTCTTACGGTACGCGGCAAACAAACCATAATTTAAACATCACACACCAACTTACAGTATATTCTGTTTTACACATTTTACCTTATACTACTTGTACTATCTATCCTGCACTACCTACACTATATCCTACAATGCAATGCCATCCTTCTACCAAGTTCGTTTGTATCTTGATGAACCTTAAACCAGAGAGCTTTCTATAAAATCTTGATCGAACTCTGGGATATAGGGTTCTTTTCCAAACTATGTTCAAACTTAGGATTACGGTGGTTTCCTTAACACTTGCTTTAAACTTTCGAGTTTAAACAGCGGAATTTGAAACTGTCACTCAAATTTTGCTTAAATTCAAGACTATGAATCTGACTTTCAAAACGGAGGTTTCATGGTGGTTTACTTCCTCGTACAATGAACTGTGAATAATTCAAGACCCACATCGATCATTTTTTAGGTTACACTCAAGACTCATACAAGGGTTCAGGGCTGCTCCAAAGGGTTAAATGATAACTCGATACATAGCATTTCTTCTCTCAGTAAATTTTTCATAGCACTAGCAATCAGAGATATGATTATTGTAATAAAGACATGAGCTACAATAGCCTTCGATACATTCCTCCCGACCCCACCCACTCCTCTAAGATTTCGTCCCCAGGACTCGCGGAGGAGTCTCCTGAAAGCATTAAAGTACTCCGATCATAATCCATCCCACTGTACTTTGTGCGTCGCAATTTCCTCAGATAACGATTCTGGCGAACAAGCGTGTGAGGGAACTGGAAGCATTACACCGCGCCAGGAGGATTGGTAGACCAGAGGCAGCATCGAAAACTCCGGGAACTCATCTTCCGAATCTCTGGTCGACGAGAAAATACATCCAAGGATTGGTCGACGAGTCCGTTTATCGTTGGGATAAAAAAGGGCCATCCTCGCTATCGAGGGATTCGGCGACGGGAGGCGGAGAAGTCGTCCTGTAAGAATCCCCTTAATTATAACCGATCCATCAGCATTTCCCGACGGGATTTAAGTAATTAAGTCCGATTTAACGAAGAATAGACGCCCAGCGACAGGAATAAGAGTGGAATAGCTCGAGCAGCTATCATCGAGGACGATAGGAACGAGAGGACCGTGAGGGAGTCGGACGTCGAGGACGACCGGACGAGGGTTTGAGGCGGAAGAACGTGGAAGGAGCTAGACGAAGAGGGCAAAAAGGAACATAGAGCCAATGCCGAGTGCTCCCGATATCAAAATAATTGCTCCATCAAGAACCCGCCTCTCGGCTGAGACGGACGGAAGATTTATGCTTTGTTTGACCGTCGTTACGTTGCGTTAATGAGAGGAAATTATTTGGTGGGTCGGGGAAGCACCGGGCCGCAAAGTCTAGTCGCAATTACGTCGGAATCTCTCTCCGGTTCTCGAGCCTCTATTGTATCCTCTAGAGATGCTCCTTGCTTCGTTAGAGCACCTCGCGATTCGACGGATGTTAACGACATCGGAGGGAAACAGGAACGGGACTCGCTGCATCGATTAGATACCGTTTACCGGTCATATCGCTTTTTAATTACTCTATGCTTCACGAACGTGTTGAATTGCGATGAAAAGATGCCGTTAACGAGCTCAGGCTTTGGTTGTTGAACGGTGCAAAGTTTCATACGATGATACCTACGTTTAAGAGCCGTCATACACATCGTATAACTACTTTTTAGAAGTTTCGTATCTGTGGTTGAGAAGAGAGGTGTTCGTCGCTTAAAGCCACTTCGTAGCTGATGCTAGATATCAGTTTATTGAAATAGGTAGCCTTTATATTACTGCCTTTGACTGTAAGGTGCGTATACTCTTGAATCTTATCGAGACAATGGGACACGATGAAGATTATTAATCTACGATAGGTAGTCTTTACGTTACTGTCTTTGACTGTAAGGTGCGTATACTCTTGAATTCTATCAAGCATTATCTCCAATATCTGTTCCAAGGGCCTGTACCTGTGCCTAAGAGCTGCATCAGACCCCACCCAAAGGTGAAGAGTTCGTAAAACCACGAACGAGCGCCTAATAATTGATTACTAGTATGTATATACTAGTTACCACTGGTAGGAGGTTCTTATTCTAACGAACCCTCATGAGGCGACCGAAAACGAAAATGGAAAAACTGGCCCTCTCCAATGTTACTTTTCATTAGGCAAATATTTGAAGCCCCCGTAAAATTCTAGTCACGAGCGATTGCAAGGAAGGTTGCTCTTTATTACTGGCGCAGTCTACGCCAACAACACCATTGAAACAATTTGCCTTTGCCTCAACGAGACACTTTTCAACCAGAGTCAAGTTCCCGTCAAGACGGTGCGGATTCCGCCTGGCAATGGAATTACGCAATCGTTAATCGGCGATTCACGCTCGGTCGAGTCGCTCGCACCTGCTCGGCGCCCCCGACAGTGGCGCCCTAAGGTTTCGTCACGTGGAGGGTGCCGAGTTTCCGGTCCACGAGCCAGACCAACGAATTGCTGGGTATCACGTGGCCAGCACGCGACTCGTAGCTGGTTTCGTCGCAATCGACGGCCGCGCGGATCGCCTAGAAATGCGAAAAGGCTTGTTGATGGGAGAGATCGGAGTCTGGGACGGTTACCATGGGTACACGGGGAATGATGCGTTACCTGGGTAACCCTGCTACAGTGGGGCTCTCGCTACAGTATCAAAGCGATGTGGATGCACACGCGCGCTCGTGTGGGAATCGAGTGTATGTATTATGTATGTAATGTGAGCGTGCGTGGGGCGGGCGGGGCGACCGGCGCCACTCGGATAACTCTGTAAATATTAACTTCGATGAGAATTGGGTGATTCGGAGGGTGGATCCACATACACATGGTGGTGTAATGCATCCTCGGAATCTTTTGCACTTGATGTAATTTTGATGAATTTAAGGTGGTAGGGTCGAGTGGGTGTTAGGTACGCGCGCTAATTTGTGGGGCAGACAGAGGAAGGGTTGAGTGAACTTGCGAGTGGTCACTTTCGCGAGAATTTGTGATTTAGGGTAAGGATAGGATAACGTATCCTCGGCGTCAATTATAATGTATATATCATACGAACTCTGCCCGGAAAGTATCCGACGTTGTACTGCAAGGAGAAACGATAAATCTATTTAATGGTAATAATGTCTTCTTCAAAGTATTCCCCTTTCGAAGCTACAATTTTCTAACAATCTTCCCACTTTCGGAAACACTAATTGTATTCAACTTCTGGAATAGCTAACAGTCGCTTTGTCGCGATCCTTTTTATTTGCTTCGCGTCATCGAATCTTCTTCTCTCGATACTTCGATATTTCAAGTCGATAGTGCTGCTAACCTTCGTCAATATATACTGTCATTGGTTATCAGAGACATCGTATAATTAAAACGTACACGACATCTTGTGAAAAAAACTAAAATTATTTGGTACCATGTCGATACATAGCTGTTGCAGCTGAAACTTTAGGGAGTCATTTCACCCCCTAAATATGAAAACGGGCCACTATAAAAAAATACGTATATCTTACTTTTCGGTCCTTTAAAACATATCCAAAAATCAAAACAATCGGAGGCGGACACCTAAAAAGCTTTCCTTGTAAGTGGCTGCTGTTGTATGGATCACCTCATATAGTTGTGTGCCTGCGTGTGGATGTACACGCTATTACAGATGCGGTTCGCCACCTACCGTGCACCGATGCTCCCTCCTTTGCCAGGTCCGACCCTTCCCGCCTTACGGTATACTCCCTTTTTACCGTTCCCGTCTCCACGTCCTATTTCTCGCACTCCCTGCTCGCTTCATTGCTCGTCCAATCACATACCATTCAAAGTGACGAGACTTCGAGCCCTGCCGCGATCAATTACTATCGCCCTCGCGGAGGTGTGGCGGCGCCGCTTCAGGAAGAGGATTTTTTAATGCAAACGAAAGAGCCACCCCGTGAATTCTCTTTCACTGGATGGCTCGCGACTTGCCCTTCCCCATCGAACGACACTCTGATCTGGCAGACGTCGTCTCTTTATAAAAAGACTCACTTTTTATTAGAGACGTCGAAATAATACGGAAATTTTATTAAAATTACATTTAAATTACACCGGAAGCGTCACATTGCCACATTCTTGGCACACGACGCAGAGAACGCTGGAACTATTCAAAAAGGGTTAGTTCTAAGAGGTATCGAACACGGAAGGGGCGTATCAACTCGAAACTCTCAAGTTTATTCTGTGCTATACGATGCACACGTGGGAACGTGGTTTTAGGTTTGCAAAGTCTCAAAGGAGTTACGCACAGTCAAAGTGCATATGTTACCGTACGAGTTCGACGGTATTCGTTATAACATCGTCTAACAGAATTTATAATGGTCGTTTATCGTCCACGTGTCCTGTTGTCTTTCAGTTAGAAAACGTGGAAGACTGTTTATCGTCGCGTGTGAGATTTCCCTTGGCGATTACGGGACTGATGCAGCAGATATCGTTGCGCACCTCATGGCTATTATCTACTTAGGGTACCCAGGCTCGTGTCACGGATCGTTGCTCGTCAACCACTGATTCCGATCTGATCAGCTGAACAAGTAATAGTCTGTGGTAGATGACCAGTGATCCATGACGCGCGCATATCCAAACTAGACGAGGCGCAAGACGCCAAATACCTTACAGGTGACTGCTGTTGATCGTACTAAAGCGAATGTAGTAGCGAGGAGGTTAATACGGTACTCGGAAGCAAACTGTCTTACGTCTGTAGTTGATATAAAATACAATATTATTAACATTACGCGAGAAACTTTCACAGCTGTTGTATTCTGCTGGAGTCCTTATTTTATTGATTTTAATGAGTTACAACGTCGAGCGAAATTAAACGAAGTCAATGTAGATATTCGCGCGAGAGAGTGTATAGTTCCTCGTGTTAATTCGGAAAATGGAAAATGGAAATGTAGGGATTATCGTAGGTTCAATGGTCGGTACGGGTGAGGTAACGAGGTCGAGGTTCGAAGGATTTTGGAATGTTTACTGCTGGAGTTTGATTTGAGATCTTAAACAAAAAATAATACCTATTATGTTGGGGTACAACACAGCAAATGAAGGAAAATTTTTATAAATAGAGCATATACACTTTTCTATCAATATATCGATAGATGCGTTAGTTTAACGATATCAGGCGTGTAGGTATACAGGAAATCGGTAAATGAGATTACTATCAGAGCGAAACGGGTTGTAGAGTAGCGATATATCGCTACCTGGGCGCGATACTTCGCGATACACTTTCGCCTCCTATTCCTGTCTCCACGCACATTCGTTTCGTAATTCGCTTCATTGCCCTCCCAATCACGTACCATTCAAAGTGACAGCTGGATCCTCGAACGCGACGAGCCCTGAATGCGACGACGTCAATTACAATCGTCGAGGATACGAAAAATTTAGCCCCAACGATATTAACGCAATTTGAATCGAGCTCACCCCATTCCCTCCCCCTGGAGGCGTTTAAAAGACGTCAGCAGATCTCGCGAGCTGCTCAGAGAGACGGTCGAGGACCACGGTTGTGTATCGAGGTAGGGAAGAAAAGGCACGGTTACAGCGTCGGTTCGAATAGGATTTACAACGTACTTGAACGTCTATAGGTAGAAACGCCTCTTCGTCCCCGAGATGAAACCTGCCCGAATTGAATTTGTTGCTGATCACTCGTGAAATGGATGGAGATGAAATTGTTCTCGGTATCGCTACCTGGGGATTTGGAAAATGATGCTTAATTGTTCGGTGAGATTAAGTTTCAAAGGGGGCTGAGTTATTATACCTGCGAGGACTTTCTCTACCTTTATCTTCTTTGTCCTGTTAGCAACAGTCCTATTCCAGTTGTAACCTTCGCGAACGAAACTCACCTGGAAATAATACTTCTGTTCCAAATTATTATTCGGAACGTTTACTCGTCCTTCAGAATTCTCCCTTCCCGATTGACATGGCCATTAACTCTCGTCCCACTCGGCGACACCGTCGAAGAACACCACGGTCGCCAATAATATCGGCGTCAATTGCGACGGTCTTAATGACGCCGGCGCCCTCTAGGCAGAAGCAATCGATAATCGATCGGTAATCTGTACGTAAATCACGGCGCCTAGGAGCTGGAAGAGGGCAGCCGATTTGACGCGAATCAAGAGTCAAATCACGGAACGACTTCGGGCCACAATGGCTCGGCTATTGCTCCGTCCATTTCATCTAAAAGTATTTATTATTGGATTATTGGAAGACTTTAATGCACTCCATACCCGGCTCCCTTCCAGCGTCCCGATTCTGCGGCGCTCTTTTTATTTCGCGACGAGACATTCGCGTAGCACCTCTCCCTTCGTCACACCTACGCTAGTATTCCTGGTGGCGTGCGCAAGTAATCAAATCCCTAACCGTGAAACGCGAATGAATGCTTGATTCCGAGAGCAGAGTCAGGTTTCAGGTTGGACGGCTCGCTCTTTCCCTAATGTACTTTATTTCTGTGAAATTTCAAATTCTACTTAAGGCTTTACATCACTTTGGTCGTTTCAAAGAATTGAATTTTTTGCTCAAATTATTCTCTATTTTGTGAGACTCATATAGACCAAAAAAATTAAGCAAATAACATGATATAATTCTCAAACTAATTAATATTCCTTTATTGTGAACATAATCGTTGACATGATCGTTTCGAGTGATTTCGAGCAACTGTCGCGAAAAAATCCGGAACAGTCCGTGTACAATTGTACGTACACACATACATACACGCATAAGGTGACGCTCTCTTACGGCACGCAACAAAGGAATCGTAATTTAAACCACACACCAACTTACAGTTTATTCTGTTTTTCACATGTTACTTTACACTACTTATACTATATTATCCTACAATATATACGAAAATGATATACCGTTAATTGGGAATCGATATCGAAAATGTAAGGGCAGATTTGAACTGTATCAGAATGACGCACAGAGCACAAACGTGTCCTTAAAATACTTCAGTGTGAATAAAATCTTGTTATTACTTTAATAAAAATTTATGAAGAAGCCTGAAAATTTAGTTGGCAAATTGGTGTACCCCTTAATCCATCAGTCACCTTCCTCGTCATCCGTCAGGGTTAACAACTTCCAAACGGAACGTCGTGTAATGGAATAAATCACACGAATCAGAAACAGTTTACAGTGTACGCGTTTCAATTTCAATTTTGATTTCCACCGTACGCGACGAATTTCACCGTGGGTAAATGTAAATCGTGAGCAAACAAAGAATCGCCGCTGTCCAACAGTATGCGTGCGTTTATCCACGTCACGTCCGTGCGATCTAGCTGTCTTATGTGCCACCGAAATAGTTAACCCCGCTGGAAAGTGGTTGTACCTCGTAATATTTTGTTTGCACCCATGGAAGTCGTCTCGAAATTTACAGATGAAATCTTAATGGTGACCCATTTCGTTCCGCGAGCAACGTGAATTTCGCTGTGGTGTAATGAAATTGTGTCGTCTCGTTTGGTCCCGCGAGTATCGTTACTTTGAAATTCTATTGTGAGCGCCGTTCCGGTGGTGGAATATCAAAGTTTTGGGGGCTGCACGCTCGCTGCGAACCTTTGGACGAAGCTATCGAAATTACCAACTTTGAAACCACTTTTAACCCTTGAAAAATCCAAAACAAAACGAAGTCGTAGAAGTTGGGATATATTTTAAAAATGCAGAGCTATACAACAATTTGCGAAAATACGATGAAGTGCAAGTTCACAGGGATTTCAGGTGGTTTCATCGCAAAAGTGTCATAAAAATAGCGCGCGACGGGAAACGCGATTGCTTGTGTAAAAATGGTTGTTGTAATTGTGGAGTTTTCCTGGTACAAGACTTCAATTTCGCGAATAGTTTTGGTAATTTCGAAAACTCGACGGGCACAAGTGCCCTTAGAAAGGCAGGTCGTGACCTAGATGAACGCTTTTCGAACAATGCAGAGCTGAAATTGTAGAACAGAAAGCGGATTCGGCTGTTTTCTGGAGAAAACGCGTTTTTTCCTTTTCCGCAATTAAAACTCTCGGTGAAACGAACGAAAAATCGTTGTGTATTACTGTTCCGACATGGCAACGTTGGTTTAAGCAAATTTGTCAAAGCGAATCACAGTTATATACACCGTGCTCGATGCATTTTCGATATTGTGCTGTTCTCGTGTTTTCGAAATCAAAGCTTTGGAAAATAAATACCGTCAAATTTTGTCAACGTATTTTTGCAAAATATTGCTTCGCATTCGATCGTATCGCAATTTTTGGAATATATTTTCATATGGACTATTTATCATCAATGGATGCAATCAAATGTTTCAGTAATTGAGTCAGAGCAAGTTACATTTTTTATTTGCTCACCTTTAGTTGTTTCGATACAAAAATTTGTCTTTTCTCTCGTATTCGTAATATTTGACATGTCTTTCTTTTTATAAACAAAGTCTGTTTTGATGAAAATTACGTCTGTGTTTAAAGTAACTAATTACAGGCGCAGACAATGTCTGAGGAACGTACAAAATTTGGACCACGTACAAAATTTCTCGCGCAAAAAACGCGTTAATTGGGCTAGTTAGAACAGTTTACGAGCGTTTTTCGTCCTCTGATCGAAGAAACGTTTGCCGAAGCAGTTGATCGTGGTCGTGGCGGAATAAAGGGGATGAAAATGCCGTGTGAAATTAACCGTGCGACCTACGGAAAGCTGAATCCAGATAGATGGCCGGCATTACAACCGGAATATTATGATCCATTCGACGTTACAAGATGTTATATTACGTCGACGGTAACCGATATTCTACGGTAAGCCAGACGAACAGCGATCGGCCAATCTCACGAGCTTAGGCTAACTTCGCCGCGGGACCGATTCAGCATATCGTCTTCGAGATGGACCAATCGTAACTCATTGCGTCCCTCGTGGATGAGGCTCCTAATTCGAGTATTACACAGGGAAATTTATGCGGCAATCGTGGATGAAAACGATAGTCATTGACGTTGATTCTTTGGGGTGGTAGCACATAATCATTATAAATTATTGAATATTTCCAGGGGTATAGCTTAACGTTGCGTTGATAACCGAGTACCCGGGTACCCATTTCAATGTTTCCAAGTAATTTATTATGTGTTTTTATAAAAATATCCTAAAGCCGCTTTGAATCCCTATTCTTTGGAGATTTTTACATCGATTTACGTTTTGAAAATAAAGATTTAAGCAAACAGTTCTAAATAATACTGCTTTGAATTATCGTAAACACCGTAAAATCGTTTATTCTTTAAACGCTTCACTAAATCGTCAACCAAGCTGCCATTTTTGTAAAAATGAAGAAAATAAAAAAATAATTTTCTACTTGAATAGTTATACATTATATTAATGAACTTTAATGCAAACAAAATTTATGTTATTGTTTTAATAAAAATTCTCGAAGAGGCTTGAAAATTCGGTTTGGCCAAAGAGGTGTTGTGTTTAATTAGTGTTTTATTATATTTGTTTTAATGTTATTAATAATGGTAACGCTTTAATGTTTCATTTTAATAAGAGGGGTTTCAATGAAGTAGTTGCAGAAGACTGATCTTTTTGTTTCTGTAACTATATCGTGCATGACATCCTTCCCTTGAAATAATTTCCTTTAAACATAAGAAAATGGTATGATATGGGCTGTTCCACGTGGGTTACCTTGTACATTGCGCAGGTTTATGTACGAAGCAGACTGACGCACGGGGCGCAAACGTGCCCTTATTATAATGTATTCCCATTGGTCGAGGTCGAGTCCTGCCCCGCGGTAGGTCGGGGGTGAAAGCCGACGTTGTAACGTTTAGCAGAAGGAAATCCCTTGGGGTTAACCGGTTTCGGTCGGTTCTATATTGGACCGTAAACAGAACGATAGCGACAACGACGGTCACGAAAAAATCCGGGATTTTCCGCAACATAGCCCTAAATACTTTTTATGGCGGACCCCGTCAAGCCAGTCACGGTTATGATTATTTATATTATTATTGGCTGCTGCTCGTTGAATACGCTTTCATCCCTTCGCCACATTACCGATTACTCGATATCGCATTTCCATCATATTTACCGTTATAGTGGTTTCAATATTTATTTATTACTTCAATTTAAAATTACATTGGCGTTTTACAGTATAATGTATTTTTCAAATTACACATTTATTGTAATATATCATGTTCCGCCATACTTGTTATCTCAGTTTAAATGTTAATTTATTGTCGCTGCTTAAATTACCTTGGGCTTTTCAATTTTAATGTGTTCTTTTTTATCATTTATTTATTGGTATAATTACACCACGTATAAATACATTCATTGCAATTTCAGGTAAAATATGAATCTTCGGTGCCCCTTTAAAATTTAAAACTTTGACACTTTGTATTGAAATGCATTATGATTACTCAAATAATTATTTTATAATATTTATCGTTGTTCTTTCTTTTTTATATGCGGAACTCATTTCGTTAAGTTAGGGTTAAATACCGTTGAATTGAACCTCCTGTAACATTTCCTTCCATAAAATTACGCTTTGTAGAAATATGTTCATTACCAAGCTTGAATTGGCAAGGACACGATCCTCGTTGCAAGCAGCGTTGGCAACATTGTCCAAGTGTGGAAACAATATCACCCACACCACGGTAACTGCATCGCGTAGTCAGCACCGATACGCATTCAACAGCCTCGAATGCTTTTCGCTTCGACCTGCTTCGCGAGGATGCAATTGCATTCCAGCGAGTTCTCCCCGAAGGCAGCCCGTGATTTTATGATAGGTCTCCGTGCCGAACACTGCTCGCCAAATGCACCACCCACCGAATCCTATTCTACCTCTTGAGCAGTGGTTCTTAACCTTTTCGGTACTTTAATCGCCATGTCTGCTCAGTTTGCAAACATTTTTCCTTCCCAGAAATATGTTTCACCAGAAAGAGTTGTAACATTTAGTCAATAAACTTGCTTGTAACTGAAGAGAAAAGACATTGTATCTAACTTTTGTTACACAACGTAGTTGTCTCCGAGATAGGGTGGTCCGTGCCCAGTGATTAAAAATCATTAGTTCAGAGGTATTCGGGGCTCACTCCGGTTTATCGCAATTTTTGTATCTTTCGCAATCAAATTATAATCTCTCTCCTCCGTCTCCTGGCTTAAGGAGCACGGGAGAGGGTGCTACCTTAATTAGCCACGGTAATCACGAGCCGGAGAGGGTGAATCCAAGTTTGATTTACCATTCACCTGTTTTATCTGGATGCAATTATGCACCCCTCGGTATACGGGGTTATATACGTATATGTATAGGCGGATTATCCAAAGGCTCATCGTTCGTCGATGCCTGTATATAGGGTAGGGGGAGCGAAATGGAAGGGTGTACGGGATGCTTTTCGCGTTTTGCTCGCCACCCCTGACTCATATACAGCTGCATAACTCCATTGTTGTATCGATTGCTGGACTACGCGGTGAGCTTTGCAGTTCATCCCCTTCGCGAGGAGTAGGGGATGCGAGAGCTCGGCTTAACGAGCTTTTTCAAACTCGATTCTGACGACAAGCGTAAGGGTAAGACGCCAGGAGACCTGTCGAGAAATAAACAGTTTCACGCGTGACATACTGTTCCGGTTCGAGTCTCTCTTGCGACCACTTTGTTCAGCCATTGCGTTCTCTTACTCTGGCAGTTTGAATACTCTGTAGCAATCTACGTCTGTAGCATTTCGAAACATATTCAAATTGTGTACGTATTTGCGAATTTTTTAGCCAAATAAATGTATTGTTCAAATTGTATTCACTAATGTTTAGACTGCCTTGGTTGCAAATACGAACACGTGTCCGTTGACATTTGAAATAACCGGTATTATTGTCCAGTCTGGTAAACACGGGCTACATATACATATGATTTTAAACCAACGACTTTTGCCAAAGTCCTAACATATTGTTGCCATGCGAGCGAAAGCGCGTTGAAACAAAGTCAGTATGGCAACAGTTCGCATTGTAATTACACTTCGAGCGAATTATACCCGAAAGTTTCTAATAATTAAATAAAGAGTCTGTTTAGTCTTTGTTAAAACCACAGTGATGTACTGTCATATTATATATTACATAATCCCGAAGCAGTCCTTGTTCTGATAACAAATTATTCATATTTGAGTGAATCGGCAAACGAAGGTGTCGGTTCAACAAATTTATTGATACTTAAATAAAAACACTAATTTCCTCAGTATTTCAGAAACTCCAAACACTTTTCATAATAGCATCTATAATTCCAGACTGCTACGGGACAACTAACATCGTTAGAGTTTCTATTAATTATTTTTCGTACTAGTATTACATTTGTTTCTTCTTTCCGTTCCATATCATATTCGTGAACTGGAATAGCAGCGGTTTATTTCACTCCCCCAGGGTTCGTGGCCCCCATAATTGCATCATTTAGAATATTCTCTGTGTCTGCGATGTTACAAAAAAATATTTTCTACCGAGAACGAAAAGCAGTAACTTTTCTAGACACAAAGTAGCTACCGAATTTTATTCCTCCTTTTTTCTTTCATACGCAATAGACTCTGTCTGCATTGTTACACGCACAAAATTCGTTGTCTAACTCACGCTGCGGTGCATCGATGGGAATTATAATCTCAATTAAAATGGCCGTCGGATGTCGAGCGCTTAGCAATTAACGGGATGTTTGTGCCTGCCACTAATTACATACCTTCGTTACGCTGGCCCAGCGTTACGCTCGTCTCTACATAATTTTATTTAACAAGTACCCGGTGTCCGAGGAGTCGATCGAAAAAGATGAGATCTTCTTGGTAACATCGTTAAAATTATGCAACGTCGATGCTGGGTAATATTATTTTAATTATTAGTTTACCTGCGACGTAGCTCGCTTTTTTCCTGGGAATTTTATCGTAATTTATCTATAATCTTAAAATCTAGGTACAGAAGTGTTCCAAAGATTCAGTTGACCAACTGTACGATATATGGCACACGTTGATCAAATACTGAGTTATCCAGAAAGATTGTGTCAATTTTTAAGAAAAATTCAAAGCCACATTTGAATTTTGATACATATTTATTGAATTACATAGGTACCATATTGTTCCACAACCTTTAAACAAATTAATTCCAACTTGTACAACGATTTGTATTGTACAAGAAACTAATGTTAATACACGCCAGGCGAGTACCTTCATCGAATGAATTTCGCATCCACGGTTATTAAACTCCCCTTAGCCCATCCACGCCGATGCAAAGTTTGACAACATTTCCGCACACTGTGCGCGGCACTTATCCCATTCTCGCAGCGACGACAACAAGATAAAAGGATTATCTACTTCTCTCCCCGATGACGTCACCGACACGCGGAATTATTTTTCCACGGAATTATATTCGCCGCGCGCAACGTCAGCGCGCTTTTATTGTCAGGAAACAAGTCCGGTGCAGTTTTCACGCGGAACGGGGCGTAATTAAAATAATAATTGTATTTAAACCGAGTTGGACCAGTCGAATTTACGAAATTACAAGAGACAGCCACGCTCGCCGCGACGTACACAAAAGAAGGCGTACACACGTCAACGGATTGCGTAATCAAGAGTGGACGGAGGAGTGGCGTACAGTGGGCCGATTAAACGAAACGAGTTTAAAATCTAGGAGTCTAATGTACGTAATCCAGGATACAATTTATTCGACGATCCCAGCGTGAACGGACGTTTGCACGCGGGATGTCGAACAACGGGAGGCGGGCGTCGTTCCCACCGGCTCGATGAATGCGAATCTCAATGGGAAAGAGTGGTGATTATTTCCCGTATTAACCACCTGATCGATTTCGGTGACCTTGGACTATTTTTAAGGGATGAAGTTCGCGAGAATTCCTGGGAGAATGTTGAATTAATTGTCACGATATATCGAATTGTGCCGTGATTACTTAGAAGGTTTATATTCAACGGTGTTGGTAACACTTTTAACCCATTATCCGCCGATGTCCCATTTTTCAGACACATTTTAATACATAGGGACAGTTTCTTTAGTATACTATAGTACATTCCGCCAATGTCCCAAAATGAGACGGGCTTTAATTTTTATATTTAAATAAAAACAGTAACAATTATGACAAAAATCGTTTCAGTTGGTTAGTATGAATATCATTATAAAGTTAATTTAATTTTAATTTTAATTTTTCAATTGCGACGGGTAATGACTTGAAAGCGTGTTATAATTAAGCTTGGTTTGTGTATACATGTATTTCTATAATTCGAATTCCAAGTAAAGAGTTTATTACAAATAATTACATGCTTGTACTGTCTAACTTTAACTGCATCAAGCAGTTTGTGGTCCATATTCCATTGTATGGATGATAGCACACGATAGGGACAAATTCACACGATGAATTTGATAGGGAGTGTTTCTTTGTACAAAAACGAATGGCAAATGTGAAATAAAGTATTTTGTTACGAGCCTTCGTTTTCGAGCAACTCGCTTTCGAAATCATTTGGACTAATCTAGAGCGAGTCTGGCGTGTCTGGCCATTACTTACTCTTTCTACTGCGGTCGATACTCTGGTACCAGGTAGGTGGTATTAACAGTTTAATTGGTTCTAATTAGTTATAGAGTAGTAAAATTGACGGGAAATACATAACACCATGTTACCTTCGATGTTTACAAGCACCACAAGTAGTAATGTTCAGTGATAGTCAGACGTGTTAACCACCGTTAATGGAACACTGTAAAACCGATTTTCTGGAAAACAGAGGGTCGTATCAAAAAATTTTACTGTACATTTTCGTTGTATTTTCTATCGAAGAATCACTTTTTGCTAGAGTATAAAAATAATTGTTTCTGAACTACACATATAGAAATGTAAAATGTAGCTGGAATACATTTGAGGAAGGTACAATTAATGGTATGAACAAAATCTAACCTGAGATAAGTAAATATAACAAATTAGGTAGGAAAATCTCTTAAAAAGTTACATCTGTGTCTTAATTCGCATTTTCTTATTCCTTCCATCGAGGAATTCTCCCTTGTTTCTTTCGATTTCGTCGAAAGAATCAGTCGAGGGAGGCCTCGAGAACCGGAGCTCATCACGAATACCGGCACGCCTCGTTTACTTTAATTCCCGCAGACATGTCGGCCGTATTAAATATAAATCAAATTCTCCGTCGAATTTCCGCGTTCCCTAGCGGATATTCCGATTCCAGAGCGCGGTAAGTCCGCGACGATACCGCGTAACGAAGCGTGCTCGCTTTCGTATGAGTTTTGCAACAGCTTCCATGCCTCTGTGGGATAAGTTTTCACCATCGAATTAAAAACGTCTTATCGCTGTTCTCCATTTTTTAATTTTCTTTCCTGGAAATTACCTTTGGGTATTCTTTGGAATAAGCCTATAATATCATTGGAATTTTAAGCCTCCATATAACGCGTGTGTCGAGTAATTGTTCCTCTAGAAATTGAATTTCATGGGGATTAATAATTATCGTTAAAGATGACCCAATAAGGACAAAGACTAAAGTAACCCAAACAATCAACGGTTATGCTGGAGCGTGTACCGCATGATAACCTGGTAATGAAATTTATCTTTGAAATATCCGATTTAAAACAAAACTGACAGAATTTTCCGTGGGAACTGATAATTATTGTCGACGACAGTGTCAACCGAAGCTAAACAACATCGACGAAATTGCAGCTCAAATCCCGTTACCAAGTCCAAATTGAAAACCTCGTCACCTGACGAACACAGGGACGTGCAATTAAGGAGACGCAATTAGCTACTCGCAATTAGTCGCATCTCGTCCGATCCTGATCGCTTGCTATAACGACCGATCGAAATCTGACTTTTAACGTTCGTTACCAGGACAGTGATCAAAATTAGGGTTATTGACACTGGAAGCGACAGATGGTAATTTTTATCGTAAACAGAGATAACCTCATTCAAATTATCAGCCAGGATCGGGGAATTATCATCCCCGTCCTTAAAATATGCATCGTATATTCGACGTTCACTGCGATGCGGGATAATCTAATAAACAAAATCCAATGTGACGCCTGTAGATTGGTAGCACATAATAAGGAAGACTGGAAGGATGGTCTGGCCAAATATAATCCCAGTATGATTCCAAATGATTCGATCTTGTATATCAAGATCTTTCTTGAAATTAAACTATCTGTGAATAATAGCATTATCGGTATTATGGCGAGGAAAGGAAATGAAATTAAAGGAATAAGATTTGGTCAGTTTAAACTTACGAACAATAAAGGACAAGACAATAAAGACCTTTTACCGAAGAAGTAGTTCCAATGTGACGGCTGTAAACTGGTAACACGAAATAAGGAAGACTGCAATGGTCTGACCAAATACGTTCCGAGTATGATTCCAAATGATTCGACCTTGTTTATCAAGATGTTTCTTGAAATCAAACTATCTATGAATAATACCATTATTGGTATTGTGACGAAGAAGGAAAGTAAAATTAAAGGAATACGATTTGGTTAGCTTAAACTTACGAACAATAAAGGATAAGACAATAAGGAGCTTTTGCCGAAGGGGTAGCTTTAAAATAATTCTGGAGACTTGTGGCCCGCTCCTAATAGCTCAGGAGCAGCCCGTCTCGAGAGGCCTCTTCTGCACAAGCACGCCAGGCGTCTGCGATACTGATCCAGGCGTTCGTCCCTCGAAAAAGAGGAGGACCATCTAGCAGCCACCTAGGCAATAAGATTTAACGACGTGGCAAAAGAACAGCTCCCAATGGAGGCGGCTCGTGCGGCACCTCGAGCACGTCTGATTCGAATTTGAGTCGACAAATGGGCCGCGTCGATATCGCGCCGCCACGACGCCACCGCTAGGACGTTTTCGACCGATGTGATGCTCCCCACTGTTCTGGCTTTCGAATCTTTTCTATTTATGGAAAGTTACGGGCTTTAAAGACTCGGGGTGTTGCTGTTCATTTATCTTGACGAATTATAGCCCCAACGCGGATCTATGGGCGGCGCCGCCCTCGAAACTTTCACGACGCTATTAAACGTCCCCTTTTTCATGCTACGGAATCTTTCCTCTGCCTTTGACTCGTGGCCAGCCCGCGGTTTCTTTGATTTACCCAGCGTTACGCAACCAATCATCGGCTTAAAGCAACTCTTCAACGTTTTCTGCGAATTAACGTGACTCTTGGGGGTGGTTGGTCCTTGCACCTTAATATTTGTGGGTAAGGTTAATTGTATTTTGAAGTAGAAGCTTTTGGCTTTAAAAGCATATCATTTGGTTATAAAACGCTTCGAGATCAATTGCTTGTTTTAATATTAACCCTTTGCACTCGGTGTCAATTTGTTACAGAATTTGTAAACAGGAGTCATGTCGTATTACATAATGTAACTTAAGAAGCATGTAATTTACTGTAACGATACTCGAGCTTATATGAATCTTTAGACACCGAGGAACATATTTATGTGAAAAATCAAAATTGTATGCATTGATAGTTTCTATCTTTTAAGTTGCAATTCCTTGTTTACCTTCATAAGTTGCACCATGTAATACGAGATATATTCCCACATCTTACTTTCTTATACAAATGCTCTTTGTCCCTTTTTTAATGAGTAGACTATTCACACATTCTTTTTCCATGTAAGCTCATATTTGTTGTATATATATATACAATCAGTGTAATAAGTATTCGTACTGCATCCCGTTTAAAATAAATGATTCCTGTACGAATACTTATTGCACTGACTGTATCTTAATACATGTACCATATTTTCATTTGATTTTTCCTTATATTTGAATAGAAATTTTCAAAGAATCATACACTTGTACAACTTTTACGCCCCCCATAAGTTTATCCCGTGTAATCACTAATACAATTTGTCTGGACTAACAATGTCGCCTCAGAAGAGACATTCGAGCGCAAAGAGTTAATCGCAGAGTCTTTTTCCATTTTATAATGCAAGACTTCGTTATCAAGATTTTCCTACGCGTCATCCTCAAGCATCCCGGGTATTCTCGGCCCCTGGGCCCTATATTTCAAGTCGTTGGGTGTCCAACAATATTTTTCCGCCCAGTTGCGTTCGCGGTTACAATATCACGTTAAAAAAAAAATTTGTCTGTTCCTTTCCTTCTGTTTTTACTCGACGGGTTTCGTCGGTAGAACAGCGAAACGAGCGGTTAATGCCTCGCGAAAGTTACGGCCAGAAAACGCACTTGTCGAGAAGAATAATGGCGGCCAAGAAGGGAAGCCAGCTCGAGCTTCCCCGTAGCCCCCCAAGCACGAAATAACGCCGCTAATGTATCTTTATAACGCAGGCGAATCGAGTTTTATTATGACTCAAGATTCGCTTAAATATTCGGCGGTATTTCCATTTGACCCTGGCCTGTTGCTACGCAACTCGCGGCTACGAAATCCCAAACCGTCGCAAAAATCGAGGGAGAAGTGCTTGTCTTCCCGCGCTGCGTTCTTTTCGCCTTCATTTAACAGTGGCGGAAGTAATCGGCCGCGAAACGAGGAAAATAATTCGTTCCTTCGCGTTGGAACTTGCACCAAAAGAATACGAGTTTTTATTTAAAATTACAGATATTAAAGCCGCGTTTCCCTAAGTTTCGTTGGTTTAAATTCGAAGGAAATCTAGTTAAAATGTGTGTATGTTGGAGCATTGCTTTCAAGTGATAGAACAAGATTAACCCATTTGCGTCATTAAATCGAATTGAATTCAAACCAAAAATTGCTGATAAGAACGAATTTTCTACTTTTTCTTGTGATGCAAATGGGTTAAGGGGTTTCATGGGGTTTGAGAGTCGAAAAGAAAGCACATTTTCTACGCGTCTTTTCGAATAAAATAGATGAATTATACCATTTTGATTTATTTTGTTAGAAAGAGTAACTTTTGAACGATATTTTATAAATTT
The DNA here is from genome assembly GCF_026283585.1 of Hylaeus volcanicus. Classification (NCBI taxonomy): domain Eukaryota; kingdom Metazoa; phylum Arthropoda; class Insecta; order Hymenoptera; family Colletidae; genus Hylaeus; species Hylaeus volcanicus. The sequence continues at coordinate 18,879,676 of NC_071979.1, read as the reverse complement.
TTCATAAAAAAAGTATTCAAAAATAAGAGCTGGTTTTCGGAGATCTTTTAGAAAAAATCAATCAGTGGTCAGGATAACTCATGATAGATTTAACTGAAATAAAAAAACCAAATGTTTTCTATTAATACGTGAGTATAGCTGCTGATTGAACGAAGGATTAAAAAAAAAAATTGAAATTTGAATTTTTCCCACTGTTGTATACAAAACTGTCCGATTTTCTGTAAAATCTGAACCGTGTATTACCTCGTGAAATATGTCGTGATCAAAGAAAAATAAAATCCTTCGTTCGATCACGAGCTATACACACATACTAATAAAAAATGTTTGAGTTTCTCGATTTCAGCTAAATCAATCATGAGTTGTCTTGACCACCGCGAGGATTGAATTTTTCTACAAGGTCTCCGAAAACCAGCTCTTATTTTTGAATATTTTTTCTTAAGAGATTTATGAAATATTCTTCAAATGTTACTCTTTCGAATAACATTCATCAAAGTAATATAATTCATTTATTTTGTTCGAAAAAATTTATAGAAAATGTGCTTTCTTTTCGGCCCTCAAAACTCATGAAACCCTTTAAATGGCTAACAATTATTCTTCTTTCTCGACGAGTGCCAGAGGTGACCATTGGACATCGTCTTCAAATATTTTCCAAACAAATGCCGCATTCTTTTTTCCCAACGTGTGCCAAAACCGCCCGTTCTCGAGCATTGTTCTCTCAAGGCAGATGATAGGGCAGCCGTCGATGTCGCGAAATACCGCAGGAATGCGAGTTTCGCCCCCAACCCTGCGTATCGATTGCTTTCTTTCGCGTTCGTTCCACGTCCGGCGGAACGATAATATTGACTGCGGCAAGTCTTCCGTACACCACGCACGCCCGCGCGCCTCGCACAGTCTCCTCTGGTATTTCATATCGGGTTTCGCGAATCTCTCTCGTGCGCTCACCCTCGCCACCCCGCGACCGTTCCTTTTCCGCTTTTCTTCTGTTCCTTGCGCCATAACTTTTTCTCCCAGCGGCGGCCTCTCGCTGCATACCACCCACCCTACCCTGCCAACCATCCCCCGAACCCTCCCGTAACTCGTCTACCGGCGCTGACTCTTATTCCGGGGCGTTTTGTTGTTCCCACTCGTGCCGCCGTTAAAGAATACCTAACCCAGACCTTCAGTCGATGTGGAACGCACCTTTTCACCCGAAGCACCGTGGAAAACCCGTGAGGAACTCGAGCGGGATCGAGCTCGATCACGCGACGCTTTTCGAGTGCCCACGATGACCGGACTCGAGTACCGGAGGAACTATCGGTACAATGGGTTTCATTAGCCTTCTGAATAAGAGTTTCGTATTTATTATATTCGATGGGAATTTTTCTATTCTAGAGATAACACGAGATTAATTTTAACCCTTTGACGAGAAAGCATTTTTGGGAAATACACATGGGTTTATGCGTATGCTTTGTTCCATAACATAAACAATATTTTATTTCTTATATGTATTTGGCTACATACTTTAATACATAAACTAGTAGGAAATTGTATGTATGGTATTTATGTCATAATTGTATTATATGTATTGTATATGGTATTCATTTTTAGGTGGAAGTGGAATCTGAACATTTTTTATGTTATTATTTGATAAAATATTTAAAACAGCAGAATACAATGTACTGTATCAAATGAGTACTTACCGCCAAAGTATTAAAATTTATTTATTATGCGTTATTTCTCAAAACATGGGTATACGCAGAATGGAACAACGGCACCCATAGATTGCCAGACACTTGTAATTAATGTTATTTCCGTGAAATCTTCCTTTGGAATAATTCGTGACTCAAAAGGCTATAAACTTATCCCTTGAATAATTGCATTCAATTTGAACTACGAGACATTTCGTAGGTGAGAGTGAATGGGTTAAAGCGTAACAGCAGTAATAGAAATGTAATGAAAAATCTCCGTGACCCTAGTGTTAAAGAGAAAAATTTAGAGGACGTAGGCACGATTCGGTCCTTTAATAAGCTATCCGATACTTGGAACAAGCTTTCACAGCTGAGGTGACTTCTTAAACATCCATACTTTCCGTGGCGAAAGCACGTTTACTTCCCCATTGGCTTCCACTCTCCTTTGTTCGTCGCCTCCCCTCCCCCTCAATTCGGAAATACGACGAAAAGTATTTTTCCTTTGGTCCATTGTTTGACAGAGAAGCCCGCAAGCTTTGATCTCGGGACTCCACGATAAATATCTCGGTAATTCGATGCCAGGCCATTAAAAGAAAAACAAAAGAGCCAACCCGAGGGTCGAGTTTTCCGACGGATAATTGAAATTGGAGCTCGCGTATTTTCCTCGACTAACTTCCTTCTGCGCGTTCTCTCCCCGTTACAGGAACGCTTTCCCAAGTTTTTTTCTTTTTGTCTCGTCGACGCACCCAGAGAAATGCAACGTATTATTTGCAACGAGGCTTCGGTGAATATTGAGAAACGTTGTTCCTCAAACTGGATGCATAACTTTTCCTCGAGTATTCCGTGGTATTCTTATTCAATCCTGGCGTTTCTCTTTTTTCTTTTACACTGCGTAGCAGAATTTTTAATTAGATACTTGGTCTTTTGAAAGTTGCTGTGTTGCATTTCAAATGTGGGTGGTGGTTTTACCGGGGAGCAATTAATTAAAGCGAAGAAACCTCCGAAGAAAGGTAGCCGTATTTCGGACTAATTTGAGAAACGAAAGGATACCTTAAGGAACGAAGCGAATGCGATACATTTTCGTAGGCGTTATAAAATTAAAAGAACATTTCAAGATACTGGTTTGAATGTATCGGAATTACCATCAACGTGCTAAGGGGATCCATGATCTCGTTGGAAACGCGGCTGATTAAGCTACCATCGACGTTCAACGCACCTAAATCATCGCGCGATATGTGTTCCACTGGATGAACAGGTTTTTGCGTAAATTGTAATTAACATACCATCAATTATAATTACGAGTGACACGCATGTGGCCAGGCAGATTAATGTTTACGGCCAGAGAGCATTATGGACGCGAATAACGCGAAACGCGATGTCTGCTAAAGTGCAAATCGGGACCGCCGTTCAAAGTATCCGCGGTGTCATTGATAATAACATTAGCGCAAAAGTACATATATCATTACAAGTTCTGTAGATGATCTACATGCTGTGCCACAGATTGAACCAGTAACGCGGTGTTTGATTCACGGTCTGAGTCATTGGTCTCCAACGTGTTTAATGGATTTTCTATTCAATTTTAAAGTTAACACTCAACGAATTAAATTAACGAGTTTTTGAAACATTCAGGAGTGAAAAGGTCTAGTTCGCCATAAATGCAAAGGTTGGAGGAATTATTTTTTAATTTAAGAATGAACGATTTAAATATGGAGACAATTTGTTAAGAAATGCTACCATTGCTACCAAATGCTAAAACTGAAATAATGCTTTTCGCGGAAAGGTCACCTTGACTTCTTTAAATGGCACTATATGTTTTGGACGTCGTAGAGTCGTTGTTGACGTCGAGACGAATTCAATGCTGTATTATACTATGACCTTGAAATGACCTTGAACTCGAAAATTTTGTAAAAACGTAATTTAGTAAATAATTTTTCATAAAAATTACGTTTTCACCAAATTTTTCGAGGACAAGTTAAGGTCTAGCATAACTAGATCACGTCAAGATTAAGCATAACTTAACAGGTAGACTCTGTGTATAACGCACTTACTATGACTAACGAAACAATTTCAAACCTTTCGTTGACAGACATCCCCATCGCGACGGTCGAGTTTAAAATCACCCGAAAGTCTCCATTGTAGTTTGAAACGTGGAAGGATCGAGTTCGGTACGGTTTCCGTTACGGATCGGATACGGTGGTTTCCATATCAGCTTCCCCGATTTCAATTTGACGAATTTGTTTACAATGAGGGAAGGGAGGGAGGAAGGCACGTGTCCCGTTGCGGATTGGGAGTTTTCGTGCAGCAATCGTGTGAACGATCGACGTTCGATTCCGGTTAACTTCCGTCAAAGAAGGATTTATGTCAACAGGCCACGTTCCGTCAGAACGCTGGCTCGATCACGATGAGTCTCACATGCAACACCGCAATTACGCTTGTAATCGGGAAATCCTTGTATTTCAATATTCTCGGGGCAAAAATACTGGCCGATGGCACGTGACCCCGCACGGTCAACGAGCACGCAGTACTAGAAGTGAATTCGTCGCGTGTTCGACGATATTTTGTAACGAAGTTTCCATCAGGGACCACTTTTGATAGCACTCGTGTGCTCGAACACTATTATTTTTACTGAAACACGCGAAAAAAGTGGATTTTTAATGCGACACCCTACAGAAATTGTCTTTATTAATTGTTGCTATGTTTTCAACATATTTCTATTAGAAAATATATAATTTTCTGGGTGGGAAATACAGCGTGCAAAATATTTCGGATTGAGATTTAATGTATTCATAAATTTGAGCGTGTCACACGGAATAATTAAGTTTACCAACGGCTGCGTTAAATAACCTGCTGCTCGCGCTTTATCTGCTCACGAGTTGTAACGAACAACATTAATTACGATCGAGTTACGATTTCATTGGATAATTCGGAAATGGAACAAACGAACTCCATTAAAACGGAATATGTACACAAAACCAGGTGTTACGTTACAAAATTATAAACTCTGAATTATTAATGTTGTTTATTGCAAAAATTGTCCTGACTATCTTAAGATGATCTTCTATGTCACTTAAATCATTTAAGTTAAATGACATTCCACAACACCAAGTAAACCTGGATAGTTGAATAATCGTTAATGGGTTACAATAACTGTTTACGTATCCCCGAGAAAACTGTAATTTCCTAACTCCACTCGGCGCAAGTCCGTGCACGCCAGCATTGACGTGTTATTCAATTTGACACTCGTTATTCGAAAACTCTAATTTTCCACGCGTCGCAACCACGCCGGGCGTATAACATTTCCCGCTTGCAAAAAGCACGAAACATTTTCGCCCCACGTTTCCCTTGACTTCCCGTCTCTCCGGTTTCCGGTTTTTCACCAACCAGCTCTTGCCAGCCGTCAACGCGAACGCGTTAATTTTTGCGCCCCGCCGTCGCTGTCAAGACGTTTTATTGTACCGCGACGCGTAATTAACGATTAGTTATGGAAGTTGTTTAATTACGAATTTAAATTGCCAATATGACAGAGTGTTCACCGAGCGAAAATTAACCGTGGCGCGATTCGACGCTGAACGGACGTCGCTCGCCTAACGAATCCGCGACGTGTATTGTATAGTTTCGCGTGGTGACAAAAAAGCGAAAAGTAGAGAACGAAGTACAACCCCCTCGCGCGCACACCGGTTAATAGGAGAAGTTGCCACGTGGAAGTATTTCGCGCGAATTCGTCCGTCGTTCGATGTCTCGCTTAATTGCTAACCCACTTCCGGATTCGTGTCATCGCGTGACGACCCTTGAACGTCCCCTTCCTCTTCGTGATTCTGTCGCTCCTGCGTCTGATAGACGCTTAATGCTTTCATGCCCGTTTAAACGTACAATCACTCCTTCATTCACGAATTTCTTGTAGGGGAAACGAAAACTCTTCTGACAATGTACAATCGAGGCATTTTGTTGGTTTTCAAAGCACAGATTTCAGTGAAAATTACTTATTTACCAAAGTAATGGAATTCTCTCTTATATCTTTTTATTTTAAACTTGGGAATAATGTACATTCTTTTTTAAAATTTCCGTTATAATATAAATTCAAATAAATATTGTAGAATGCACAAATACAGATGTAGCTTTCATTTAACGGTATATAAAATTAATAAGAAAGAATGGCCAAATAATAATCGTCGGTAATGTTACAATTTTCAAGTGACTGGTGGGGTTAATCGATTTGTGCAGTGAATGGCTCATACAACTAATGCTCAACCACTCGCGCGAACAGCCAATAGTTTGCGAAACATTCGATAGCATTCATCGAATTCGTTTGTCTCCCAATGAAAATGGAATATTCTCAAACTATAGGAAACCGTTTTAAAGAGGAAACTTCCAGCCGGATACCTTACATCCGAATTGTGTAACTATGTGGCAAGTACAGTCGAGAAGCAGTGGTCTGCCACGTGGTCGCGATATTAAATGGAATCTCGGCTGGCAAAACTATTGGGATTTATCTAACTGCAATAAGGGACGAGAGAGCCGTTAACTACGATTGTGATGTTTGGGAAACAAGAATTTAAGGAATGCGTGCGTACGTCGGAGTGACTAAGTGATGGTTACGAGGGCGTGCGGTCGTACGTCTGTTGGAGGCGAGTGTTCTTAAGAGCGTCGAGTGTGCCGCGAGAGCGGAGTTTAGGGAGAAGTTTTAGAGGGTGTAGCCAGCGAAGCGAGTATCCAGAAAGTTTACAGCGAGCGTTTAGGCAGAGATTTAGCGAGAGAGGGTAGAGAAAGATTGGTCTATTTATGTTTATCTCGTGACCGGTCCTCGAAGTATTATATTCGATTTGCACTCTTAAGCCTTTGCACTCAGATGTCTCTTCTGAGGAGACATCGTAAATCCAAGCAAACTTTATTAGTGATTACACAGGATAAACTTATGGGAACGTAAAGTTTGTAAAAGTGTATGATTCCTTGAAGGTTTCTATTCAAATATCACGAAAAATCAAACCAAAATATGGTACATGTATTAAGACATATACATAAAACAAATACGAGCTTGTATTAAATGGAAAAAGAGTGTGTGAATACTCTACACCTGAAAAAAGCGACAGAGAGCATTGGTTTAAGAAAGTAAGATATGGGAACATATTTTGTATGACATGGTGCAATTTTCAAAGATAAACAAGGAAGTCTAAGATTGCAACTTAAAAGATAGAAACTATCAATGCATATCTGACGACTGTTTCACATATTATCACGTATTAGAATTGTATAAAATTTTGATTTTTTATATACATATTTCCCAATGTCTAAAGATTCATATAAGCTCAAGTATCATTACAATAAATTACATGCTTTATAAGTTAATACATTATGTAATAAGACATGACTCCTGTTTGACTTCGAGTGCAAAGGGTTAACAAAATCAGGAAAACTCTGACATTCGATTGGGATCATCGTCAAAGTATCAGGAAAAATAAAGGTTATTTCTGGTACCACTCGAAATTATTAATTTTCGCTCTTTGACTTCGTAAGATTTACGCTTCAGCTTAAGGACCCGATGACACACTTCTCGATGGTAACTTAAACAGAAGAGAAATTACTTGTCAAGCAACTCAAAGAACACAGGTATTGCTTGTTAAGTAACTTAAACAGAACAGATATTGCTTGTTGAACGACTACGAGAGAATGAGGTCTCGATGTTTACAACTGCGCCAAAAAGTAGTTCCTGTACTTAAACTATATTTATGTACATTGATTCTTCTACGATGCAGATGCAATCTCCAACAACAGCTATTGTAAATTGTATTGACGATGAATCCAATGTAAGCTTTATAATTTCAAGTTTCTTTTTACTAATTTTTATTTGAGATTTGTATTCTATATATGTGTGATCAGTTAATCAGGTTAATGTCTGTACACTTGGGCTGAACGATCAAATTCGGCGTTGGTTTCAAGAATAAATAGAAAACAAGAGGAACGTAAACGCGTGAGAGGCGAGCTAAAGCGCTATTTTCTAAACCTAACCCCATTTGAGAACCTATACAACCCTCGTCTCGCATAGTTACCATAATTATTTCTTTCAATGCGCCCGGTAATGTAGAGTTACCAGCGGGAAGCTGGAGCATTTTATTAATTAAACACCTAAGTCGTGAATCGTCGAAAATCAGCAATTCGAAACAAATTCAAAGCAAAAGCCGCTCCTCCAGCCACGCTAAAAGACCAAGCAATTAACGTTCAAAGAATCGCGTAATTAACTCGAACCTCTTCGCTCGAAGGTAACCGAATCTCGCGTTTTCAGTTTCCCCCGGCTCCCTGATTCCCATTGCAGTCAACCTCCATGCGAAAACGAACGACAAAAAACGAAGCCCGCCGCGCTCCAGTCCCTTCGTATACGGAACATACAATACCATTCAGCTCAATTACCCGCGGGGACGGATTCGGTTCAACGCGAATTACGCGACAGAATGTCACGGCGATAATGATAATAATAATAATAATAATAATAATAATAATAATAACACCACTAATACTAATCCTCCACCCCCGGGGGGGGGGGGATTCTAAGCCAATCGCAGTGATGTTTCATCGAAATAATTGTTACCTCAAAGAGTTTAGTTTATGTAGATACTACAATTCTCAATCAAATTAAATGAAATTTTCCGAATTTATTTGTGTAATTTGAAAGTGAGAGGAATATTGAAGATGGACCAACACTGGTGATCCAAACGTTCCAACATTTTTATTTCGAATCAAGATATATTCCTTTTTATTTAATTTAATATATCCTCCACTTTGTTTCAATTCGATCGTTGAAATTTCGCAACATCTCGAAGCCACCAATTCGAGGTTTAGTTAGCAACAACCCCAGGAATTTCGCATACCCCTGAAATGTAAACGTCTCCATTCTCCGTTTCATGAAAACGGTGGGATCGGTTTGTCGCAAGAACGGATCCGCGCTCGAAGGGAGGCGGATGCACGAGTCGCACAAATTGAAGCCGAGATTAAGACGTCTGGGGAGATTAAGGTTTCCAGGTTGATTAATTTAAATAGTACCGACGCGGCGTCGCGGCGGCAGACAAAGACATGCTCGCGGCCGCGGCGCGTCGACGGTGAATACGCGGCGAAGGGACGCATAGTAAACAACTCGCTTTGTAGAGACGGCACAGGAAGAATTAAGGGACGTTACGCGGGAGTTAAATGAAGCGTGTCTACGTTAAACTTTTACAGAGTCGGCGCGGATTACACGACGTCTCAACAACGACGTTCGGCGGACTCGATGAAACAACTACGATTTCGTGGAATTACTAGCCAGAGATGGCGAGAAGAGGATCTTAAGTACTGGAAGAATGAAGTTAGTTTTTAGGGTTCTCTGATGTGAAAAGTTTATAAGGTCAAGTAGGGTTAATTTCGACGAGGAAAACAGGTACCTTGTTGGTTAAAAATTTAGAGCCACTCGAAACAAAAATCGTTCATGATACGGGCTTCTGGATATTCGTGCTTTAATTATAAATACTTGGAATTTAACGTGTTAGAGGTGGTTAAGAATACCTGTTTTATTACTTGAGATACTGACTCCGGTAGGAGTTTACAACCGAGGACTGGTTTTAAAAGAGGCCTTCAGATACCGATGTTCGAGAAAATTCACTGCTGGGAAAAATTCTCGACTGAAAGACTTAAGTGTTGCAGAGCTTAACGCGCGATTGCAGGAAAGAAAGCGATAAAAAGACACGGACGTATCGATGCACACCGTCGATACCTAGACGAAACTTTTTCCCGATATCCCCACTCGTACAATAACGATATGTTTTGTTTTCGAAAGACTCCCCGTTAGCCCAGGAGTCTCGAGAGAAACGATATTGAGGTGGTAAAGATGTGTAAGGTGGAACGATCCGCGGGAGGGCAAAAAGAGGAGAAGAAAAGCCTTTACTCTCGGTCGAGTGCGGACGGTGTTCTTTTAGCTGAATTGCTTCAGTTAATAAGTGATAAATGCCAACGGTAGACGTCTTCTTTGTCCCGGTTGACGGAGCTTGGAAATAAAGAGCGTATCGATCAATCGTTCGTGATGGAAAACCTTGAACGCATCGACATCGACAAACGGAAATTACGCATGGAATTGTTTTCATGGATCGTTTCGACAAACAGATGAATTTATCCTACCCTCGTGGTGATTTCGATCGAAATGCGACTCGCTCGACGTTTTGAATAAGTCCTGTGTTTATTTAATCGCAACGTATTCAACATGTATAACTGCGCACAATTTTAGCGTAAATAGAATATCTTTTTCATATTTTCATACGATATCCTCTGAATTCTCGGTTCTAATATTAATCCGCGTGCCATTGTAGGCAATTCTATTTGCGACGAATAAATATGTTCACAATTAAAATGGAATATCAATTGTTAGAGCGGTTCAATAACTTTCAGAAAAAGAGGAGTGCGACGCAAAAACAGGTGTTCGAAAAGTTCCCTCAGCAAACACAGTTTATATTGTTGGTTTTACTGAAGCTTGCATTACTTATCTCTGAAATATACGTATATCTATAGCTAAACTACTCGATTACAGGTCTTCAATTTTATATTAATAATCGCTTGGTTAACGTTGTATAAAACCGAAAATTATTTCAACTCTTTACAAGTTGAAAAATCCCCCAGATCTAGGGAACGAATGATTCAAAGAGTAATCGTGGATCTTCTTTGCTCGTCCACGAGTAGCTCGGTCAGGGACGGACAATGGACGCAGCCAGCCTTTACTTTCCCCTTGACTCTGGTATTTTTTTCTTCCAAGTCGTGTTCCAGTCTCGTCCGAACGTCGAAGAAAGGAAAGGCCATCCGTGTCACCGGAAACAGCGGGTCAGCGAGACGGAAGGTACTCTGTTGCTGAGGCAACGGAGCCAAAGGAACACGCGTGTCACCCCTAACCCCCGACCAGATCGTTCCCCCCTAGCCTTTCCATCCTTCCTTTCTTTCGCTGTTCTTCCATCCGTCTCTACCGAACTTCTGTTTTCTTTTCTCCGGTACACCGAAGATTGTTAACGACCCACTTCGTCGAAGCCATCGGGTAATGACCATTCATGCGCAGACGTTGTCGTGGAAATTCCTTCTTTAAACGTTTGAACTTGTCCTCGACTTCGGTAAGAAGTACTAATGCCTGTCGTTTGAAAGTCAAATATTCGCTGACGTGAAACGTGAGCCATATCGATAGGGCCGATTTCGTCGGCTAGTTTTACGAATTAATGCTAAGTACTTTGTTGGAACAGTTTTATAGCAGGGTGATGGCGAATAAGTTTGGGCCAATTAGCGTTCATTGTGATTTAGACCTAGTGACATTGCGGTCATATTAAACTTAGGCATGGATGTCGTACTGGTCGAAATTAATTTCCGAAAAAAGAGCAGCGATATATAATGTGCAAGATCACGAAGGATAAACAAGATTTATTAATTCTTTTGTGAACTTTAGATATTATGTTTACACATTAATGTGATTTAACCCTTTGCACTCCGAGTTATTTCGTCACGAAATGTCTGTTTATGTTCAATTTAGATTAAATCTAACCATAATAATATTGTATGAAATATTTGTGCAACCAACTATTCGACGATACTTTAAAAATATCTGTTTAAAACGCTGAAACAACCGAACACGATGCTTTGAAGAATGAAAATTTGCATCTGCCGGGGGGGCCCCCCCCCCTATATCCATAAATATTGATAAACTGCGAAACAGGTTCTGTCTCGTTAATAAAAACGGCATTAATTACATTCCATGACATCGCTTCAGCTATCGTCACGTGCATTTCGACGCCCTAAAAAGTAAATTCGTTACACGAATTCTGTCATAAACCGGGAATATTAATATTTAGTTAGCGGAGTTGGCGATTTGATTATACGGAACGGGACAATTTTTCGCGCGGCTTCGTTAAAGCTCTTCCGCCGGCAAAAAAAAAAAAAATGTATATAAACCGCGCGATTAAGCGCGTCTACTCGCTGCATTCACTTAATCGCGAGTATAACTCCATTAAGTCACTCTTAAATATCACTTAGACGAGGCGCAATTCATTCTTCCTGGTCCATTATTCTCGACGTACTTCCATGCAAATAATAAGAACGCGAAGTTCGTACATCTCAGTGAAAAGAAATTCACTGTAATTCGAGGTTGGAGTAAGTGACGAGTTCTGTAAGGTTTTTTTTTTCGTCGACAAATGTATTTTTTAAGAGATTAAGTCAGTTCCAATAATATCACCGATTTTCGATTCTAAAGGTAATATCGATCTCACCAAAACTGAAACTAGTTCAGTATACGTAAAATATAGATATTAACGAAAGCTGCCACTTCATCTACACGCGAAGTTTCTATATAATACTGACAAAGAAAAATACGTCAGCGAAACTGGAGGGATTCCGTCATCAACAGTTAGAACTAATTGATACCGTTTCGAAAGCGATATAATAGCAATGAAATGTTCGCCACTTTATCTACACGCGAAATTTCAACATAATTCCGTCGGAAAAGAATACGTCTTTGAAATTGGAGCGAACTTATCACTCAGCCTAATGGAATAAAAGTAACGACGCAGAATAAAGAGCAACCTAATTCGATATTTCGTGCGCGTCGTGGACGACGATCGAATCACGAGACGTTGAAAGGTAGAGGGAGACAGAGAGTAGCGAAATACGGTGAACACCAGGACGAGGTTCTAAATATTTTAAAAGTTCTGCTCATTTGAATTGAAACATCTTCGACCGTGCCGCTCCATCGTCCCCTTTCTATCGTCATGGTATTTTCTCTGCGGTTATTGCACTTCCAACCACGTCCACGGTCTATTCAACCGATTGATTTAAATTTTCCAAACTTTTCGCGCGCCACTCCCCTTACAAAGAGCGATGCTAAGCATTTCATTCCTTTTACAGGAATTGTTACCATTACGAGAAAGAACGCTGTCGAAAATGGCCATTTTTCTCACCTCTCGAAACAGGAAATCTTTTACATACTATTATTCAGTTATATTCAACTACCTGCATTACTCTATATTGGGCTAAATTAAATCAGCTTTGCCCTTAAATAAAAACAAAGTATGTGAAATTTTATATTAATTACTGTACGAGTATAAACATTACGTAATATTTTTAATGTTTGACTGTGGGTAAAGCGAGGGTGTAAATTGAAAAACTCTATTTCAATTCCTTTCTTCGTTCGATAATATCTATTTTCTGTTCGCTGGAGCCCGTTTCGCCCGTCGAAGCCATCGGCGCGCGGCAACACGCGGTCAGGGAACTGCTAATGACTTGCTAATTGCCAAAAGTGCTCGGTCCAAGATTTGTAATCGTTAGAGGGACAGCAAACGACAGCCACGCGGTGGATAATGGCACTTCTGCGGCCCGATACTGCGTTTTCCTGTTGTTAATATCGACCGTGAATGAATAAAATATCGGACGAGACATTAGGTGAATACGTATGGAGCATCTAATTGACCCTTTTCTAACGACGAGTCGAAAGAAGTGAGTTCTCGTTATCTAACTTGCAGGCCGATGAAAACGGCCGTTAACAATAAAAAAGTGTTCTATTTTTTAATAGGCAAAATGTGAGTATTGAACGTCAAAAGGAGGTTTCTCCAGAAAAGAAATGATCTCTAAATCTATGTTAATCTATTCACTGCCAGGCAAATTTAAAGCTATTTTTTGCCTTGGGCGCCAAGATTTAATACAGATGTGTAATCTAGGTTATTATTTTTATAATAAAAAGTGATATTAAATTTGTTGTGTTAAAAAGAAGATTTACGATTTCCTTTTGCAATAATTCGTGACTCATAAGGCTATAAACATATTCCTTGAGTAATCAATTTGAATTATGAGATGTCTCGTACTTGACATTGAATGGGTTAGTTACTATAACAAATATTTCAACCTCATAAATACTTAGCTCATCAAGATGTCTAGTAGAAGAATTTTTTTTCGGTCACAGAGGAAATCGCCAGCTCCATTTTCGAAAAAGGAGAACCGGTTGGGTTAACTGCGCCACGATGGACCGTCAATCGCTTAACGCCGCGTTTCGAGGAATAGTCAACACCGTGGTCGATTTTTCGCGGCTTAATTTAACCGCGCGAAATCCGGGCAACTAGGTAAACCGATAAGTCTCGCGGATTTGTCAACCCGCCACGCGAAAAATCCGCTTACGTGATCTGGCTCACGCGGAAATCTGTGTTATTGCCTGCTGGAATATGGATGCGTCGCGACGGCGTTGCGTCCATTCGAGATTTTTGTCCGAGAAATTCGCGTCAGCGTTCACGCTAACTTACCTGGTCACGGTTGGCGTGGAAGCGACCCCTGGAGACCGCGCTGGATAATTCCGTGGACTTCCTGACATCAAATACTCTGAAACACACAGGGAGAAATGTTCTTAATGGTCTGCTGCGCACAGTCGCGTTTAAACATTGAATAATATGGATCATCCTGCGGGCAACGGGTAAAAGCGACCGGGAAATGAATTTTACGAGCAAAAACACGTCGAAAATGTGGTATACAATCTTTTCGTACGAGGCGACGAGTACGAAGAAAATTGATTCTCAAAGTGCTGGAGCGCCAGAGCAGCTAAAAAATAATTTTGTTGAAAACGAAGGAATTATATTTTAAATTTTCGACACACTTTTGCATGTAGAATCAAACTCCCTTCTCCCTTGCAAAATGGCAGAAGTAAATAATTATCTCGCAAAGTAATTCTACATAACGATACAAATCAGCGCTTGACGAAATGTCATAATAGTCGCGAAATCATAATTTCGTTAGAGAATTTAACCATACAGAGTATTTCCTCGTTAGTTCCGTCCCATTAAGATAAAATCGCGAAGTAGAATCTGTTGTCTTCAATTGAAACGTAAGAAGGACCGTAACGAGGAGCACCAGAATCGGTTATTTTACCTGAAACCCGACTCTGGCCGTATTTGCGCCATTATAGATTAACAACGAAGAGCTCCCGTAAAAGTAACGACATCGTAACTAGCGTCTTGTTAGCGCGACATGCGACAGAACCTACGGTGAACTAGGCGATCTTCTGCTAGCTGGGAACTTGACCCCATGTTACGCGCCGAGATAATTGAATTTATTAGGTACAAGTTGCCTGACTTTTGGCGCAGCCTCCACGAATTATCGTTACGTGGTCACCTTTGCACCGCGATTTACGCCGCTAATTTCCCACGCGGGAGACATTTTTAAGAGAGAAATTACTTTCCTAGGTTAGGTCTTTAGAGTAGGTACTGCGGCCACGAAGCCATTTTAACGTGGCCCTTCTCAGATATTACTTCCGAATGAAATTTTTAAGTTGCTGGAGAGTATGTGGGCTGCATCGAGAAATTTTAACACTGGGATGAAAGTAATGTTCGAGAAAGCAAAAGTGGATATAATACAACGAAAAAGAATGGGAGGGACTATAAAAGAATATCAACTCGTGAAGTGCCAAGGAGCGATATATTGCTCCTCCATACATTTGCAAAACGGACCAAGAGCGATATATCGCTGCTCGGAGGTGTAAGTGTTATAACTCATTAAAAAATCAATTTTGCTTTACGAAAAATAAACAGAGCAATAAATATGTTTATTTACAAACGAAATTCATGTCCAAGTTTCTGCGAAAATATTTTCTTTATACAAATTTACGAAATCACAAACTAGTTACTTATTGGTTAGTAATGAGCTTCAACATTTTTAGAAAAAGCATCTACCGCTGTCCGCGCATTGTAATATTACAGCAAAGTCATACTCTCGGTCATTGCTTGAACAAATATTTCAAGTTTATACAAAATCCTGACAAATAACTCATCAAAAGAGTTATTGATTAAAAGCATCTGTGCACAATGTGTACTATTTTTTTCGCTGTATTTACAATTTTAACGTTCAGAAGACCCCAAGGCGTTCGTTTTGCGGAAGAAAGCAGCGAACCAGAGACAGGGATACATCAAACGCTTCGAGTGGTCGCGGAACGTACACGTACACACAAGGACAGGTTGGCGTAGTCGAGCATGCAAACAGAATGACGGTGGCAGCGATGCGAAATCTGCATCGATACGTGTGTCAGCGCACTGACAGGCGGGCTCGTAGTTAATTTTTAAGTTTTCCTTCCCGCACGATGGCAGACTGACGTTGCAATTCAATTCTGCCTTCCTTCGTGCATAGCCTCGGTCCGTTGGCTCGTAACGTCATGCATATTCTAGCTAATGGAACGTTGCGAGCTACCTTCCCTTTATCTGTATAGTTAATGAGTTTATAAGTA
Organism: Hylaeus volcanicus; assembly: GCF_026283585.1. Lineage (NCBI taxonomy): Eukaryota > Metazoa > Arthropoda > Insecta > Hymenoptera > Colletidae > Hylaeus > Hylaeus volcanicus. The sequence goes on along the minus strand of NC_071979.1, from coordinate 18,863,770 downwards.
ATGTAGCTGCTACTGACGTCCTTCCATCGATCGGACCAAGTCGCCTGCCTGTAATTTTTCTTCCGCAACGTCTGGTTTCTTCGAATCCTTTCATGCCTCACGCCGATCGTTTCGAAATCATCGTCTTTCGTTGGATGCTACGCCAGCGATTCAACTCGCGGAGCCTGTTTCGTGGCGTGAAATATTCAGTCGACAGTGGTAACATTGAATCGTGTAATGTATTTATTTATTCGTTTATGTTAATGGGACAACCCTGTAGTGTGCACTCCATTACGAAACAGATGCATGCACAATGGAGTAAACGGAGGGTGGGGTGGTTGTAGAGGACGGAACAACGGTCGCAACTGTAAGGAGAGGATGAACTCTGAATAGTGTCGTTGACCTGGCAGAGTAGACACTGTACGTAACGGAATTTTCCTAAACTGTTCATTCTAGTTAGCAGCACAGGACTGTATTAGGTCAGGTCACTTCGGTTATATTAGAGAAGTTCTTGCTCATTTTAGTGGGATTTTATAGAAAATGTATAGAAAATTTCAAGTTAGGCAAGTGGACCTAATGCTGGTGTTTGAAGAGGATATAATCAAACAGAACGATCCCAAGAAACAATTTTCAACCTGTGTTACAATATAACTAACACTCTTCCAATTTAGGAGTTACTATATGGTAATTTTGTGTCAATTTCGTACATTTCCAACAAATTTCTAGCTAATAAGTTTCAAATTAACTCATTCGTTTCAATGACACAACAAAGTTATCATGTGGATAACATGTGAAAATATTCGCATATATTACGATTATTATTCCTGTTCCTCCTCGGTGTTGTTGAAATTCATTGGTCAAAATTTCACGCACTCGTTATATTGCAATGAATCAGCTTCATATTTTTAATAAAAAGAAAAAAAAAAGGATCATCGTTTCAAGACGTTTTTAGAGATTAGAAGTTCAAAGATACTTGTGGAACTGCACGTTATCAATTAGGGTGGGTGGTTAAAGTGGAGAGTGGTAGAGTGGATGCACAAAGTTGTGTTCCTTGAAAAAAATTACCGAAGTCGAACAGCGAGTCATTAGCGAGTAGAAGAAAGGAGCGTGGTTAACGCTTCTTCTTGCGCTTCGACGTACCGAAGTTTCGTCTTCATCGGCGTGCATGGTTGTTCCAACCCGCCGTCTGTCCCCTTATCTGCCCTGCAATTCGTCACTGTCTTCGCGTTCAGGATTTTTACGAAACTCCCAGGATCCACGGGCACGCTTCGGTACACAGCAGCATGACGAATCGTCGTTTCGATATTGTTCTTTTCGAATCTCCAGGATTTGCGAAGTAGAAAAAGCAAACTACGCGTGCGAGCACCCTACATAGGACTGGACACCATCTTGACTATTTCGCAAAATTGAATTTCCTTTGTTTAACTATTTCCTCGAAGTCTCGAAATTTTTCGTTTCAAAAGTCTTTTAATGCCATTAAAAGTCTTCGAAAGTATGTACATACTTTTAATACACCATTGAAGAACTTCGATTAGAAATATGGTATCGTTCCAAGAAAATCCCCAACATCGTCTTATTTTCAACGTCCGAGATGGTGGCCACTCTCTCAGCAAAGATCGCTGCAACAGCTAAAAACTGCTACGGTTAATTTTTCAAGGGGGTTCGTTTAATCCAATTTACGACTCGCTGAAACATTTATGCCGCGTAAAATTTGCTTATGCAAATCACGGCGCAGTAGTTACGAAGCTGGAGCATAGTGTCGCGCGTTGCTCTGACTATAGAGCGTCGGGGCACTTTTTAAATACGCGAACGTGCCATGTCGCGATCGCGCTGGAATTTTGATTTGATTGAATCAATTGGTGTCTAGGTATTTCCAACAATCTTGGTACAAAGAGTAATAATACATGCTAGATAGACTCTCGACTAATTGTGAGGCTTATCTAGCACATCGCGTTCTAGACGTAACGCTATTAATCACATGGACAATTCCTTCCAACTAATTACCTAACGCTAATCTGTCGAGCAATTGTATTATACTACTCAACAAATGACGAATAGCCTTCCATCTAAGACAGATTCTGTAAGACAATCTCGGCAGATGTATCTAACAGACCCAGGTCGAAATGCAGAGAGATTTTTCCCTGCACTACTACACAAAAGAAGATTCAATATCTCGAGCATTTCGAAATAAACATAGAGAGCCTCTAAATGGCTCTCGTGGAAGCACCTCATCGAATACACGAATCACCAGCAGGATCCTTTGCGGTGTCACGGAAATCATGGAGCAATCGGTTTGAAAATGGTGTCGTCTGCAGCGACACACAGCCAGGTCAGTCGCAAAGACTCGACAACGTGAGAAGCCAATTGTCACAGCGCGAGGGTGTCTATTACTCTCGCCGCAAAGTCAAAGCAGTCGAGCGGCGAAACACGGAAGTAAAGGATACATAACACGCCTTACGATCCTTCGTATCCGTGGCCACGCTCGGAATTACAGCGTCATTGGCACGCAGCGCCGCGAGATCAAAGGCTTCGATTGAGTCACGCGTTGTTGCGCCGAGGAGACACTGTGACAGTTCGAGCTGGACCGCTTCCCTTTGTAACGGGCGGGCATAAATTGTCGCGCGTCGGACGCGCGACCAGGGGCCGTTTAACGCGTAAACAATGGGTTTGCCCGCGTCGACCGGCGAAAACGAAGGAAAACGAGCGGCCAGACGAACGAGACACGCGGTCTACTGTCACAGCCACTGATTGGCTCGGTTAGCCAGCGTTAGGCTTGCCTGTACACCCAACACAGCGCAAAAGTACCCTGATCCAATCCAGGCTAGATAGCCACGTGCTTTGTGACTAATGTTTGAGAGTTTGGGGCTGCATTTTAAACCCAGCTGATGTCGAAACTGACTGTTCACTCAACATGCTGTACAATCACCCGAAAGTAGTCTCCAGAGTTGGATTAGGATACTTCGGGTAGTGTTCCATCCAGTGCGTAACACACTTCTGCGATTGGACCAGCCTACGATTGTTTCGTCCAGTAGTTATAGCGATAACACGGAGACTGTGACGAGGATCGATCAAGGGGTTCCTCCATATCTCATATTTTCCGCTGACCACCCCGCGATCAAGCGATTTTCATCGCCGCTGGTCTCCAATAGACTCTGCTCATAGAACATGTTCATATGCTCGCGAGTGGGCGCTGTTTTTTCCGTGAAATGTTATTGCCAATTGAAAAACATCCTGGGGCAGGATGGAACGACACGTTCGCGCACTTTCAAACGCGTTGGTATTTTGGCGAGCGATCGTTTCGGCGCGTTATTCGTTAGTTGTCCTCAAACGAGGCCTGCGAGAAACGAATTCTGATCCTGCTTTCCTATAAATTTTGATACCATCGTTTTTGACGCTATTTGTCATTTAGGAGGATAGCACACCGTCGCCATCCTTCATCCACTTCGGTGTTTTTATCGCGCCGCAGTTGGAAGCCGAATTTATAGGAAATTTTTGATTTATTAAAGTATCCGTGACGTATTATGAGTCGTAAACTTTCGGGCAAATATCGATAGATGGCGATTAACGCGAGCCGCGGGGTTTGCTGCGTAATGATTCATCGGAATTCGGATGGATACCATTTTATTAAAAATGTATATTTTTAAAAACGACCCACCGCACAACCGTTTATTTTTGATACGGTCCACTATGTCGTCAGTCAAGCCGCCATTTTTGTAAAAATGAAAAAAATAAAAAATGATTTTCTAGTTGGTTAGTTATGCAATACATTAATGTACTTCAATCTAAATAAATTCTTGTTATCGCTTCAATAAAAATTCTTTAAAGAGCCTGAAAATTCGGATGGACAAAGTGGTATAACTCCTTAAACAGTGCAGGCTACTGGTTTTAATTCGAATTAAACTCGTCTGTTTCGATAGAATTTGTAGCTTCTTTTAGATAGAATTCCAGCTCCTTTTCAATTTTTCATCCCGTCTTCTGGACCACTTTGCAAATACTAAACACATCAAGATAAATTAATCGTTTGAACAAATACAGCTAAATTACGAATGACCTCGAGCTCGTGGGTCATGGTGCATCCCAATATTGAAACCTTATGCATTTGAGCACGTTTTTCGAATCGATCAACCTCTCCTCGGTATAGGGGGACGCATCATCGCGAGCGATCGACACAATCAAGGAGGGAAGATCAATCATCTCGCGCGACCGTGTTTAAGCGCGGGGGATGAAATTGCTGTCGCTGTTTTCCCCTTTTCGAGAACGCCGTTTGGATACTGCGGTCCAGCTGATTCCAAGGGAAACCGTGCCATAGCGTACGAAAGCGCGACGTTCGTGGCAAAGTGAGCGGAACGATCGGCATCGATCTTGAAATGTACTCTACCTGAGCACGAAAAAGTGTCGTTATCTGCTAATGGCGCGGCAACAACTGGGTCGATGTACCAGGCTGGTTAATGACACGGCTGTTACGTTTACACGATCGTACGGACATCGCCATTTTGATCTGCATGATCTTCTCTTAGCGTCACGCTGCTATTATAGATGTTAGAAATTTCTAATCAATTATCTTTACGAAGATACGTTTTCTTCATTTCTGCACACATTACATTTCCTTTTTTGTATGCACAATTTAACAATTTGGGGTTTCTATTTTTGTAATTCTTTGTAATATCTCGACTTCTGCAGAAATCTTCTTAGCCTGTCCTACTACTATAATGATTATTCCAAATTTGGACCGAATGTCTAGATTAAGCGACAGGTTGGAGCTCCAGCTCTTTCGCTGCGGAATTAAATGAAGTGGATTGCTTTAAACAACCATTTAAACGAAGTCAGTTTGAATGGTGGAAATTTTCTCCGGAATTACACATCGTTGGGAGAATAGAATTGAGGTTAGCAGCGACGGAAGAGCCACGGATCGACTTCACTCAATTTCCACGTCCAATCATTGTTCAGCGAGTCGCTTTAACCAAAGAGTTAAATCGTTGGCTATCTAAGCAGATGTTGTGCATCTATTTTAAGTAATCCGAGAGAGCTTCGAATAAGTGGCAGATGGAATCTGTTTACATTTGGAAATGTGAAAGAAGCTAAAGTTTATTTTTGATATTTATCCTTTCAGATGAAACTACTCTCTAAATTCTCACAAGATTTTTAAGGTATTCAAGAGTCGGAATCTTGCAATTAAGGATCGCGTTCTTTTGAAAAGTAATTTCAAAGTTCATCCAGCTTTCGGAGTCAGCTTCATCAAACTTTACGGTTGTCGTCGGTTTGAGTCTACAAGATTCTTAAAAATGTTTTAATTAAAATTAATGAAATTTACTCAAAGAGCGAATAGAGTTTAAACCAGATGGCGTCCCAGCGGGGGCTAACGTCTCTGCGAATGCTATTGGGAAGCTTTAATACATTCAAATTTCTCTCTACGTACTCGGAAAGCACCCTTTTGACTTGGAAATTGCATTAGCTTTGTTACCCTACATAGTGGACATTAATTAAAGTAGTAAACTGTAATTCACGAATGGTGATTCTTTCACAGCGCGCTGCGGTTGATTCTGCATTGCCTTATCTACTGAACCTTTCACGTTGCTTCAGCTATGCTAGAGTTTTTGTAGATGGACGACTTCATGTTTGCAGTATTTTAATACATTCGTGACCGCTTACGTGAATTCGTGTTATTTCAAATTCTATTCCTGGCTATGACAAAATTATAAAAACCTTTTTATTTTATACACTACATATTTATAACATTAATATTTCAGAATATATTTTATAATTTTTATCTTCGCCTTAACGATACAAATTTGCGATGTTCAGCTTCAGTAGGTAGTCAGTAGGTATTCGGTATTAGAAACGTAAAATATCTACCGGTCGCGAATGTGTTAATAATTTAATAAGCAAGAATGTTAGATGAGGATCTCTTATTTTACGATTGATTGTGATTTCTTTTACGAAAGAGAAAATAAAGTTCATTCGCTAAAGGGATGCAGTGATACTCGCTCCAGACTTTTAATAATAATTTTAAAATCTATAAAAATCATCAGGTTGTTTGGAAAACATTCAGAGGTCGAAGAGTGCTACCACTACAGAGCCCTGATGTTCCTTCGGTGGTTAAGAATCACTAGTCCAAAGGAATCGAACCGAGGTGCGCGGATAGAGGGGCAGACCAGGCGGATGGGAGAGTGATAACCGTGAACGGTAGCGAGTGCTCGGAGTGACAGTCGAAAGGGCGAGTAAGAAGCTGCGGGGGCGGAGGGTGGCAGGGTAGGACGTTAGAAAATGGAATTTCGGTAGCGAGGGATGCGAAGAACTGGGAGGCCAGCAGGTGGAGAAGGAAGGGTGAAAAGGACAGGAAAAAGAGAAGAGTTGGTAGATGGTCGGGTCCGTGGATGGAGTGGATACAGTTGAGTCTGAGGGTTTCTTGGTTGTTGGGTGTTTGGCTGTCCGCCAGAGAATCTCTGGAGCGCGACGGTTACCTTTTTCTCCTCGGGGAGATCTCTCGGTCCTGAACGCATACACGTATACACGTAGCTGGACATAGCGATGTTTCAGGGTGGTGTGCGTGCGTCGACGAGCTGCTGTTTCTCCCTGGCATGGCCAGGTCCGTCGTTATACTCGCCACTTTCGAAAAATCTTCCCTATCCAACTGGTCAGCCGTAACTTCTCCTTCTTGTTGCTTCTCTCGCGTTCCGCTTTGCTCTACGCCATGTTGCGCTCAGCCTGCGTTCCACGGTGCTGCAGTAATCCGTCAAGGTCGCGGGGCCAAACGATTTATGCTCGACACGATCGTTCGGTTTCCTGCACACGGTTTTAACCACCGTTCAGCGCGCGGATGCGACAATCGCGACGAACCGACCAGAGAGCGGCGATCGTTCGCGATTTACGATTCGCGGCTCGTTCTACGGAGAGTTCCCGCTAACGCTACATTGGAACGGCGACCATCATCGTTTTAATGGGCGTTCCTGGCCAGCGTCGCCGCGCCACTGGCTAATTTAATTGCAACGTTTACGGTGAATCAGTCCGTGTCTGTGCTTGTGGCTGAGTTCTTTGTTTCAAACTTCGCTGATTCTTGACCTTTAAGAGTATAACGAGGTTGCTGAGTCTCGGGAGGGGTATTCTTAAGGGTATGGAAGGTGTAGTAGACTCTCTTCTATGCCCTCAAACCTTGATAATCGCCTCTGACTCTTCGCAAGGACCACCCTGTATAAACTCAAATTAGATTTAACCCATTGCAGACTACCGCCGCATATACTACCGCCAAGTTTACTCAAAATCGCCCGGTTCGCAAAGGGTTAAACGACGTAGGGTATAAACGTCAATTTCACAACACGCAAATTACACTTGTTAATTTAAATTCAATAAACTGCTTCGCAGAGAACAATATTCGACGGTCATGGCGCGGCTTGCATGCCCCATTACGCGCGTATTCGCTTTGTGTTCATGTCACGTGCGTCACCGGTGACCCAAAATCCACATTCCCGATACATAATTCCCATCCAAAGAAAATGAACTGACCCAAAACTTTCACTATTCAACCAAACGGAAAATTGCATTATTTTTGGTACCGAGAGATTCGGAGCATGCTTGTACACGGGGTATATCCTAGCTACCCCTAAAATTGCTTGACCAATTCTACCGAAATAATCTCTGACCACTGCTGTCCCTAGCAGATTACTTTCAGATAATAATAAGGGCAGCGGAACCGTCAGTTCTTCTTCGATCAGCTCGTAAACCCCGGAGCATATGCGTGGCCTCGCTGTATGCGTCCGCGAGGCAAACAGCGTCGCTTAAGACTCCGTAAACACTAGGTTGATTAACGATAATGTCGATCTAGGGCGATTCCCGATAGCCTGCCACTCGATTGTGGGATTTGAACTAGGCGGGGTGGATGGCTGATGGCCTGACGGGGGAGGAGGGCAAACTGTCGGCGCATCGTGCAACGAAACGTTACCAGTAGAACAAGCAACCCGTGGGACGCTGGCCGGCGGAGGTAATCCAAGGGGGTGCGTGCTCAGGCATTCTGATCAGCGCTTTACCCCTTATAGGTTTGCATGATGTGTTATGATCGTTAACACTCTACCTTCGTCAAGTGCCGCGGATGTTGTCCGACGGACGTGCGCCAGCCGTGGTTAATCGGCGATCGTCGGATCCACCGATGAGTTCTTGTTTTCGCGGCGAACAGCGGATGGATTAATAGTTGCGCCCGCATTGCTGGTCATGCGGCTGCATCCATGGAACCGTAACGATGGGATTGCGCTATGTACTCGCGATTATCGAGGGATTCGGTAGTTAAGAGCGATTCTTCTGGAAATGGGGCTGCTGGTACTCTGTGCTTATTTTGATGGACCCAGACGCAATGTACAAGAGGGAGGTAGACAGACCGTTCGTTTTTCCAAGATCTTGGTGGAACAAAGGATGTCTCGAGACTGGTCGCGTTAGAAATAGAGGCTGGATTATTGTTTTCATCAGAACATTTTTATCTTTCATATATATGAAGATGTAAGAGTCTTTTTTGCGAATTGCGTCGTGTATGGACGGATGCTGCGAGATAGTTTCCAGGTATTGAGAGAAAGAGTTGCGAATGGTAAAAGCAGTCGTGTGTGAGACGTGCGTTGTAAACGAAAAAATATTATAACTGTAGAATCGTGTTGGTTATTATTCTGAACACTCGAACTGTCGTCGATGCCAGGGACCGCTTGATTATTGGGGTACCTGCGTGTGAATTGGCCAGAGTTATGCGTTCAAGTTTGCATTTGGTGCCGTTAGCAAAGAAAAACATACTCTTCACTCTCTTTCATATTACATCGTGCAGTTTAATTTTTTAGCTTTTGGCCATCCTTGAATCCTCAAATCCGGTCACTTACAGTATTTATAAAATTAACTTCCGGATTCATAATCTCACATCTACATGAACTATCTTTTGTGCACTATCCTTGGATCAACGATACCTAAACTGGGCGTTTCATCTGTTTGCTGAGTAACCATAGGAGGAGAAAACAATTCCTATCGCTTAATTTCGTAGGTGTCCGCAACTTATTCAAAAGCATTAACCGCTAAACCGTGTTTCATTGCTCCATCGGTCCCTCCGATGCAGTTCGCGCGTGCTACTAATCCACAGAGAGGTATTGTGTCGATTCCTTTCCGCTTCTGATCTCGCGAAGCAAGAGGAACTGACAACCACTAATCTCCGCACGTTCACAGAGGAGTTGAGGCTTCCGCAAAGCCCATTCACAATAAGATCAACCGTGTATTCGCGTCTCGATTCAGCCTCAGTTACCCACCCACGTTGGTTAGTTTCGCGAAACTCCTGTCCTCCTTTCCCTTCTCCAATCTACGATAGGCATTTGAGGTAAAATTGTGTATTCGAAACCGGTGATTTACGAGAGAATTACCGTACGAGAATCCCGTTTTGATTTATCATTCCATCTGGTTCTATTTGCTCCTCCACGTGGCAGGCTTCCCGCTAAGGTTTATAAATATGAGCCCTTTAGATCGATCTTCTACGTATTTGGTTTTTAAATTTCCCCCCGAAGTTTGCGAGGTTTCACTTTACTCGAGAGCCGCGAGTAACTTTCCAATTTTTGATTTCTAGTTTGTTTACCAGGTAGCGTAACTTTTATGATTTCCTTGACGCAATTGTGGCACCGTGAACTTTATTACTGGGTGGCCTGGAATGAAATCTCGAGGAAAAGAATTTTGAGCTGCACCATCTTGCAGAAATAACTTTAGTTTATAGCGGTAGCTCCAAAGCCTAACCCAGATCTACATTCCCAGTTTCGTAAACTCATATCTAGCGTCTCTGTATAAATAAATATTCATTTTAATCCTTAAACTCGGATGTCTCTTCTGAGGGGACATCGTAAGTCCAGACAAACTTTATTAGTGATTACGCAAGATAATCTTATGGGCGAGTAAAATTTGTAAAAGTGTATGATTCCTTGAAGGATTCTATTCAAATATCTATCAAATTCTATTCAATGCCTAAGATTGCAACTTAACAGATAGAAACTATCAACGCATATCTATGACTATTTCACACACTGTCACGTATTAGAATAGTATACAATTTTTATTTTTGACGTATACATATACATATGTTCCTCGATCTCTAAAGATTCGTATAAGCTCAAGTAGCATTACAATAAATTACATGCTTTATAAGTTAATACATTACGTAATATAACATGATTCCTGTTCGCACATTCTGTATCAAAATGGCTCCGAGTGCAAATGTATCCGAGGTTAAAAATGTATGTACGTGTGTGCATTTGTGGGGAATATCAACGTTTAATTATGTAAAATAATTGTATCGCACCTCTCCTGGCATCCATTGTTTTAACCTGTCTTTCAATACATCGATATTTAAATATTTCTCTCTGCATCCACTGCCTCTGCACTTTTCGATAAATCAGACAATGATGCGCCACAAACGGAGTAAAAATTAACAAGAATAAAGAGTTGACTCGTATATAAACGATGGAGTTTATTCAATTAAGCAGACGTATCGGAAAAAGAGTTAATTGAAACGTTTCGTCACGCATCATATATCACGAACGGCCATTCCGCAAGAGAATGAACTTTCCCTTCTTTGTCAACAAACGTCTCCCCGTTTCGCACCCCTCCATCCAGCGTCGTCCGTACTCGTTCCTAATATCCTCGGGATCCTATCGGTTTGGCGACTAATGAATGTTTATTAGTACAGGATCTGCTGACGTATCGTTTGGGTCTCGAGACGGATCGATACAGGTCTAGACGTTTGTAGCCAGAGATAATTGATTCTAACCTGATCCGAGATCCTCCATCTAACGGGCGGAATTAATCGCAACACTGCGTTACTACAACCCCTGAACTATCCCGGTGCATACTGTAGGAGTCTCCACGAAAAATAAGGCACGAAGATTCAAACCCACAATCCTCGAATCCATAGTCAACCGCTTTTCCTACGCGACCAATCCCGCTCGTTACGATTCGTAACCATCTTTAACTCCTTATTTTTGGGAATGGGGGGGGGGGGGGCGATACTACAATGCTAACCAAGAATTTCGTGTCAACATCTTTGAAAATTTGTGAAGTACAAAAAGATGTTGTAATTCAATTTTTAACTCCATGTACAACAGACTTAACCACAGAGAAACATTGTACTCGGAGATGAAAGAGCACGATAAATGGAAACAGTTCGTCCATTAAACGAATGGTCCGTGTTGAAATCCTGGTTCATAGTTCCAATCAATTTTGTTCACCCCAGGAAACACACCAGCAATTTAATCAAAGACGTTCTTGAAGCAACGGAAGCGCTATCGCGAGGCGGATCGTTCCCAACTCTGATGAACGAAGAAACGACAGCCTCTTCCGACTCGTTCCGTCGACGATAACGGAGAAAATTGGCTACTCCGATGCCGGAGGGTTCGAAATAGCCACGGTTGATTATCATTCGCTTATCGTTTTCATAATTAACGTATTACGAAGAAGTTCGGGTGGGGGGTGGGGGTGGAGGTGGGGGGCAAATGAGACAAATGGGACGCGGCTCACGGCGGGCTCGAACGAACAGAAGTAATCTGGACGGGGGCCAGGAGCTAATTCCCGCAGTTTGAGTTGATGAAGAGAACGAGACCATTCCACTACGAAGCTAGTTAAAGTTCAGCCACTTCTATTTCCGGTTTGTTCCTAATAGCGGACACTAGACTAGGCGTGGGCGAACACACGACCGCGCTGCGTACGTGTAACGCGATGAGTACGGTCTGCATCCTGGGGCATATTTTGATCCAGGCTGGATAAAGACTTTGCCGCGAACGGGATGTAACTGTGGAAAGATGGCGACAGAAAGTTCCGATTGGCCTGGGGTTCGATTTTCGGAGTGGTGCACTAAAACCTTCATTCACAGTGGCGCCAACCGCTTTGCCAGCCATTATAAAGGCATTCGCCATTCCATTCGAAGCGAGTTGCCGCGGCTAATTATATATCGATCACTTCCGAGCGATCGACAGCTGGCAGCGAAAGTAAGCTCGCGAGGGGGAGGGGGCTTCGGTTCATCGGGTAAAACTACGTTTAACTCGATTCAGCGTAAAATGGGTCGGCGCTAATAAGATTCATGCAGAACAAAAGCGGGAACGTAAAACAAGTTACGTGACGCGAATCCGCGATACGTTGTTCGACGGACGCGTTACAATTCGTCCACCAGGTAGCTGGAATTTCATCAGTTGTCCTCTGCGGAGAAAAAATTGTAGTTAACTTTGCATCTCGGAGTGCAACCTTACACTTGAAATAACTTCCAAACGAAGGTCGTGTAAATTGTCTACGTAAGTGAAATAGACTTTCAATTGTGCAAATAATTTATACTCTCAGTGCAGAAAAGGTGGAAGTTAACTTGACATCTCGGAGTGCAACATTACATTTAAAATAACTTCCAAATGGAGGTCGTGTAAATTGTTTACGTAAGTGATAGAAACTTTCAATTGTGCAAATAATTTATACCCTCAGTGTAGAAAAAGTGGTAGTTAACTTTGCATCTCGGAGTGTAGCGTTACATTTATAATAAATTCCAAACAAAGGTCAGGTAAATTGTTTGCACAAATGAAAGATACTTTTAAGTATGCAAATAATTTAATGCCTTCGAGATCTTTGAGGCCTTATTTGCGATACAACAGCTCACAATTGCCAACGATCACGTTGAGCCGAATTTGCACGCGTATCAATTTTTTCTGTGGCAATTTCGTTGTAATTCCGTCGATACGTTTCCGCGAACCGACGTGTAGAACATACCTCTGGATAATATTGGCATGATTCGCGCGTCGATGGAACGTATTATATTAAAATGATATCGCGGGCATTAAACCGCCTGTTAAACAGGATAATCGTTTGTTCCCGGTGCTAATTCACCCGGCCAACGGTTGCAACTGCATTAACAGATCGGATCATTTGCGTCGGGTGCAAGCGTTGTTTAAACGACTCCTCGTTCGACTCGTTACATTAATGATATTTTATTCCGCCGCGGCCCGTTTATTCCCATTAAATTTAGAATTAGTTCGCGCTTTGTGTCGCTCGGCACAATTCCGCTGCAATTCCCGAATATTTGGAGCGTTTGCTATACGAGGACACTGGCATTCTTTCATTCTCGATGTGCGTAGTTGAAAATTACGTGTAGAGGAAAGTAAGTCTTTAAAAGATGAACGAAGGTTCGTTAAAGAGCGATAAAGACTTGTTGGATTACTAACATTATTGATTCGACAAGGTAGTATCATCTAGATAAATAGATTCCATCACTTCATTATTTTATCAAATAATAATAAAAAATTTTCAGATTCCACTTTCACTTAAACATGAATACCATATTCAATACATACAATATAATTATTAAATAAATAACATATATACAATTTCTTACTAGTTTATGTATTAAAGTATGTAGCCAAATATATATAAGAAATAAAATATTGTTTATGTTATGGAATAAAGTTTACTTATAAACCTTGTGTATTTCCCAAAAATGCTTACCTGTCAAAAGGTTAATCACTACATTCCTACAGAGTACTGGAACTGCATCTCATCCCAGTTGACACAAACAGGTCAGTTTCTCAACGAACGCAAGGATCCAAACTGGAAACTGGGTTCAGCAATGTAATCGACCTGGCACTCTTCCTCGTATACACGACTATTAAGGTGCAGTATGTAGGCTACCTAGTTGAAAATCTGGCTAATCTCAGCTCCTGTCGCGGATTATGCCGTGTTCTCACATATGCAACACGCGGGATACGCTTGGGACACCACTTAAGTGCGCGCTGCTTCTGAAAGGTGATGCTTTTTAACTGCGTCAAGTGTGTTCACTATTGCGCGTCGCACATGCGAGAATCTGGTTTCAGAGTGCTTAAGCACATGGTGTACAAATCCAGTTTATTGCCAGTCGAAAGGGCGGCTCCCCAGGGTAGGTGATAAGGCGAAGTATCTTGGGCTAGCTACTCCTGGGGACTACATGCATGAATTTAAATATAAGCTTGTGAGAATCTTTGGAGAAGTCCGCTGGTATCTTACGGGCGACTAATCACTAGAAGAAGGGATTCAAATCCTAAATTCCACAAAACTCCAGAATCGTACGTACACTTCTTTCACTTACAAAGGGACCATCAAACATGGTACCAATGGATTTTGATGAATCTCAGGTACTTTGTACCTGAGATGCTCAGAAGCATCTTCCCTAAGTACGAAGGAATTTATGCACTAAGAGGATTCAATTAAAATGGTCAGTGGTTTTACACGCGTGGTTCGCATCAAAATTAATTGACGAAAGGAATATATTTTTAAATGTAAATTATCTTTGTTTCTCAATTACACTTTTGAAACAATCTGCCAGGTAGTGGGTTTTACAAAATGTGCATGGTGTGACACCATTTTATGCTTTGCGTGATATATATCGTTATAAAGTCGTGTACAACATAGACATTGGACCCACTAATTATCCAAATGAATAAACAATAAATAATTATCTGTCGAGAGAACGTTCTACGATCTCCATTTTACCCGACAAAGTCGTAAATAGAACTCTTTTCCCTCTTCGTTTTCGAGCAGAGTCGACGCATGGCGCGACCATAACCGCACGAGAGGGTCGCCAGCAAAAGTGGTAGCCTCCAGCACGCGTTTCTCGATTTTTTTTTATTCCTCCTGGTTTCTATGCTTCGTTTCCAACGGAGCCTTCGCTGATAGAATTCGCGCTGATGAATGAAAATTGTTCGCCGTCCCCGTATTGAGTTACCCCTCCCCCAGTCGTCGCGGATCGATCCGCGGGATTAACAGTTGAGATTAAAAAGTAAAACAAATAAAAAAAAACACTCTTGACTGATACGATTTATACAGCGGCGAAACGAAATATTTAACGATTATATCGCTCTTCGGTTGGGGGTGCATTGTTCGGGGCGTCGATTGCGCGCTGGGTTCTAACGAAACCGATAGACGGCTATATTATGCGCTTGATGGGATTCCGCTTTTCCTATAAAAATCATCCCCTCCGGGGTAACAATAAATCACTTTCCCCGCGGAAACAATATCGCTGGGCGAAATAAACGATTTGTATTTTTATCTTCGTACCGAAGGCTTGTCATAGGGAAACATGCTCGTTTGTTCTTCGTTCCCCAAACAATCAGAGAATACTTCAATCGGCCCCTAATTGCCAATTCTAGCAATTTTCAATTTAGGCAAATCATTGTTAAGGAAGAACACTAATGGGATCAACCTATGAATAACACTTCTAGAACCATTAAATATTTATATTTCACTAAACCAATCTGGAAGTTTAATTTATCCATCGATTATTCAATAATAACACAGTAATCATATCATCTGTATTATAGATTTAATATTCTAAATGTCCACGATACAACTTGTCCATAAATATTGACTTTCAATATCGCTCGTTAGTGATATTTAACAACTATAACCGTTTATCAAAATTAAAAGAGTAATAGGCATTTATATCGACAAGAGCTTCGGAAGCGCAGTCGTGTTCCCAATATAAATGATCCTGTTCCCATTACCACATTAATTTGTAAATGGTTGTGCACATATTGTTATTATTAGACCGTGGATATGACGCATATGTGGCGTATGTTAATACAGGAAGCATCTGCGAAACACGAAGATTTTAATTTGAATATTTTTTAAATTAATATAACAATATTAGCATTTTATTCTGCATAAATACATCTACTCTGCATACGTTTAGCATACGTTTCTCATATTCGTATACGCCATACAATGTATAAAACCTGCACCCTAGTAATCATAAATGTTTCACACAATATTGAAACAAGCTTGACAGTATTATCGCTCTACAACCCAAACAAACAATAAAACAATTTTACAAAATTACTTTCGAAGTTTCTAACTCGAATGTCGTACCTGTGCTGCTGTTAATTACACCTACAAATGTATTACAGCTTACAAAGTGACTAATCAACCGTTCCCTGTTTATCCACGAGTAACAATGCCTTCCGGTGGTTTATTATTCATTCGAATAACAAATCATCAGCGATTCATACATCGATTGCTACCCTTAATTACCTCTAACAGCACTCGTAGCCCCCTCGTGATAGATCTCGAGGGTAATCAGAGGACGCTGCGCATTTTAATGTGCGTGCGTCTTGTAAAAAGTTCCAAGCGAAGAAGCAAGGAGGCCATGAAAAGACGGGGACCTGGATTCTCGCAGGATCTATGCAAATTTTAGAGCAGGAGCGAAGAAGCGAGGAGAAGAGAGTCTCGCAGGATCAATAGAAACTTTCTCGGATTCATCATGTTCCACTTGCAGCCCTATCGGTAGGGTGGCCGTCAGTTTGTTCCTGGCTCGTCATATACCTGCGCAAAACTGACTTTGAAGGTGTGGAAAGAATGAATTGTCCAATTCTGTACACTGTATCAGCTCAGATAATATCAATTTGTTCGACACCTATATAAAGAACACCTCCATGGATACAAAAAATTGGAATTTCCGTGTAGATCGACGATCAAATCTGAACGAACTTGATGCAATTTTAGAAAAAATGGTGATCACTTACGGGAGAAACTTGTTTGCGTCGTGGCGCATTTTCGCGCGAGAACAGCCGCATGCCAAAGCCGAAACGAGGGACGACAGAGCACAATTGACGGTCGCGACGATAGCAATGCCCATTTTACCCCCAAGAGGATATAAATAAAACTCAAATTGAGCGAGGGTGCTACGCTGCCGCGTCTACAATGTATTCACGT
Organism: Hylaeus volcanicus; assembly: GCF_026283585.1. Classification (NCBI taxonomy): domain Eukaryota; kingdom Metazoa; phylum Arthropoda; class Insecta; order Hymenoptera; family Colletidae; genus Hylaeus; species Hylaeus volcanicus. Next base: position 18,847,078 of record NC_071979.1, on the reverse strand, counting down.
AGCTAGCACTTCCACCCGTAATTTCATTTCAGATAAAAGTCCCTCCTTGTAACCCTTCCGACGTGGATATTTACATTTTTATCCGTCGAGATGTTTTTTTCTCCTCGTCTTATCGTTCACCTACGCTTCCGTGTCTTACACTCTATTTTACTTCTCCAAGAAGGTGAGATAAATGTTAATGTTCCCGGTTCATGGCGCTGCAACGATTTCTTCTCAAGTGTCAATTTTGATATACAATATGGAAACGGTCATCACGGCTGCGAATAATAATTGAGATGAAAAAACCTACGCCGTGACCAGACAACACGAAACGGGACATTCAATATCGATGTTGCATTCGAATCCCCCCGTGCAGATTTCAATGTTTACAATAACTCAGCGCGAAACGAGCCGAAGCATCGAGAGCGTTTCTCTCGATTGCGTTGAGCCTTCCATTAAAAAAGGATGAATAAGCGAAATCGATACTGGAAGAAAAGCCGTCGTTCCGTCTGTTCGTAATCACGCCGTTAAATATTACGTCGACGGGCACGAACGTCGCATAATCGATTCCCTCGAATTCAATTAGTCGCGGCATATTGAGGATTCGAATAAAGCGCACCGAGTGCCCAGACAATGCTTGGAGAGGGCTCAGCGCGGTCTCTGATTGGTTGGATAACCGTCCAAGAATTAGAGGCTATTGCAAAATGATGAGCACTTCCCTGAAATTCGATGGAGTCTATGGAATACTGTGTAAAAAAGAAAATTCTCCTGGTTCCACAGAAATCTGTCTACAAACCCAGCTCTATCACTTAACATCTGCAAGTCAGATATATTTGGAGAACTCAGTTAACGGACACTGGGTCTACCAGATGCCTGGATCTTAAAACCTTGGAATCGGAACATCGAGTACATTCCGAGGTCATCCCTAAACATTTCTGCAGTAACTTCCAACCGTTCCCACAATTCACTGGTCCGATTCCGAAACTCAACCCTAATTGCCACAATCACGTCACCTACCAACACAAACGAGACAAAGGGGAGCCAAGGTGACCAAACGTGTATCCAGTCACTCGACTCTGGACACACCTACGCCATTTCTTCCCGAGGAAAGGAAAACAAATTAAAACCCGTAGCGTCAGTCCTAGGCGTCATGGCCCGTGAAAACATTCACGCGGCGAAAAAACGGTCGGACCACCGAGCCTCCCAGCGGATTGCATTAATTCCGCGCACGACACGTAACCCTAGCAATAAAGTGGCGTAATTGCCGATGCGTCCGTGCCCTTCGGACGAAGAAGAGGAGAAAAGCCCATTGGCGCGAAGGGGCGGCTATGTTGCGGAGGACGCGGCTAGGAAAAGGGGTGGCCTTACAAATCCAGCCCGACGTGCCCCACACGGAGCACGCAGACAGCGAGCCGACTTATGCCAGCCACGTGCGCCATTCTAATTTGCTTACGAGCAGCCCGAGAGCGGCCTTAAAGCAGAATGCGTTACGGGGACGCGCGACCCAGCGTACGTGCGACGCCCGCCTCGACGAGGAACAATGCCAGCGTTGTCCTACTCGTTCGCCACCTTATTGTTTATCGCCAACCAGCCCTGGACATGATCCATTCGACCGACATTTTTTACCAGGGCACAGGGGAGCGACGAGAGCACGCTCGAGCGAATAAAGGAGTCAAGTGGCGTCTCACGCGAACACGATCCCGGGGATCTGGTAAATGCCCCCGCGAAGACAATTGGGGAGATCGTTTCTATGGACGATTTTACGTGGAATCGATACGATACGGGGGCACCGATGGAATAATGATCGTGGACTCAGACCGGTGATACGTGATCTGTGAAGGATCGCGGCCGAGTTAACATTTTGATGGCAATGCAGCGGTTCCTTCCGGAATCGAGGATTTTCGAGTAATTTTAGTTTGATGTTACCGATTTCTCCTTAATATCTGGCCTCATTCTTCGTGATTTCCGAGTGTAAACCTTTGAATAGGGTAACCTGACGTTTCACCAGCATTGCAGGTAGCTTCTTTAAGGGTCAAATGACGCTTTGGTAGTTTTAAAAAATTCAATTTTTTTTTGCTTAATGTACATATTATTTTAAAAACGGCTATGTATTTCACTAGCTTTTGGTCTGAAGAGACTAATTAATTATGTTTCACTATTCTAGCTTGAAACTGGCTCGAGTCATCGTGTCCACGGAAAAACCGTTTATTTTTGAGACGCTCAACCAGGTCGTCTGCCAAGCCGCCACTTTTACAAAAATGAAAAGAACAAAAAATGATTTTCTACTTGAATATTTATACAATACATGAATTTTGTTCAATGTACATAAAATCTTGTTATCGCTTCAAAAAAATTCTTGGATAAGCCTGAGAATTCGGGTGGGCAACGTGGTGTAACCCCTTAAGTAGAGAAACTGGCGATGGTCAATTGGGAAGTGATGCTTGTACAGATGACAGAGAATATGACTGATGAATGTAGAATAAAACTGCACCGTTGGTCGTCCGTTAGGGTTTGCAATCAGTTCATGAATGAAATAACCGTGGATGCTTGAATATTTTTAATTTGAATGCAGCCCGAATATAAATATTTACACTAAACCTATCACGATCGGTCAAATAACTGTTTTGCAACTCTTCTGTACAGTTCTAACAAATAATACGATATAAAAATTATACGTATACAATTGTTTCGTGTATTATTGAATTTAGAATTACGTGAAATTCTTGCATGCAATTGAAAAGTGTGTCTTTAAGACCAGTCATTTAATCGACTATGGAAGAAATAGACACGAAAGTATGACGACAGGTTTAGTGTTAAACACTACTACTGTATATACAATGAAATGTAATAACGATGCAGTATAATAGAATTATCAAGTACGCTACTTCAAAACTAAAATTCCCTACCCTCTTCCAACAAATCGAAATTTCTCTTAGGAGCAAAATTAAACGTTTTTGCGGAAGAGAATCGATGCGCTTGGCGAAAAAGGCGTTGCAAATTTTATTCCATTCCTTCATTTCGCTGCTATCGTATCCGGGCCAATTTAAATTCCGCAGGAGACCCACGCGGAAAGCCTGAAGGACCTAATATAATCCCGGGTACAAGGGGCGGCCAGTACGCCTGGGATCTAACTTGCATACATTTCCCAAATAGGCGCGTTAATGTTAAGAATACCGTGCGCGTGTTTTCGCGCCGCGAGGGGACGAAAAAAATATATAGGCGTGACGAAAATGTCAGAGGGGCCAAAACGGATGTGTCTTCCTGTTTCTGTTATCCATCGTGTGACATTTTCTGCCAGTCACTTTTGATCTTTTCATGTGGAATCAATGAATGTAGAAGAATATTGGGATAAAAATTATTGGTGAATTATATTTATAATAATATAAATTGGATATCGATGAAAGCAGCGAAGAAATATAGAATCAGCAGGAAGAGTATTGTATTTTGTGCTGGTTTCATTAAATAAATACGCTAATATAAATTAACCATTTATCCATAGCAGTAGGGTAGCTACACAGTTAGAGAGAGAAGGGTAGGTCTTCGGCGTCCTCGAGAGACCAATTAATTCTGTCTCGACTCTTGTATAACTCGAGTTTAAAATAAAACAACAAGGGGCCAGCGAATGTAGCCCATATCCATCACAAATGTTTTAATAGAATATTAAGTAACCCTTTGAATATCGTTTCTTAATATGGAAAACAGATGTGGAAATCAACAAATTAAGCTGCATAATATGTATATTACACCGTTGAGAAGATAAGAGACACTTCTATTTTGATTCAAATTCTTGTTCACTATCTGTAAAAAAGTTTCGCATAATTCTCAGTCTAGTTATGAATTATATGTAATCACAAACGTCTTATTATCTTCCGCAGTTGGGATTGAACACCGTGCCGAGAAAAGCTGACACCGAGAAAACTTCTATTCGCTGAGGAGATCTGTTCGAGAAACTTCATTTACCGTGATAGGTTTCGCGTTCGCGTAATTCGAGAAATTGAATAACGGGCGTAAGGTAATTCGAATGGTCTCAAAGGAGCGCCTTTAATTCCGTGTAAATACGCGAGCGAACAATTTACAGTCAGGGACGAAACTCGCGATTTGACCGATAATTCAGCGAAGTTATACGCCGCGTCCGAATTTGCATTGTAAATCGCGATGTCGCCGCTCGGATCGTTTAAGGAACACCGACAAACTTCGTAATCGTATACAATTCTCGGAGTGGTGCTTTTTCATTGAATAATTATCATCGCCGTCTCGTTTCGGTGTCCGTTGACGGCGAGGTTCTCCAACGCGTCCCTCTTAATTCGTCTTGACGACGAGCAAGAGTTAAAAGTGAGCTGACCTTAGAACGATCGACGAACTATAGTTATCTACCCATTGGGAGTTTTAAAAGTCTAATAACGTGTCGAACTTGAAGAAATTTATTAATTAAAGCTGGTCATTATGCAGACTCGAATTATTGCAGAAAATTTTAATGGAGGAAATAACAAACATTTGCGATGTGAATGATAATAAGTCCTCATTACATGAAAAATGGATTAAGAGGATCAGCAGAATCACTTTACGATTAATCCATAACTATAATGGTAAGGAAGAAATACAGTTTAGCTTGAAGTACCACAGATATTCATTTCAATCGCGAAGTAGGCTTGAAAGAAATGTATAATGGATACGACAAAGCCACCCATCATTATTAATAATAATATGTTCTTACGGTATCTGACTTAACAGAATCAATAGAATAAAACATAGAAGGAAATTTATAATAAGTGAATAGATTGCTTGTCAGTTAAAAATAAACAAACGATTAAAAAGATGGTTATCGATCCTACCCGCGCAGAGAAAGACGCTAATAAAACGCGACCTACTTTGATTGCTAGTTCATATCCTGCAACCCGTTTGGAAAAATAGCTTGTTAACAACAGGATGAACAAATTCACCTCATCAATCAAACGAGACCCACTCTAGTGCACAGCGATGCAAACACTTGAGTCCGTTCCGTGGCCATCGATTCCTACGCTTCGACGTTCCATCACGTTCGGAAACGACGCGAAAGTAGCGCCTGTTCGCCGCGAATATCGTCCCCCGCGGGGTTAGAAATAAAAAAAAATTGTGCAGCAATATCGGTAAAGAGATAAACATCAATTCCAACGCGAATTCCACTTACCGACACGATCTATGTCTTCTTGCGTATAGTAGTGATGCATCGTTGCTGCTGGGTCGGCTTGCGGTAGCAATTGAATCACTCTGGCGACAGTTTATGGCCGTACGATGATCATCACGACCAATACAGCGGTCACTTTACTCCGCTATTACTCACTTCCATCTCAAACAGTCGCGAGACCGCCCATTCGCCACTTCTTGCTCCGTATTGTCTCTACGATCCCTGCTAGTTCCAAATCGTAACACACTATATAGTTCCCCCTTCCAAACCGGAAACGGTAGTGTCTCCCGAAAAGTTCGAAAACGTGCACAGTCACAAACGGTAAAGAAGTCAGACTTTCCACGAGTGAAACTCGAGGAGTCGTTCACCTTTCACCCTCAGGTCCCCATAGTTCAGACGGATGCCCAGAGGCTTCGAAACGATTCGAAAAACACCTCGAGGGCAGGTGATCCCGTTTGTCGCACCTTGCTGCTTTCCAAGACCAATTCCCGATCTGGTCCCAGCCCCAGACGAATGCATCCACACGGAAACGCGACACCCGGTTCGCAGACGCTGTTTACACTCACGTATGCGCGTCACGCCGTTTCCAGATGGACGTCTATGTCTGTGTAAATCGCCACTCGCACGGCGTTCGTCGCGGTCACGCGCAAGGTCCGCGTCCACGGTTTTAAGGTTATGAATCAGGCGGGGGTGTTCGGGTCTCAGGGATGCTGCACACTTCAGTCGCGGGTTCGCGGCGACCAGACGGTCGTACGAGGGTGCACGCGTGGCAACGCTCGGCGGTTTTCGGCGAGGAGTTAACCGGTGAAACGATCGGCTCGATGAGAATTTTTTCAGCGGCACGGTAGTATCAACAACAATCGAAACGCGGGCGAAAACGACAGATCCGACAATATTGTGGGTGGAAAACGTTGGTCCGCGAGTAGAGTCTGCGCACAACGTGGATTATACGATAGAGAGCCAGACGACAGCGGGGAAACAGTGGCGCCATCGCAGCTGCCACCCCCGCGACATTCTACCCGCCACCTATCGCTGCTTACCGCTACCTACGCCCCCCACCGAAATCCCCACAACCCCCTCGGGCAACCCTGAATCCTCGTCGCAAACGTTCACCGGCCTACAACCGCCGCTCTCTGCCATCCACCCCCGCGCTTCAGCGTCGGTGGCTGCGGTATCGATTGGCCCAGTTGTCCCTCGTCAGAACGCGGCGGTCGCTTCAACATCCGAACCCACCGTCGTCATCCTCGTCTTCCTCTTCTTCTTTTGCTTCCTCCGCGTCTTCCTCTTCCTTCGGTTTGGCTCGGCTGTCGAGTCTTCGCGAGTCGCGAGATGTATTTTAATGCCGAGTCTAGCCGCGTTAGGGAAGCTAAACGGGGGTGGAGATGAGAGCGGTCGGGTCGCCGAGGGAAAGTTGTTGATGGCTCGTCGGTTGAAGTGGTCACCACTTGCCGGGCGAGCCGGGGGGGTTGAAGACGATAGAAAATGATAGTGTGTAGTATTTAATCTCTTCTAGAAAGTGGATACGATGATACTTGCATGTGTAAAGGACATTATGGAAACTGCGTTGTTCCCATTTGTCTGTTTCAGTTTGTTAACCCCTTCCCGTACCTTAGCGAGTGTGACTCGTGATAAAGATTTAAGCCCAAATATGAATAGCACGTGGCAGACTCGTGAAATGAAAGTCGGGGCAAATGTAAACATCATCAGTCAGACTCGTGCAATGATTTTTTTTGCAAGTTAAAACTGTGATTTAATTTTTACCAGTACGCCACGAGAGTTGATCACGATTCCTATAATCTACGTTACAAACCAGTTTAGTTATTGAAATTTAATAAACCTCTACCGAATGCAAAATACGAAAGTTTTAAATGAAAGCAATGGCAACGAATCCAGTCCCAACTTCCGTTTATTCGAATGCCTGTGAAATTGAAGATACGTTGAAATAATCGTGTATTTATAGAGTGTTACTGACTCCAATTTTGACACTTTTGATGGAGGTATGAGTTTGACGACTCCATGATAAGCTACGAGATATTCTGGGCAAACAGCTGCAAAGGGATCGCGCGCAGCGATAAAAATAAACCGATGCTCCATCTTGGCCACAGTGTTAGATTTTCCATTATCATTTTGATCCGGTTTCGTCCCCCTAGCGATTCCCGGTGTAGATTATTTTCATTTCTAAGAGAGATTGCATGATGTCCTCGTTCGTAAGGACGAAGAAATTCTTTGCGAAGATAGAAGCATAAACGATCCCCATTCGAACGAAGTATTCTAGAATCTTACGAGATTATCGAGATCAAGCGTACGTTACGAATAACAAATGACGAATCGGGTTGAAAGCACGATCTATTAAGGAGCTTCTGAATTTAGAAACTCGGAGTTTCCGTAATTCTCCCGGAAATTGGGCTAATCTTCGTTGCCATCCAGTCTTAACCGTCGAAATGATCTACTTTTCTTGAATATTCCCAGCAAAGTGGAGTTGCCGAACGAGTTAGAATGGATGCTTAACTTCCGTCCCGTTTCGCTCCAACTAGTCGGGGCTATCTTGACAAAAAGTATCCTAGTCGTCGAATTGGTAAACGCGAATCAATTGCACGGTCCACGCTGTCTCTGGACTTCAATCCCTATCCGAGGATACTCAAACAACTTGCTCATGGTAGGGCAGTTACTAAACTGCAGGATCCCAATTGTAGGCGGTTGTTACGCAATTCGGAATACTGCAAGAACTTTCGATCATGCTCGGAAATCCAACGGGAGGCATTGCGGCCCTCTCGGGGAGTCTTCTGCGAACATCGACGTGCAATATTGAAAGCACGAACTGGGGAAGGATCGGCGAAACTATCTTTGCAATTGATCGAACGTTCTCGCAGAGTTCAGACAAATGCTTGGTAAAGATAGGTTTCACCGACGCGCAACACAAACGGCTGCTTCCGCGAGGCATGCTTAATTTTGGAAACAAGACAAAGGGATGAGAATGCACACTTAAGCAAATTAGAAAGAGGAAGTTTTATCTACATCGGGAAAGGTTGATAGATTTCTTTATTTACATTCAATTGGATTGTAACTCAAAGTTGAGTTACACCAACATTACGAAAGAGAGGGCAAAAGGGTTGCAAAACTGCCAAGACCTGGGCCCTCGAGGCGCCAGATCCGCAATTCTAGGTGGCCAAGTATTCCAACGCCCAAGGCGGTGTCTGTAAGAGAACATGCCCGGGTGTACAGTACGATGTCTCAACGCGGGAACTTTCCTCGCGAATGTTTGACCTTATTCCGTCTGAAGACGAACACGCAACCAGTCCAACGGTTTGAGCACGCTATTAATATACACTAACTCCTGTCGTTGAGGTACGAGACCGTCGACTCACTTGAAAACGGGACAGGCAGCAATTTTCACCTCGGCCTGTTTGCAACGAGAATTTTGTGATTCCGAATTTGCTACTAGGACTCCACAGCTGACAATTGACATGCCCTGCGAGACTTAAATGTCACACATGAATCGACGCGAGATCGAGTCCTTTAATTAACTTGAAAGGGGGAAGTAGCGATTACCGACGAATTTATTTATTAAACGTATTCTAAGAGATGGAGAGACAATTAAGAGTTCCAGTTTAAAGGTACAAACTCTACCACCTAGCATCCCCTGTAAAAGGGTGCAAATTGCTCTCTGGATTACTCCTAGATACTAATAGATGAGCGCGTTTTTTCGAGGAAAACCTGAAATTTCCCGCTAGCTCTGGGTGCTCCCCCTGCCACGCGATGCTCTCACTCTTTTTGCGCGTGAGGTCATAAGGAGGGAAGCGACCTCTGCAGGAACACGAGAATACGGGGCAATGGTAGCCGGCGATCATGACTAGAGCGAGCCAGAAAACAGGAGGGCGCATAAACGACAAAGGACCCTGTCATTATTATGTGCCAGTGCTGAATGCATGACAATGCCAAGCGAGATTCTCCCTCCTTGTTCCTCTCAACGTCTTTCTCTCTCTTATTCTCGCCCAGCTACGTCTTTGTCCCCCGGTTGCTCCCGGGGGCACCGCTCAAGCACCGTTGCGGGACCACCGCTTCACAATGCTACGCTAACAAGGTCAGAAATTAATGAATCGCTGGAAACGCGTCGCCATAAAAATACGGGAAATCTATGGGGACCGATGTATTATTAATGAACTGACCTACACGTCCCTTGAGCGAGGAACCACCTTCGACCTTTTCGGCGACGGGGTGAATGACAATTGAAAGAAAATAAACAGAATTCAGCTGAGAGTAAAACGTCATATAAGATTCCGCATTGTTCAGCGTGGGGCGTTTAAATGCTTCGGAATTTTAAAGTCGATGTAATGGTAACCCGAAAGATAATTCAATCGAGCAACTGTGTTATTTGCGACGTTGAATTATTCGATTGAACAGAAAAACTCTGTTAAGTCTCTACAGTTCTGTGACGATTAGAGGATACGGATTTCGTTTAATAAAGAAACGATGTAAATAATAACTTTAATTTCGTCTAGAATGATACACGCGTTGCTTTTGAGATTTAAAATCGTACCGACTGTTTAAAATGACCATAAAAGAGAAGTGAGGACCATAAAAAAAGGGGCGATACAAACACACGCAGAAGTACGCAAATTGGACGGATCCGTTGCCGTTCGAATGTTTGTTTTCACCCAAAGAAACAGAGGTAAGAGATGAGTGTTGAGGTAATCGGTAGAGGCATACGGTAATTTAAACGCGGTATTTAAATTTAGATATTTCCGAAACAAATTCAAATTTTAATTTTCGTGCAACCAGCAACGAGTAAACAGCTCTCCTTTCACCTGTTCCTCGAAAATGTTATCTAAATAAGAGTTTTGCCCATCGCTGCGTCACCTGATCTACATTCGCTTGGAGAGTGGCAGCCTCGCGTCGAAACCGACTTGGTTCTGGGGGTTCGCCAATTTTTCAAAGACAGCCGCCAGATTTCGCGGCAGATATCTCGCTTTCTTTCGTTCGTCACGGAAAGTGGCGCTGGGTATCATTGCAATTTATCGCTGGCAAGCCTCTGTCCGAGGTATAGTCAGATAGGGTAGACGCACTCCGACAAAAGCGAGCTGGAAATTGAAACGAAAGGGGAGTGATCTTTTTTTCAGACTCTGGTTGGATAGCGATTCCACTCGTTAAATAATAGTTACTCCGGTTCGCAGCGCGTTTGCAACGAACTGGCAACGCCTTCGCGTGTTGTCGAGTCCCTTTGTCGCGAAACAGAAAAATTGTTGAATTCGAATACACGTTTGATACTTTCCGTTGCGCGGAAAGTTTCCGTTCATCCTCTGTATGAGAACCCGCTGTCGGTCTACCTTTTCAGACAACGGCCTGCTTTTTTTGCGAATATTTTGAAACTACTGGAAAATATCCTTTGAAGATATGCCTCGAAAGCGATGGTCTGCATTCGTCTATTGTGAAAATGGAACTCTTCTAAAATTCAGCGGAACGTGACCTAGATTTAATGGAGCAGGATCTATGTTTGGTTAGAGTGACAAAAGTATTTGTATTTTCATTTGGATTCCTGACTACTGAAAATTAATTAGTCTGAGGGTTATGTATATTTATTTAGACATACTTTCGGTATTGTTTCGTTGATGGCTGAACTAATACATACGTGACATGTTTTGAGATTGATAGTTTGAGCCAATCTCAAAGGTCATTTAACTTGGAGAATGAGAACACCTCAATGGCAGAAATCCAGGCATCGGAGTAACGTCGCGCGCATTTCAGACACAGATAGCGTAAAGGACAACAGTGGATGGTTACAGTATACAGCTGTCCTATACAGAGTGTCCCAAGAAGGTGAGATAGATAGGATCGAGGTTAGAAATAACAAGATAAGGCATCGATCACTAGGCTTCACTAAATGGCTAATAACTTCATCAGTTCGTTCCTAATTTCAATGTTACCTTCAGATTATATTTTTGAAATATTCTAGAATCCTATACATAGTGTTTCAAGAAGATGGAATAGGTAGGATTGAAGAGGTTAGAGATAACAAGATAAGGCATCGATCACTAGGCTTCACTAAATGGCTAATAACTTCATCAATTCATTCTTAATTTAGACGTTCCTTCAAATTATATTCTTGGAACATTCTACGATTAATTGCAAAAGTAAAATAGAGTTTCCAAACCTGTCATACTAGAATGCTTCCTCAATCGTTGGAATGATACAGCCCTGTTCCAATTCCACGAAAAAACCTGTATCGCTTGGCGCGATATGTTTCGATACCTCGCCCAATATCGTCGTTTTCTGTCCGTGTTTGCGCATTCAGAGCCGATCCGCGATACGAGCGGCCGATCCCAAAGATGTTTGAATGATGAATCCAATATCACCGAGGGCTGCAAAGCGGCAGAAGCGAAATACACCCCCGGGACAGAAACCGTTTCCCTAAAACGGGCCAATGAGCCGTCCCTGTCCAACATACATCAGAGACTTTGGGCTTCCAACGTACGTGTACATGTTCGTGTATGTTTGTGTATTGGTCGATGCGAGCGCACGTTTCCCGCTCTCCGGCGATGCATCATACGTTACAGATTGGGTTTTAGGTAAAAGAACAGCTCTGTAATAGTGTGGACATTTGACGTCGCCGAGAGAAATGGTTGGAAAATAACGAAAGTAAAACGGCGGCCATTCATCGTCACGTACCAGCGTTCGTTCGCGCGATTTATTTATTTTTTTTTTGTTTTTTTTTTACTGCGTCGCGTGATTCGTGCTTTTATGATTTCGTTTAAATTACACGGGAAGCTGGTACGCGCTCGACTAAAAACATTGCAGCGGGTCGCCAAGTTATTAGTTCGACATATTAGATCATTAGTTACATATGCTGGGCTATTCCGATCGATTAGGAAGCCAGGATATGTATCAAAGTAGCGTTTAAAAATCAAGCCAGCCACGTTCTCCGCACGGAATTTCAATTCACTCGCAGTTAACGGATAATTCGGTGTTCAACGCAAACGTTGGCGCATTCCTTCGCCGCCCTAATGTTTGCAAAGATATACATCCGGCGAAAGTAAACCACTGCCGACGGATTCCCGAACCTGGACCCTCCCCCCACCCCACTGGGACCACTAATTACAAGGGACGTTAAATTACATAACTTTCGCGTGGCTGTATGTTCTAATTTGGCGCGATCGTTAAAGCTCGGCCCGCCAAAGGTTTATGCATATTCATCGGGCATTTTTTAACGAGCCCCCAACTGAATCCAGAAGAAAACCACTTGATTTATTCTACCGTCCTCTCTGGTCTCTCGTCAACCTCTTTTCCCCCCCCCCCCCCCCCCCCCCCCCCCGGCCCCTAATCATCGTTTTGCAAATTAACGGCGGTCGCATCGCGTCGTTTCATGGTTGATCGTGGCATCGCGGACCGAATATAATGCACCTATGCGGCATCTCCAATTAACGCGGGTGACATCGTTGCATTCCAATAGACGCAAATAAACGCGGAACGGTACGGACAGTCGCGTAAGCGTTTCTCGTTAGTGTACACGGTGTCCGGGTTTAAATCGTTCCACGCGAATGTCTCTGAAACAATCGGATCCTGCCGAACGTTTCAGATGGAAGTGGTACGGTTTGAGAAACAGCATGTTAGTTTTTCTATAGAAAATGTACGCATTTCAACTTTACTTTACCAATTAGAAATACAAATTTGCTAACATATCAATCTATGAAGATTGTCGTTTGCAATAAGGCAAATATCTGAAACGTTCCAATAGTAACTTTATTTTTTAACACCCTGTAGAACCGCGCGGCACCACTCGGCCATCGTATAATTGCCTTCGTGTATACGTACACTTCGTTATCTACGACTCACCGGTGCTAATTATCTCTCCTGCTTTTACTTCCTCCCTCCCTCGTTCTCTGTATCTCGTTCACCCCTTCTGTGTTCTCGTATTTCCGTTTTTATCCGTCTCTGTTATTCGTGGACGCCATCGAGAATCGGGCAGCTTCTTGCCCTCGTCGTTGTAGGGCAATGTCGTTTCCAACTCGACCCACCTCACCCAGCCCCCGGAAAAAGTTAATCCCCTAACTTTGAAGTGGCCAAGAAGCTCCGACCATTCCGACCAGAGATGAGTAGAATTTTATTTGAAGAATAGACAGAGCATAAACACACCCCGCATAGCGATTCATTCGCAAGGGTTATTCGAATTAACAAAAATACTCAGATAAGCTTATAATCGTTCAAAGGATGAATTGCTTGTTTAATTTTAATTTCGTTTTGAATATATATTTTATCGCAGAACCATGTCAGTCTATCGCTATATGACAACTTGAAATGCCTAATTCGAAATGCTTTATCAAGATGAGAAAGTATACGAAAAATTTGAACGAGAGGGTGGCACGACTGGAGTTGCGCGCCCAACTCCACCTGAGCAAATGAGATTCTCGGAGCAGAGTCACGCGGCCAGATGGACGTCTGATTAGATCAACGAATCGAAACTTCACGGCGGGTCGTGGTCATTCGATTTCGTCGACTCTGGAAGGCTTTCGACGACACTGGTAAAGCTTATCAGTCTTGAACTCCGACGAAAAGGTCTTCCTGGATAGCTGAGCTACGTGTATGTATATTCATTGGCTTCCACCCTACTTTATATCCCTGGAATGATTTCTCACAAAACTATAAAAACTGGTACGATAATTTCTGTTTATTGATGCCATTAAAATTTTTGAAAAAGACTTAAACCTCTATGGGTCCGTTAACTTTCAGGTCACATGTTAATATACCGACATTTTACCAAATAATTTTAGTTTTTTGACAAGATGACGTATACGTCTTAATTATATAATGTCTGTGATACCCAATTACAATAATGATGATCGTAGAATAAATTTGGTCATTATTAATTCATATTCCTGGTGCTCCTGATTCTATTCCAATTATTCCAGTTCATATAGCAAAAATAAAATAAAGTCTACCAATATTTGTATGATCTCAATGTCATGTTGTCGACAGGAAATAAAATTCGGTTCATAGATGGTTAAATAAAATTTTTTAACACATCCTGTCGTCGATAGGCTGATTTCACTACAACACGAGGAGGATGAGAGCAGGAGTAGCAGAGGCAGACATACGAGCAGTCACGACGAAAGGAAGAGGAGAGTGACGAGGGCACATCCACCGAATCACAAATGAGTTGCGAGACTCGATTAAGCATCTTCCGGATGCATTATTAAGTGTACCGGCTAAAGGGTGCGGTAAAGAGGAGCCACGGGCCGGTGAAAAAGAGAGTGGACGAGCCAAAGGGTTGGATAGAGCGGTTTCAATGTAGGAGGTGGAGCAGGGGAACGGCAACTAATGGGTTGTAACTAGTGTGTGTAGCGGATTATACCTTCTCGGTCAAGCCGCTACAAGCCACCGCACGGAGGAGCTCGAGTGGCTGTCGTCGAGGGAGCGAGAGTAGAAGCTCTGATACTTGAAGAGTAAAAGAGACGAGGATGCAGCCGAGGAAGAGACTTAACCCGAGACTTTATGAATGCCCTGGCGCAGCGCAAGAGTTCAGGTAAGATAAGGGCTTTCCGCACCCTCTTTCGTCCCAGTCGCCTAGCCGCCCGCCCGTCAGATAGGTCTCCTCTCTCTCTTCTGGCACGCCGAAAATGCGCTACCACCCCCTCCGTGTATCCCTCCACGCGAAATCCAGCCAACGTTTTCCCGGGCACGCAGGCGAACGGTGTCGTCGAGCCACCGTGCAGCTTTCCGCTGCTTAACGTCAGATTTCGGTAACTCCTGCAGCTGGATCCACCAGGATTCTCGTTAATATGCAACAGCAGCTTCCCCGGCTGCTTCATCTGTTTGTCGAAAGTATCGTTCGACGCTTTTCTTGGCATATTTACCGCGTGTTTCCCCGCTCGATGCTTCATAAACACATTGGCCATGTTTTGACTCGAGGCCAGATGTAAACACCTTCAACGTCAGATTTTGGTAACTCTCGCAGTTGGATGCACCCGCCAGGGATTCTCGTTAATATTCGAACAGCAATCTTTCGCTCCAATTCGCCAGAGTTTCGGCACGTGACGTTGCACCAGGGCTGTGTCATGCCACGGGGTAATTTCGTTGTCGTTTATGGAAGCGAGGCGTGCTGTGGACAACCTAGAATAAATTAATGCGTGGGAGAGGAGGTTTTGATACGGTGAACTTCGCGAGGAGAAGTCGAGGAGGTCGTCCACGAACGACGGTATCCAGTTTGCTCGAAAGGGTTCGGCATAAATAATCCCTGTACTATCCAGAGCGTAGAATTCCGATTACTGACAATTAGTAAGACATGACAAACGTGCTATTAAAACTTCTTTTGAAATTACTCAATAGTTACAACCCTTAGCGCCAAGTGCACTGTGGTGACGGTTCTGTAAAGAGGGAGCGAGAGAAGGGAGAAAAAGAAGGGAACGTTTCGTCCTGGACCTGCTACTAGACTCGCTAGTAAGGCTACCTAGGAGGCTCGTGCCTTAGACGCCGGGATGTTTGGAGGTTGGTCGAGAATGGTTTCTATAGATAAGTTAGACGGACCGAGCACTTGTAAAAAACTCGCAGTGTGTCTCTAGTAGCGAGGACAAGAGGTGCCACCACAGCACCAACTGATTCTAAAGCAAAATTGGAATTCTTTTGGGACCTTTGGAAAATTTGCAATACACCCAAATGTTCGTTGCTGTCTGTCCCAGCTCTTCCACCCTCTTTTTCTTCGCTTCTCATCAGTAGCCATGACTCTGCCGTTTCCTCAAGGTTGGCGCCTCGTGCTCTAGCCGAGTAACTTCTATCGCAACGCCGTTCACGTTTATAAACGCGAATAAGGATCGAACGAGTTTTCTGGCGCGTTATGAAATTGAAATCCCGTCTTTACGCGAAGTGGCCCTCCTTTCCCTCTCGAGCTGACCCGTCGTCCCGGTTATTGGTGCTTCTGGCTGGAATGGCAGGGATCGGACGTTCTACGAGACGTTTTACGCTTCTTACAGGAACATTCGGAGCTGGCTGGTCCAAACTGGCCAATGCTTCGTTGTATAGGATTTTGTTTCACGCTGCTTGAACTTTTCGCGGACGTAAAAGGACGCTAAACGCGGCAACGGTCGTTTCCACTTCTTCCTTGCCATCGACCTCGCTGCTCTGTGACCTCGCTTTTAAAGAGACGGTGAAAACAGGTCAACGCTTGGAATTTTTTTCTTCCTAAGTACACAGCGTATCAAACTGAAACTTTTTACGCCGATTAATATACTTATGGAAACGGCACGTGAATTTTTTTCATGGAATTCATTGTATTAATGCACGAGTTATTAATAATAACAAGGAGCTTTGCTAACTGCGTCTGAATTGGAGAAACGTGAAAAACTCCAAAAGTGATAAAATGACGGTACTTTGAAGAGATGATTTTTTTTAGTACCTGTGCGTATTAAAAAAAGAAAAACATTGCGCGTGGAACGTGTACGTTTTAGTCATGTTCAAAGACAACTTGGAATTACATTGATAGCTTCTACTAGGATATTCTGTAAAAGTACTCGGATAAAACACTTAATGTGCATTACAAACATTAAACATTACAAAATATGTTTTGAAACATCAATGTTGCAAATATAAAGTATATAAAATAAAACGATTTTCGTAATTTCTTAATAACCAGAAATAAAATTTGAAGTGACGTGAATTCACGTCAGCGGTCGTGAATGTGTTATTATTCCCTATTATATTTTTATTCTTTATAACAATCAACAAGCATACTATTGCATATTGCAGTGATCTTAAAATATTTTAACCAGTCTAATTGAACTGTTGCAGATAATACAGCCATATAGCGCGAAGCAAGTACCAACTCAAGTAGAAATTGCCATCACTGGTCAGACACGGCAGCCAAACCTCAATCGCTCGCGTAACCCGTGAAGCTTCGAGTCTCATTTTCTCGAATATAAAATCTCATTTTCCACACTCTCGGTTTACTTTATCATCCAGAGTACCACACCGTACTATTGCATTTAGCGGAACACCCAGTACTTGACGGCGGGACACGAATCGCCGTGGAAAAGGGGAGGAAGCGGAATGGAACTCGTTTAAAAATCTGTTAAAGCGAATATTATTTAAATCCGGCGGGGTAACAGGAATATCGCGTGAACGATTACCTCGGCGAGCGAGGAACACCACGGGGTGGCGGCTACCCTCCGACGCCGTTACTATCGCAGCAGACGCCTACCAGCGGCACCACCACCAACGCCGCCGCCGCCACCAGCAACGCCATCAACGCCACCGCCACCATCGGTAGCATCCCCATCGTCGCGACCGCCGCCACCGCTACCACCGTAGCCGGCGGATAACCTCCGCTAGTAATATTATTTCAGGTATGTGGACGCGTAAGGGCGTGCCTTCCCCTGCTCTAGACCACTACACATTGCTCCTGCGTGTAAAAATATTTATTAGCGCTCGAATAGTAAATTAGCAGACGCGCAAAGGTAGATTTACTGCGAGGAAAATTAACACAAGAATAAAATAGGTATGTTTGTTGAGTTTGAAAGTATATATGAAGCAGCACGGTAGTTCATGCTACTTGTCCTGCTAACCAAACTAATATGTGAAATGTTCCCTTAAGTGTTATAAAAAAAGTAATCTCTCTCGTTCTACAATATTTTCCCACCTTTCTGACAGCCATTATACCGTCATTATACAATTTCTGTAGTTTTTTCATTAAATCGTGAGTACTTACGGGATGATCTAATACTTAGATTTTTGCGTGTCACTCGAGTTGCCACGTGAATCTCTGTGACGACCCAGTCTCTTCTTTATTGTCAGTGTAAAGAGTGAGGTAGACACCACCGATTACATGCACTATTCATGAACCAATATTCCCATCGATACTCTGCGGTTCAAAAACAAAACCTACCCCAAAGATTGCCACCCCTTACTCGCCACTCGGTTTACCACGTGAAGTTCACTGGCGACTGAAAGTCTCCTCTTTTTCAATAATGCAAAAGGGTAATACCCTAAATGCACGCCCGTGCGTAGGCACCTTCCCTCCTCGCGGGTACGCGTCACCACGTCTATGGCGACTATCTCGGGGGCACGCGAGCGCGCAATCGGCAGCCATAAAGAGAGATAGCGTACCATGGAATATCTGCGAAACGCTCTCCAGGCTGTCGCTTTTATTCCCGCTCGCCCAACGTCGCGGCGCCCGGTTTGCGCGCAGTTATCTCGCCGCATACTGATATCTGTCCGGGGTTCAAATGCACCGCGTCATTACTGCGGCTGAACGGTGACCCGCGTGTACCAGCGTCGCGATGCCGGCTCTCGATGCTTGTTTACGTTTTCCCAGCTGCAGATTGCGCGTCGTTACGCCTCGCTTGACGCACGACCCGTTTCCGATGCACCTCGACATCAGTTACTCTGGGAATGATTTTGTGTCGAGGGTCCAAGGATTCATGGTTCCTTAGCAGGGTTGCCAGCGAAGGTTCAACGCATTTAGCCAACCGTGACGTCATATACAACGAAGGGAAAAAGCTATATTGTATACTGTACTTTAACACGTTGAGCGCCATGCGAATTTTTAAGGAAGAAACAAAAAAAGGAAAGAAAGAAAACGAGATTGAAATACAGGCGTTTTACGAAAAAAAAAGGTGCGAGTGACGCGATCTACCCGAGTCGTTCGATCCGTACGCTGTTGGATTTCTACGAAGACTAAAAATGTAGTCCCCTTTTTTTGTGAAATCCTCGACATTCGTCCTCTACGCGACGATAGACTGTTTTCGGCGTTCAGGTATGACCCAGTCAAAATCTAGTTATTTCTCTCACCATTGAACTGAAAGTTTCCAACCAAACAAAATCAAACTTTGCAATTATAACGTAACGGTTTTTTTCGCAAACATCCAACACTTAGTTTTCGAGTGAACTTGATGTCTATTCTGTTAGCTATATAGAATCGCAGAAAAATTCAAACGGTCTCCGTATACCGGGCTACTCGTTATTGTGCAAGAAGAAAAAAGTTTCAGGGCGAAAGGTTAACAAAAAACGTTCGCAGAATGCGCAATCGACGTCGCACGCGCGACACGACCCCTCGGACAAAAGGGTACGGAAAGTGGTAACGACGTTTCGGACACCGGACGCGCCCGATGTTATCTCCCGCTCGCGAGAATTACTTTGCGCCTCGCCGCGCCAGCCTTTATGTCCGCAATATCGACGCGTGTTACGCGTGGTCCGATCTCTGCCAGCAGATAACGACATTCTGTCAATGTGTTACGTCGTGCCTTGGGCCCTCGAATCAGGGACGCGCTTAGGGTGCTCGCCACCCTGGTGCCATCTCGAATTCACCATCCCCTTCCTTTATCAAAACTTACGTCGTTCTGCTTCCATATACGTACGGTACTTAATCTTTATAAAAAAGTATCATATTACCATCTGGGTAATTTCATTTCATGATACAATTTGGGTGATTTAAACATGTTATTTGGTCGTATAGTTTAGGTGATAATGAAAAATGAAAATAATTCTCAGAGAAATGAATTATTACTCATGACATGATCATATTCGTCATAAACATATACATTTAGAAATCTATCTCTACCTTACACCCACTTAAATGCGTTCATTTGTTACGAAGTACTTAACTTGCATAAACGCTACAATAATAATTGTATCTACGTTCGTGAACAATGCAATCACGAACGTGACATAGAATAAGAATAGTATTCCACACGGGTGAAACCGCGGAGGCGCAACTAATAGTGTATAAAAATTAATTTAGTAGATCACGTGGTGGTACAATAAAATACATCCTATGTACGTAGATATTAAACGCAAAGATTATCCATTATTCATCGTTAATTTAAAGAAAATAATTTCCGTGCAGCACTCGCACCCCAAATCAAGGTTCACGCCTGCTACGACCCCGTGGAAAAAGGCAGTGAAGGGGGGCACGAGAGAGCCGTCACGTGCGCGTCCGGGGGAGTCAAAATCTTGATCGCGTCACATCGTCGACGTGTCGTGGCGCGCGTTATTCGCGGTGACAGTTATGCAGCGATGTTCCCGTGATTACGCCGCCGCTGGGATAAATCTTCCGACGGGGGTGCGCGACTTCTGACTGCTAGCGCGGATCCTGACACGGTTGACCAATCACGCTCGTGAAACGCGAGCTGACGGCTGGACCAATGTCGCCAGCATAGAAATACGTCGGAGGTGTTTCCTGTTCGATCTTACTCCGTCTTCCTACGTATCGAAGCAGATCGAGATCCGTGGATGAGGGGTCCTCTCGTGTACCATCGTTTAGGATAGACTTGCATGGGGTTTGGGAACCATGTTGCAATTTGGGGTTCAACATATTCGTGGAAGTTCATGTTTGAATTTTGGGTAGACTTAGTAAATTATTTTAAACCTTATCTTGACTATTTACAGACTATTTATAGCAAGGACTATGTGTTGTTTCAATTATGTAAAATATAATTGTATAAAATATCAGGGGGACCGGAAAGTAATGTCGTTTCTTTTTATTTAACCAATTACGTAATCAATTACGTATGGCATTCGCAGAAACGACATTACTTTCCGTTTCCTCTACTATATTTTGAATTCCTTTATTTACATCCTTCCCTTTGTACAACATTTGTACACTTTAAATGAATTTCGCAATTACTTCTGCACCGGTGTTTTTGTCTTTTATTAAAATGAATAATTCTGTTCGGATAGAATTGACACGTGTTCGATATTCGCGAATCGGAATTTGCATAGATGCTCATCCCAGGGCCCTGCCGCGATAGTCTGAGGAGATTCGAAAAGAGATAGCAGCGCACAAATGTTTCAAAACGCTGTTCGCGATCGTTGGGAGGCAATTTGGAAGAATGTGGATACGTCTGCCATAACCGTACCGTATGTGTCCGGACATATGGTATGCGCGCGATTAAGTTGGGGTCGGCCAGGCGTTCTTCGGACAGCACCTGAATCTGGAAATGTTTGCTTCCCTCGTATATTTGAGACTTTCCCGTATCGACGCCGCACTTGAGTCAATAATATTTCCTCCAGTTTAATAACATAACACCAAGATTTCAAGCTGTCATCCTCGACGCGAGATTAGACGTTCTGTAATGACGCGATAAAAATCTCTTGTGGAAGAGCATATTTAACCCTTTCGCTTCGAGTATCGCTTATAGGCGGTAATGTTGACTTATGTATAGATTCTTGTTTTAAAATATATCATACGAGTCTTTACATATTAAAAGATTAACTAATTTGAGTTTTATTATTAATTATATTAAACCTTCTATCGTAAAGTTTTGTAAATATACAAATGCCTATATCAACTATAATTTTGTAAGTCTTTTCATATGAAAAATGTAAATTGTACTTGTCATATTGGAGTAACGATTGTTTTGTTCAGCACAGTTGTTATTTAAGATTTAGGAAAACGTATATACATAAAACACGTAGACTGAGTATATTTCTGGCGCGCGCTTCCGTTTAGAGGCGGTATTTCGAAAAGGTTAATTACAGTGTGTATATTAGTGGGAAGTATCGCGATAATTTGTCTTTTGTATGAAGTAGTAATTAATTTAACTTTCAAATTATACATGCACTAGTGGTTTAAGGATCTTCAGAGAACCACCGTAAGTCGCATAAATTACAAAACCGCGAAGACAGTAGAGTTAAATCGATCGAAGCTTGAACGAACAATTGGACATACTTTTTTTATTGTTTCGAAACGACGGCCCGAAGCGTTCCTTTACTCTCAATGTCGTCGCCGTTTGTTCCCTTCCGGGGTCTAAAATATCGCTAGATTTTCCTACGGAATAAAAATTGATGGTCGTAATTTCCATCGACGTCGATGTATCCCCAAGGTCGGCCTTGGGGCACATTTCAGTCGTATGCAAACACAGGCGGTAGGAAATGACACGAACTGGCTGACTGTAACTCTTCGTTGACCTCATCCTACCCACCCTTTCATCCCTGTGGTCCTTCGCCGATGCGTCCTCCCCCATTCGCCCCTTCGTTCTCCTCCTCAGTCGTGAAGATCAATACACGCACTCTGGTCTCGCTTCGCATGACTTCGTATGGATTCTTCATTCACCGTCGCCTGTTTTGTATTCCAGTGGCCTTCGGTGCGCTGTTTTCTTGGTCATTTATCCCGCGTTATACACGTCGCCATGAATATCTAATAGATTCCCCATCCCCTTTGTTCTCTTCTATTACTTTTGCATCCCTGTCTCTCAATTGTATTAAGAATCTGCCTTTGTCATTTTATTCGGATGAGAAATCTCTTCTTCGCGATATTTTAGACGGTTACAGTGACGTATTGCGTGGAGCAATGATAATCATTATTCAGGGGAAATATCAGGACATGTTCTATATCTCAAAATTAAGAGGGTGTTTCGATACGAGATTCCTCGTTTTAAATATTGCTTATTACATCGAAGAAGAATTTATATTAATTGTGCTTGTTTAAAACTACGTTTGTTACATTAGGTTGGTGCCATGTGAAATGTCGTGTTTCCATTGTTTCAATCACCCGTACCAATAGCATTCAATTTAGTCTACTCTGTCATCAATTGATTGTAATCATATCAAAGAGGAAGAAATATACTGTAAGGCACACATTAAAATACCAAAGATATTTAGAATAGAAACATTAGAACCTTATTATTAACAATTATGAATACTTGAAATATTCGTGTAATCTTTTTATATAAGTGTAAACTTGTGAATTGGTAAAAACAAAAAAGGTTAGCTTCTGAAAAAGGTTATGTGAATATTCTAATAATTCAATCCTGATTTGAAAAATTCAAAGCTGGTGATCTTTTAATAGAAAATTAACTTATTCGTCATCAGTTCCTATCCTCTGATTGTATAATTAATGGAGAGTCTTATTGCAATGAAATAGAAGAAATGCATTTAAAATTAATAATAGTAGTGAATTACGTGGAAATTATTTTAATTATATGTACAATATTTTTACCAACTTAATACTATTTATATTATCCTTTTATTGCATCGATATATTAGGAACTAGGATAAAAATAATATTAATTCCTTATCTTTTTAAGCACTGGGAAGCAAAACTACTGCTAATTAGGAGTATATTGCATTGTTATAACGGAAACAATCCATAAGCCCTCCTCCCTCTCTCTGGTCGTGTATTGGAGCCTCTGTTCCAGTTCCCTGAAGGATTTATGCGCAAGTTTGTACGCAGCGATCGACAGAATTGGCAGCTGGACCGTTTCGTAATTAGCGTTACGTGGAACGGCAACGATTATCGCAAATACCCTACGAATGACGTCAGCGGTGTTATTACCCGGCATCAAGTTAAATATGCATGATTCACAATACGTGGACCAATAGTTTCGTTAAATTTTCAAAGCCAGCAAACGCCACCCACGACTAACCGCGCGGCGTTTCGCTCGAAGCCGGTCACTGTATAAATTTCGAGCGACGTCCCGCTAAATTCTACAGTGGAATAACAGCGAAAGCGACATTTTGTCAAATTCGTAATTTAAATACTTTGGCGATGGAAATATCCGATGAATATAATTGGAATATTATTAGAATATTTTGTGCACTGGTCAATTGGGTATTCTTTGGCCTGGAGACCGATTGAATGTACACGTAATGCAAATGCGAAAATGTACAATTTATATTTTGCGTAAATTAAATTGAAAACCATCCAGGTTCAACCAAGATATTTTGACACTAATTATTTAACCCTGTGCACTCGGAGCCAATTCGTTGCAAACAAAATAATAATAATAATAATAATAATAATAATAATAATAATAATGTGCGAACAGGAATCGCATTACATTAAATAGTCTAACTTCGGAAACGTGTCTTTTTTGATATTATCAGACTTGATTATAAATCCTTATAGCTTTCTTGAAGCATTGACACCACTGCAAAGGATTAAATACTTGTACTATTCTAATGACAAATATATCTAATCTATATGCAACAAAATTTCGACACACAAACGTTCGAATAACGATACTCGCGTAATGAAATATTCCAAGTTATTCGTCGCATTCGAGCACCAATAAAGCACTAAAATATGAAATTATTCGAATAGCCGTAGCAGTGATCCGCCTTTTATTTCTGATACGTTAGCAGCGCGTCGTATTTTCCCGTGGCGACACACGCGAGAAGGGAGACAGAATTATGGAGATAGTATTAGAAAATTTATACCGCCAACCCCCGGTTGCACGGCTCTCCGAGGAAATATGCGCGGTCGGGGAGGGGGAGGCAGAAGGGATAATCGGATCGAAGTTACTGCACGTACGTAAATGGGCATCGGAAACACGTTATTCGGCTATTTTTAAAAGCTGTTTTCCACCTCATAACACTGAATTCGACAAGTGCTGGCTGCGGCCCTGGCATCAAATGCGCTCCCGGAAGTTGCGGAGCGCAGCAGAATTTTTACAACCCTCTTACTTCATCCGACGTGCATATTGCTGTCTTTCCGAATATCTCGCGTGAGGCTTTCCCGATTTCCCGCCGACGCACTATTTTATTCGACTGTGTTCGCTCTTCTGCACGAATAAAAGCCGCCCCACCTCCGCCATCCCCTCGGTTGCGCGAATCGGAACCGCTCTTCCGTGAGTTACGTGGGCGAGATGACGATTACTTTGGCGTGGAAGGAGAAATCTCTGCTTCTTTGTTTATTAACCGTGATGTTCTAGAAACGAGTGTAATTTTGATTGTTGTGGATTGGTCCTCTACATGTGTATAAAAGTTAATGAAAATACTAAAAGTCACCATTAGCTTGAAAATAATGTTTCTATTTTATGTTATAATTTTAATAAAAAATGGCGGTGACAGAGCGAGTCTTCAAAATTGACTATTTTTAAAATGCCTTCACGGGAGGACGGTTTTGTCGTTGTGTATAACATTTATAAAAAAAACTAAAAATTTGTATAATCTATATACTACTAGCTATAGAAGTACATAGGGGTATTTTTTACTTTATATAAACTTTCGCTTTTATTAACAATTTACTGTTTATTTATTTCCCAAAAAATGGATCCGCCATTTATACAAAATTTAATTCAAAAGAAGATTAAATAAATTGTGTTTTCTCTTATTAAAATGTGGTTAAGTTTATTTCTGTGGATGTTATAAATTTTCCAGTGATTTTTGATTAGTAATTTCATATTATTCTTACTTATATATTATATTAATATATGATTCTTTATTATTAATTGCAGAAATATAAATACTTGACGTAGTCGAAACTGAAATGAAACTTAATGAATCGAAACTATATATGGATGCATAATAAATAAATAAATGTAATTATTGAGGGCGATTTTTAACGTTCAGCACAGTACCTACGATCTCGAGTTCATGCATTTTAATGACCCTCCCAAGACTTTAGCAACATTAGACGATTGGCAGAGTTAATTTTGTTGATGTTTCATGCGGTACATACTTCAATATGTGTCAAATAAAGCCTGTGAAAAGAAATCATATTCCTTGTTTGATACTCTCAAAATTAATGGTCAAAAGTAGGCCATTTTTCAGCCTTTGGAATGGTGTTACCTATTATTGTCGATCTATTCTTATTTGAAGAGTGATTCTATAATATCTGAGAAATTTTCAATTCATTGTACACCTCAAAAAGATTACAGGCACCTTAAAATAAACTGAAAATGTACGAATCTTCCATCACTGCATTCTACTGAAATATCACATTTGTACCACATCGCCAGTGGAGCAAACTGCTCGGTGGAAATGCGACATTCTCAACATTCTGGATCGGTGTCGAATTACACGGAAACGTTCTGTTTTAGTAATTAGAATTAGAGCGAAAATATACGCCGTCGCAAGCTGTTCCTCGTACACGGACCGATGCAACCAGCGTCGAATAACACCGAACCCGAACAACGACCGAGTTGACCAAAATGGAAACGAGTTTCTTCCTCGTCCCGCTTTACAATTCCGTGTGAATGACGCGCGCGGAAAACAGGTGGACACGGAAGTTGGTCTGCGCTGAACGGCGGAAGAACCACGATCATTCGCATGTTCATTAAAACGCAAACGAATTCCACGCAGTCCTTCGTGCCGCGACCTGACTCAACCAGACGTCCTGTCTCTCATGCTCCCTGCCCATACTATACATGTTCGCGCGGTGTCGTGAAATTCGTTATTGTGTGATTTTGAAACGCGAGCCCCTCGGGGAATGGTAAAATTCAGGTGTGTTATCGCCCGGGAACGAATTCAGTCTAATAGCCTGCGTGTATATTGCATCGGTGGCTTTCAATTCTATGTATTTTATCTATGAAGCATTCTTCATCTCCTTAGATTTTTTTGGGGAGGTAGATGGGCTTTTAAGTGAACAGTTATTTTTAAATTGAACGAATGAATTCACCATATCAAATTTAACACTAAACCTACCACAACCGGTCAAATGATCGTTTTCAATCTTTTGTATACAGTTCCTACATAGAATATATAAATTATATAGAATGGTTTTATGCATTACAATCTAGTAGCACGTGAAATATTTTTGCATTCAATTGAAAAAAGTGTTTGTAAGTCTAGCAATTTGTTCCATCGCAGTAGAAATAGGAAAATTTGAAAACGGTCATTTCAAAGTCAAACGCTGAGCTACATTTCGCCGTATAACTTTCTACTCGAAAAAGTTTTAAAATTCATTTTCTAAAAAATGAAAAAGGGACTAAGATAGCTCACGTATTACTAACTGAAATTGAAAAACAAAGCCACCAACCGGTTACACAATTACCCCTAACTACATACAGCAACCAAAGCACATTTGCGCTCGCACGATTGCACTCGATTCGTCTTGAGCAACCCTCTGAGTTGGACGTAACTCCATGTTTTTAAGAAAACTCCGTACGACCCATTACGCATCGGTCGCCAAGTGACTGTCTCCCGTTTCCATTACCAGTCGCTTCGTTAGCCATGGAACCGACGGCGACGTTGTTCTTCGCGGGAGGGGGGGGGGGGGAACGGTCGTTTCAACGTTGCAAGGCGGCGTGCCGACGCGTGGCGTCGCCTTCTTTTCCCTCTTCGTGGCGAACGCCTCTCGGACGTCATTTATCACGCGCGGCCTGCACGAGTCCTGCGATAGGTTCGTTTCATTTGCAACCGCGTCCATTAATACTGGCCGTTTCGCTCCGTAATTCTTTCGATGTCTCGCAAGACAACCGATGTCCTCCTGTCTTCTTCTTTACCGTTCGTTTTTCCACCGGTTGCGACAGACGAGGAATCGATCCGCCCTCCAGTTAAATAAAAGCATCGGGTTACTGCTCCGTGCTCCTCGGATTTATTCACGGTTCAATTTGGTCAACCTTCTTCTTACATTAACTCTCGAAAATCCTTTTTAATTCCTGAACGTCCAGGGAGTTTAAATACATTTTTTTTCGTATCTTTCATCGTTAGAGTTTGAAAGCATATCTAAAATAAGGAAGAAAATTGTGATAATGTATTAGCTAATAAGTAACTTTATGTATTTAAGAAGTAAGGACTAGTGTGATAACTGTATAAAGCACTTAAATAAACTAACAAACGAGTTTGAAAGTTCAGAGTTTAAACTTTGATCCTGTTTTTATATGGTGTTGATACGATTTTCTTTTCGCGGAGATATTTGAAGTCAACCCTGCGTCAGGTTTAGCGGCATCCAAAGACTACCACGAAAACACATCTTGTATGGAAACGCGTGTGGAATATGTGGAAACAATTTGCAATGAAAATGGAACGCGTGTGTTCCATTCTGGAATTTGGGTGGGATAGAGGGAGTAGTTTACTAGTGGATTCTCTCCAATTATCCAGTATACCAGTGGTGTTCTCCCGACCTCACTTTCATTCGCAGTTCACCAAGAACATTTCGGGAGGAGAGATTATACTCCGCGTTTTAGCATAACATCAGTTTTATGACTATAATGAATTGAACTTTCGAGCGGAACTTCTTGAAGTATAATTAGTCGAATTATTCAGATTTTGAATATTCAGTCCGTCAGTATCTGGGGTCGTTTGAATTTCGGAACTTCAGAGTTTCATTTCATGGATCGTTCGGCATCAATTAAACGACAACTAATTGTAAACATGTTCATTGCATTTCTCAAATTAACCCTTTCCACTCGGATGTCTGCTTTGAGGGGACATCTTAATTCACGCAGACTTTGTCTACATTTAAGAAAAGCGGCAAAGAATATTTATATAAGCATGTAAGATGTATGAACATACTTCGCACGAAATCGAGAAATTCTTGAAGATAAACAAGGCAGTCTATGATTGTAACCTAAATGATAGGAACTTCGTATTTGAATAGAATAGAACGCTATTAAATTTTGATTTTTGGCATAAATATGTTCCTCAATGTCTAAAGATATATTCTCAAGTACTATTGCAGTAAAGTATGTACTAGCTTAATAAGTTACATTATTCAATATACGAACCGAGTTTGCCAGCTACATTCCGTAACGATATAACTCCGAATGCAAATGGTTAATTATGATATACATAGAGGAAAAGTAAGTTTACATATTTATGCATTTGTAGTATTTGTACGCATCGTTATATATATTTTTTAAATGCATAAATATTCGCAGTCAAATTATAAATTTACCGCTATTCCAAACCAAGTGAATGTCTGCTCGCTAATGTTTCCAGCGACCCGTCATATTCGCTGTATTGTATCTAGCGATGCCATTAGGAGAGTTTTGATAACGATCCGAAAGAGCCAGTCCGTCAGCAAACCACTTGCAATTAATTTTTTAACAAGCTACACTGGCCAGGTACAACAACCGCAACGTTAATTGCAACGCTATTCATCGTATCGTCGAGTGTCCGGAAGTTGAAACGCATTGTTTTCTTCTCGTGCGTGCACCGTCCGCCTTTTCTGCCGTCATTTGTCACACCTATCGTACGGTTACGCGATAGGTTCGTTTCATTTGCAACCATGTTCATTAATCCACGTGCTGTTCCCCGCCATGCATGAAAATTGATGTCCATTCACCATTCTCTCCTTTTTCTGTTTACCCGCGGACCGTGGCAGACTTTCCAGCGAAACGGGAATATGCAAAGTGCCATGGAGAATTAACCGACAATAAAAATATATCGTGCATACACGCGTTTTCCGATTGTAGCGTTCAGACGAAAGGGAGGGACCAATTAGCTTTATAATTCACCGTATGAAAGAATGTTGTACAGACAGGCTGCGTTCTCGGTGAAATATGAAGAATTTTTCTTGTAGATTCTTTCGGACGTATGCTGAAGTGCTTTTAAGTGTTAGTAAGGTAAACCTTACGTTTAGGGGAGGCAGCTCCGATGACCTTGATCTTGACATATGTTGTCAAGGGCACCCTCCTGAGTAACACCCAAGAGGTTTTGGGCGTCGGACGTTTTTTATTAAAAAATTATTAGCATATAAAGATCATACATTTACATATACGAACACGCTATATATAGCATATCCTATGTATATCTATTAGATCATTTAAATACTGATTAAATTTTCATTTTACATACTCATTAACTGTTTCTTATATATATTATACCACAATAATCCTCTATTCATTATCAGTCTATTATATGATTTTTATATGCTAATAACTTTTTAATAAAAAACGTCCGACTGCTAAAACTTCTTGGGGGTTACTCAAGAGAGTGCCCTTGACAACATATGTTAAAGTCACGGTTATCGGAGCTGCCTCCCCTAAACGTAAGGTTTACCCGTTATTAATTCTTATTTAGTCAACGTAAAACATTGTGGTTCACTATTGACCCATGATGAATTCTTTACTCGTTCATTCATAATTCACTGTTTCTGTCCAAGCTAAAAAACTTAACTACACATTAAACAAAAGTGTTGCGAGTTGAAGAACTCGAAAGCTGTAACTCCTCGGTAACGTGTTAAACCACTTGATTCACTCTTAAAGAAACCCCCGACAGTGCTACCGGTAAAAACAGCGAAAAAAGTTTGAAATTCTGTTTTCAATCTCAGAATGGAATTCTTCTGCGGAACTGTTACGTCAGGTCTCGTTTGTCAAACCTTGGAGAACGAAGGAAGCGGAGAGAAGACTCTACCCCTTGAGAAGAAATTCTCTCTTTGCTACACGCTTCGAGTTCCTCGCCTAGTAGACATTTCGAAACACACTTTTTCCGGTTTCACCCGCGTGGAATATTATTCTTATTCAGCTAGGTGCAATACTTACTGCAGTGTTTATGTAAGTACACATGTAGTAAAGTACATCGTAACAGATGAACGCATGTAACTGGGTGTAGTGTAGAGATAGATTTTTAGATCCATAATTCATTTCTCTGTGAAGTATTTATTTTCATTTTTTATTATCTTCTAACGTATGTGACCAAATAACTCTCGTAGTTCTAATTGATTGCAATTACTCAAGGGATAAGTTTAAAGCCTTTTGAGTCACGAATTATAACAAAAAAGATCGGAAATTTTCTTTTTAAAACAACAAATTTAATATGACTTTCTATTATCAAAATAATAACCTATATTAAACATCTGTATTAAATACTGGCGCCTACAGCAAAACGCTTTAAATTTGCCTGGCAGTGAATGGGTTAATTACGTGGACTTCAATCTTGACAAACTATTGTTTGTACATGTCTTCTTTAGAAAATTGAGTTTTAAGTATTATTTTAATAGGAAGATTACTTCTATTAACGCTCTATTTTCTTACTACGATAATAGTAATTTTGTAGTTTCCTCGGTTATGATTACGTTTAGTGAAAATTTGTGCAATGTCCATCACACTAAGACAGCAAGGGTGAGATGGATCAGGCCCTTCGCTACCGAGTATGTGGTCCATCCATCATGAAGCCTATGAAATAGATGGGCCATCTATCGGTGCCATTGTGGATGACTTCATCATCGCTATTGTCAGGTTTAATAGTATCTATATGCTATTATAGTCACGCAAATAGCATCAAACTATAGAGCGATACTGTCTCTTACGACTAGGAACAAGTCTAAATATATTGAATTGCTTTATACTTATTACTATTTCGTATTCTTATTTCACTCTTACTATTATGTTATTCTTATTCTTCTGAATTACTCTTAAAATCATCTCCTCAATTTTACCCTCTACACTGTCTAGTCGCTAACGACATTTGCCCACACTACCCATCCAACGAAATCACGCTATCTTTTCATGTTCCGGCCGTCGGATCGGCCGACGCAAATAAAGTTCCCCGTTTCCGTGATCTCCGCATTAGCATTTGAAAAATTTACGAACCCCCGCCGGATAAGCGTGCACGCGGCAACGAGGGGTAGCGAACAGCGAGCAACTAAATGACGGTAGGTCCGAAGATGCATGCGTTTCCAAGGGAGAGACGAGCCACATAATAAAGTAGTCTCTAACGAATTTTCTTCCTTTGCTGTCCCTTCGTTGTTTTATCCGAGTCGCCCATTTTCGTACGGATTTGCGGAAGGGAAATATTATCGTGTTTCAGAAAATATTTATGTTAATGTTGTTGTTTTTCTAGCCTTTCTGTGGAGGAAGATTGAGTCGATATCTCGGGTAGAACGAGTCCTATCGATGAAATTCCGTCTCAACTATAATTCTGCGATGTCCCGTAGCTTCTATTTTAAGCTTAGCTATCTGGGCATACGAAATGGGCCACCTACTTTCTAAAACAATTTTCTAAAATAAATTCTTGGCCTCCCTTCGAGTATAATTTTGCATCGGAGAAAGAACATGCAACTAAAAGACGACAGGTCCGAAGATGCACGCGTTTCCATGGGAGACACGGGCCAGATAATAAAGAAGTCTCTCTCTGACGAAGTCTCCTCCTAGACGTCCCTTTATCCTTCCCCCTCCACGTCCCCCCAGCTCTTTTTTTCCCGCAGGTTTTCGCCAGGCAAAGATTACAGCGACGCGCGGAACCCAACAAAATATTCATGCCCTCCCCATATCCCCGTACAATAACCATTGTGCGAGACTGGCGCACCATAATAATCCTGCCCGATATTACTGTCCTTTTTTTTCTCTCTCTCTTCTCCTTCATTCCCTCGGGTGTCGTTTCAGCGGGTTCGCCAATTCGAACCCGCGATCCATCGATCCGCCGCCGCGCCGCACTTCATGCCCCCCTTTCGCCCCTCTCTGCAACCCCGCGTCTTTCGCTGTTCCGCGATGTTACGGGGCTCGGAAGGGTATTACAACTTTTATCGGTACTTGTCGATTACTTTTCACTTCGCCGCGAAGAATGGAACGACCGCGGCTCGGTGTATTACTTTCGGTTGGAAAAACGAGGACGACGAAAATTGATTCGTGGGCGCGGAAAAACATCCAACGGGCGAGCGTTTGCCCCATCGCGTCGCATCGCGGAATTTGTTACGGAGGACTTCGGTTTTTCGGTCAGGTATGAGGGTTTTAAATGGTATTTAAAATTGAACGCCGCCAGACGAGGAAATTGGATGGACCAGGGAAACGAGATCTTGCCTAACCCCCAACCCCCATCGCCTCTGGAACCCCCACTACCCCGTTGAATTATTTGGTGCTTCGGAAGTGGGTTACCGTGGATTTTATTTTGAATCTTCGATGATGGATTAGCGACTCGGTTTTCCAGTGCACCGAGTCGGCTGCTTTGAATTAATTTCCTCGATGGTTTTTTTGCTCTTGAGTGGAAAATATTTCTGGAGTGGCTTGTTCGGAGGGGTCCGTCGGATTAATGCGATTAATTTTTCAGCACTGTCTTCGACGTCATTTTCGTTACTTAATTTCTTGTTTGAAAAAAGGATGATGACTTTGGACATAACTTTGAGAGGGATTTGTTAGAATGAAAACCTTTGCAAATATCCATAAATAGCAGAGATATTTTGGTGATTTTATTTACGTGCTTCATTCCGTGTAATAACTTTCGATCTTTACCTCGATGATAAGAATATCTGACGGATTCCTCTATTATTGCTACCCATGGGCTATTTTCACTGTTAATATCTTTATTGATTTTTCTACTAGAATAAATCTCATACATGCAGATATTAATAATGAAAATGGCTCCCAGTACCAATAATAATAGAATTTCTCTACCTAAATATAGAACACGTTTCACTTCAATCTTAAATATAAAAGGCCGACTTAAATAGGAAATATTGAGCCACCGTTCATAATGCATCGAACTATAATTATAATTATAACCTTAACCATGTCTAAAGTAGATGATTCCACTTCAAGTTAAAAATATAGTTCGGTTGCTCTTATAGTCTCCCATTAATAGCTTATACAATAGCTGTTGCAAAGCCGTGTTCTGTTAACATTTCCTCGCTCGATTATTTATAATCTTACGTTAGCTTCGTTCTTCTAATTATTTATAAATCGACTTCCGCTTGGAATAACGTAACTTCGTCATGTCGTTTGCGTAGTTAATATCGACTGCTTGAACGTTTCGCAAACCAAAGTCTTTGTACTCCTTGGGGGTACGCTGCGTTCAAGGAGGTTTGCGAGCTTACAGAAGAAAAAGAAAAATATTACGTGGGTATTACGATATTAAGTGAAGAATTAAAACATGGTATAGAATCTCTAGAATGAAAAAGATTGTAAACTTGATGGCTTCTTTAATTTCAGCATGTAGAATAATATTATTGATGATTATGGATTTTTATATCGCCAACAGAGCTAAAGACTGACCATTGCGAGTCTATTGGATGGTGTAATTTCAGAAACACAGGTCCGCTTCGTAATTCGTGCACATAAAATGCGTACACGCGTTGAACTGTCATTTAGGCTGCGTGAGTGTTTGGCGTTTGGAAGTATCGAAATGCACGGTCAATGGGATTACCGACTGCCGCAATAGCTAATACCGATATAATTGCTAATAACTGGAACCCGTTAATATGTCACTTTGAACGCGAAGAGGGGCGTATCGCAAAATTACATCGGGAAAATCGGCATGCAAATTACCTTAACGCGTTCTCTGCCATGGGAAAAGGGGGAGGGAATAGCAGTGACCGACATCTGTCTTTCCAGTGATAATGAAGGGACGATAAAGGGAAGATAAAGTTCGAAAGATATATGGATAACACACTGTTCAGCGATGAGATCACCGCATGGCATCGTTACACAGAAGTACATCGAAAATGAAGAACAGAATTGTTTGATACGGGCCTTCGTTTCCGAGAGAATCAATTTTGGGGATTCTTGGGGCACACATGCGATTCAATACGATTTGGCTAACCATTTACTCGTTATTTTTATTTGAGTTGTGTTGTGACTAGAAGCAGTTGAAACACTTTCTACCGTAGCACAGTTATTGCTAGAAATACAATTGGAAGTAGAAACGGCGAGCAATGGTCAGACGTGGTTAGCCATGCCGTGTTTACCCAAACACGTATCGCGAGAAATTTAAATACAGATTTACATGAAAAGAGAGGCTTGTATTAAAAAACTAGTATTAAAAATCGAACATTTTGGACTCGTTGTTAGACAAAGAATCACCCTGTGTAGACTACGCTACCCACAGGTACTCGACGGCACCTATGTACTCGCGTCAGCGTACGGCAAACCTTTTTTAGCACAGTTTGCAATTTCTCATCCACTCTCGCCACGAATAGAATCGCAAAGGAATACCTCGCGATCCTCCCCGCGACACGTTTCGCAGAATTTACGTAACCTGCCTATAAACTCCGCCACACGAGGGTCTCGACGCGTCACGCGATACCGTAAGTCAACGCCTCATCGATCCGGAGTAAACAGACCCCAACATCCAGCAGAGATGGGCAAAACTTTATTCGAAAAACGAATGGCCAATGAAATTCGACTATCGTCGATGATACTACATTTATTCATAACATCGTGAATGTAATTTCATTTTATAATCGAATACAACATTCGATATGGATCCACTACAAAATAGAATTGTAAATAGAAATAATTATACCAAGCAATTTCCAGTCAGGCTAATATGAACGAGATTACTTTGAAAAACGTATGAAACAACTGTTCGTCTTCTACTTGTGGTTCGATGCTTTTATTTGGATAGCTGTTTTGGCACAGCGTTACGGAACCGATCCTCGTCGTCATCGTCGCCTGATTTTCTATTCTAGAGCTCGCCGTTGGCCTGGTTCGCTGACTTTCGAGGGAAACTTTCCCCGAAAAAAGGAGAACCAGCCCGGATGAAGGACTGCCGTCAGCGAGTTTTCCGGCGAATTCGAAAAGTCGGTCATCGCGGCACGTAAAACTGGTCGAACGAACGCGAACACCGGCCATTCCTCTTTGGGCTCGTACACACACATACGATATGTGGCAAAAGTGAGTAAACATCTTTTAAACATCGACGTCTATACTAATATTATAAAGAGGTAAAGTTTGTTTGTTTGTATGTAGGGGGTAGTCTCCGGAACTACTGAATCGATTTTAAAAATTTTTTCATAGAGAAGGACAGCGAATAAAGAAGAGGACGGAGCGAAAACACCAGAGTATGTCGATGAGTTTGATTTTATTTGCATTAGGATTGTCTCACTGAGATATTCGATCCCAGATCGTGTTACACTGCTCGGGGATCGAACTCTTGGACCCATCAAGAGGTATACCTCCCCCTCTCCCCAAATGCACAGTGGCCTGGAGTTCCGCTCTTTAGCATTATTTGAAAATTTAAGGCGATAGTATGGTAGATCGTTGAACTCGTCTTGATACAGGTCAAAATATTATGAACTCAAAAATATATATTAACATTTTAAAAGTCGAGGTCATCCTATTTCTGTAAAAACAAAATTTTTTATTCACTTTTCTACAAACTGCTTTTATTGGAAATATTTTTTGCCAGATCATCAGAAATATCTGAAAAATCGTGGTAACGTCCGTGAAACGGGGCTGGCAGCCCGCTTTTCGATGCAAAAAGGCGCTAAAATGGTGCGAGCTTCAAACATTCATAAACGCAAACATTTGAAGGTGTAAAGAGACTGCAGTTAAAATTGATATGCTCTTTTTAATAGTAGTTTACAATTATAAAAAATGGTTTACAATGTTGAACTTGAAGAATTGGACTCGGCTAGTATTAAGTGTATCCAAACGCAACGTTGTCGTTGAGGAGGCAATAGGGGGCGGGACAGCCGGATATCATCAACTCAACTTTTGACTCCTAATGGACAATAAATCGTTTGTAAAAAATATAAAGTTGCGAGCCTGAGAATGACGTGATGTTCGGTGGTTTGGCTGAGACTGAAATGTACTGACTGGCTCGGAGTTTCTCTAGAGCTTTTAAGTTTGAAGGATACGACGAAGAGAGAAAGATAGATAGAGAAGGATAAAACGTAGAGTTGGTGACGTGGGAAAATTTAGTGGAAAATGAAGAGAAAGTTAATGGGGGAGGTAAGATCGTTGAGGCCCGTCCGCGGCTAGTCGCTAAATGTTTTTGAAGACCAACAAGAGCCGCCCAGGCCTTTCCTACAGGATTTTCCTACAGGAAAAAAGGAGAGTTTTCATGAATGTTAAGTGGAAACGAAAGAATTAGAAAGTGAACGGGAGGTACAAGGCTGCTGTACGTTGACGTCACATCGTATTTATTTTCCTACGGAGAAATAACCTCACGCGAGACTGCAGAATTTCCCTTATTTTTTGTAACACACTGTACCACACACGAAGAGCCAAGAGGGGATGGAAATATAGGCGGTCATCCCCTAAACCAAAGTAACGACAGCCGACGCCGGCAGCGTCCATACGTCTTCTCCCTAAACCGCCCAATAAATCGAAGAAATCGATGGCTGATTGAATGGAAGCGAGTAGATTGCCGTTCACTTTCTCTCCCTCCCCCACTTGAATGCTTCCCTCTTCGTTTCCCTGCATTCCTTTTCTCGCAAACGAGTTCTTAAGCGCGTAAGCTGGCCATCGCCGTGGCCAAGTGGTTAACGGTTAAACGGTCTAGGAATCGCGTGTGTCCAGCGATCGACGAGAAGATCTTCAGGAATTGTTGGGGATGCTAGGTTTAGAGGATCCTTTAGCGATCGCCCAGGAGGGTGAGATGACGACACAAGCAATTGGTTTAATGGTAATAATATCGAGGTCGAAATGTGATTTCATTTTCCTAGAAAGCTTGTGGGGATTTCGGATTGATTTACTGTTTAGGGTGATCGTATGCTTGGGGTGGCAACTCCATGTCATCGAGGAGGTTATTTTAGCTTTGGATGGTTACTATATATATTCCTATGTATAGGAATTATTATAAGATCCTAGTCAGGTCTGCGACAGGATCTGACTCAGGAGAAATTGTTAAGCAACTCATGCTTAATTAGAAAATGTATTTTGAGAATTTGACCCTTTGCACTCGGATATTCCATCACAGGGAGCATCGTAATACTAGCAAGTTTTGTTAGTGGTTATGAAAAATAAATTTATGCTACGGCAAATTTTTAAAAAATGCATGTTTCTTTGAAGTTTTTTTATTGAAATTGCACGAAAGAGACCATAAGGGTAATCATTACACCTCGAACGATGAGGTAAAACTAGCTATGAAGTCCTGGATTCGAGAAAAGTTGGAAGAATTTTTCAGTGACGGAATGAAAAAACTTGTTACACATTGAGAGAAATGTGGTAGTTTTAACGGTGCTTGTACTACGTTGAAAAATAAATATATGATTTTGAAGCTTAACAATTACTTTAAAACTTCTATAATGTACTTTTTTCCAGATCTTACTATTTCTTTTTGTCCGTGTTCTAGAAGCATGTGTGCATTACGTTTCAACCTACCCTTCGTACTTCAAATATCTTGTAAAATAGTGGTTGATGTAGCAAATTCTCTTCAACTTCTTTGGAATCAAATGGATTCGAATCAGAATCTTGAGATGTAGGTACTCGTGTTGTATTTACTCTTTCCCACGATTCGTCTTTGTACCCTTCCAACTCACTGTCTGACGACTGAAGCTTCAAGTACCTACAAATCACTGACTCCCAAAGGACATGTTTCCACCTGCCACAAAGGGAAAAGGTAATTCTCTATCCGAGGAACCAATCAACCCACAGCTCTGCAGTTTCCTTCTGTATCAGAAACTTGTACCGAGTGTATCGTCGCATTTGTTTCCGATAAGTTCTTAGAAAATATTACTGTATAATTGTGGTCTTAGGTGAAGGTGTATGTAAAAAGTAGCAAAAATGAATGTATTGGAAACAATATTGGAATCTATATGAAATACTAAACAGAAAATGAAATAAAATATTCTTTTTCTTTACCTATTCTAGATATCTATTACGTATCTTCGATCGATCGTTTTTATTTAACACGATCGAATAAAGTAGTTTCTGAGCAATTCATGGACGAGTGTAATCAATTCCCTTGCCTAGCCACCATTGATGCATTGGAATTTAACTTCGACCCTGTTATATGCAACCGAAATTTCTCGATTAATTCGCCCCATCGATTTTCGATTACGATTTTTAATTTTCCCAGCTGCACGTTGCAAGCATTCCCGTTACATTATCCAGGAGAGAAATGCGGAGGTTCGTCCGCGGATCATTTAAAATCACCCCTTGTTTTGCTCAGCTTCGCGATGCGTGACGCGATAGACCGATCAACCATCACGGTAACCCCTTGAAATTCCGTGCTCCCTTTCTAATTCCAAATCCAAGGGGGTGCGTCGACTTTGACAGTCCCCCCGAATTACAGACTTGTCCTGTATTATTTAACCGGGAATAACGCATCCAGCGCAATATGTTGTTTGCAATTGGATGTACCGTGCACGTGTGAACTTCGAGGATAGTAAGCGATAAACAAACATAAAAGCACTGATCAAATTTCTCATTACACTTATTATCCACAAACATATTATTTATTTTTTTAAATGCGTAGATGGACTTAAACTCTACTGTCACTTGTCATTATGTATCCCTAACGTTACACGGTGTTCAACCCTCGTCATCAGGACACATCAGGACTCGTAATCTTCTTAACGTTTCTTTTCGAAAGTAAAGTCAGTCCCTTCCAAATCTATTAACCTACCAGGGATCAAAGAGGGGGCAAGATTGTAGTAAAAATATCGACAACAACTAGACACGAACAATTCACACGTCCTATCGAAATTGTTCACGTTAGTCGGAACGCTAATTATCATTTTCACTGGATCGCCTTCTACGTATGAATAACAAAATGCAATCGGAAAATGTACCCGTATTTAATGAGCTCGAAACTTGTTAAAAATATTCTAGATTCTAGAGTCTCCAGGACGAAATCACTATCAGATCTACACGCATGTCTCGTTACTTTTTCAGGAGTTTTCGGTGCCAACTTGAATTCTATTTTACTACAATAGATTTGAGAACAATCTTTATAAATAGTTTATAAATAGTTTCCGTAGTATTGTATAGTTTTCTGTAGTATGGAACTATATCATTTGATATAGTCATATCTCGAGAACAAAGTTAAACGGAGGAGACATCTACATAAATAACATTTTTTCATGGCTTCAATTCGACTCCAACATGTTGTGGTACACACCCCGTATATCAGCGAAATACTCCGTCAATCGCATCCCATCTATGCCAGGACAGAGGCCAAGAGGCTTCAGACTTGATCGGTTTCTGATGGCGGAAGATCCCCCACTGTTGGACGCTCCGTCCAAGAGAAGATAAAGATTACATTTCCCGAGTTGGCGGCGGTATCCTTCGTTCGCCATGTAATATTTCTAAGTTGCAGAAATATATATATATATATATATATATATATACGCAGGAACGTCGGAGACTGGGTATTCTATGAACCGGAGCTGCCATGATCGTTGATAGAGAAAGATGGGAACAACAAGGATAACGGAGGGGGATAAAGATATCCAGTCGAGACTCGGGTCAAAGCAGCCTGGTTGATATTGAGAAGCAAATTGAATCTGAACGGTGTCATAAAAGATGGATATCAGGTACACGGCCCTCTCCTCCTCCAGCCTCAAACATCTACAAATTCGTTACCAACTTTATCAATCTTTTCGGGTGTTGATATGAGTTTGCTCGAGCCTAGCGACACGTTATCCCTTCATGGAAGAAAAATGGAGTTTTGGAGCCCTGTTCAAAGACAAAACAAATAAAGAACTTTTTCCAATTCAATCTCAACTTATGGGGACGATAGTTTGTCCTGTAAAATATGAGTAGGAAGTTACGGAATCGTGTAACTTCCTTCGTAGAACTTCCTCTGTCAGCGTGAAACTACTGAGCTTTGCGTGTACGTTTCAAGTTTACCTTCGATAAGACTTCAAATTCATTAAGTGCTTACACCACTTTGACCACCCGAATTCTCAGGCTCTTTCAAGAATTTTCATTGTAGCAATAACAAGATTTTGTTCACATTGATGTTCCAAAATGCATCCTTCCAAAATAAAACATACAAGTTTAACCTAAAATACGATACTTAAAGTTGCATAAAAAATAGAAATATTAATATAATAAAAAGATCCTACGTATTTCTCTAGAGAAAACATACGATGATTACATAAAAAGACATTCATATCGAGTGATTGAGTATTGGGGAGGCTAGATTGCCCACCGATATAGAAAATACTATTTCGAGAAAAGCGCATTTCAAGTTTCCGTTACACTGATGCGCGCCTCTATTTTTAGAGCTCAAAATTGCGTTGACACTTTTGATATCGATTTCAAAATAACGCCATATCATTTCCGTATACATGTATGCAGGGTACTTTAAGCACAAAAAATTCGATTCTTTTAAACGATCAAAATGGTGTAAAACCCTTAATTTTTTCAAAAAAGCTACACACTCGTCAACATCAAATCCACCAGCGTCTCCGTCAGCGATGATCCCATAACGCATAAAGTATTTTGTCGAGCATTCTGAAGAGAGGGACCACGATTTTACGGTCCCCGTGGATAGACGGCGACGCAAAAAATTGCGTGCGAGTTTATTTCCATACGAGTCGACG
Organism: Hylaeus volcanicus; assembly: GCF_026283585.1. Taxonomy (NCBI): domain Eukaryota; kingdom Metazoa; phylum Arthropoda; class Insecta; order Hymenoptera; family Colletidae; genus Hylaeus; species Hylaeus volcanicus. The sequence continues at coordinate 18,806,141 of NC_071979.1, read as the reverse complement.
TCGGGCTCGCGCGCAGATCACAAACGCGTGGGTGGCGGGCGTTGATTGAATGTGACTGTCGCGATGGAAGAAATTCCGCGAGCTACATCGCACCAGCACCGACTCGGACTGGATGAATATGAATGAAACAGGTTTCCGGTCCGGCTGAGCTCGAACCATTTTTACATTTGCATTCGTATTTGTCGAACGCGAGGGCTGAAGTAATAAAAGCAGTCTAATTTTCTCCTCTTTTTCGACAGCTTTACCTACCCAGGCGCACCGATGTTCCGCGCCAAAGGTACAGGGGCTTGGTCGACGTTCTGTGGCTGGGAATGGTTTTTTGATTAGTCGAATCCGCGCACCGTTGTTAATTACACGTACATCCGGTAACGAGACATATTTTTACGCTTGAAATCCCGCGATATGACGGGAAGAGATCCAGGCGAAGTTTTTAGAACGTTCTAGCGCGGAGGAGAGCAGAATATCGTGCGGTGATCGTCTGCTCGATTCTACAGCGGAATTGGAAAAAGAAACGATTTCAGGAACGGGAGAAATTCTGTTTGCGATAGTCTCTCCACTTTCGCTCGATAGAAGGGTATGCAGTGTATGGATAAACAGTGTATATAACATACCGAATCTAAGTGTCTCTGCTTTATCGATAGCGTACTTTGTTTCATCGACGATACGTCTCTATGATTCTTAACGCAGTTGTCGGGTGACCTACTATCCGCAATCACTTTTACGCGCGAGTTCTCTAGGTAGTCCATAACATTCGTTGCTCTTTCTTTTCATCCATGCAGATGACTTAGATTTTATTTTACAGTTTCCACTCTTCCCATTTTCTTTCCCCCTCTCCCAGTTGTTAGCAGGTCGTCTTCAGCTTTCCACTCGAGCAGACTCCTCCCTCACGTCGTGGATGGCGCTTGCATCGTTTCCAATAGCACGTACCTCGAGATGTAATATTCTGAAGATCGCAGGCACGCGTCGATCGCGATTGCGAGTTGCCTCCGGAATAAACGGTCATTTAAGCGCTTTAATGCTGCAAAACGCCTCCGAGAATCCCCTACGTCTGTATTATTAGCGAGCTGGCGTTCGCGAGCGCTCTCGAACTATCGTTTCCTTTCTTATCGAACTGCGGATCCGTTTTATTATTCCCAGTTGCTACCCTTCAATAATGCACCTTGATACAAGTTGATATCCGCTCGCTTCTGAATACGGTAGGAAAGGGGAAGGGGGCTCTTCCATCGCGCGATCGACCGTTTTCCAATTTGACGTCGTTTTTCAGCGCGCCGACCGATTCCACGCCGCTGGAACGACGTCTCTATTGGATGATCGATTGACAACTCCGCGCGTCCGACTGCGAGCGTGTGTGAATGCGATACGGACAGTTAAGAGTTGCGTGTCTGCATTCTTGAAACGGGGAAGGGAGCATCAATTTCCACGCGAATGACAGAACTTGGCTGTAAGGTGGATGGCCTCGAGTTACCGTCGTACGAAATTGTCGGTGAACGATTAGGACCACGGGTGTGGAGAGACTTCATTAGGATTTTTGGTAGTATATTTATTTATTTGTTTTTCGATTATATCTTGGCAATCCAAGATATACTTTTTAACCTGAAAGTCATGTAGTTTTTGTTTTACATTAAACTCGAACAAATAAATTCATGACATGTTCTTATTTTTAATCAATTATGTAATGGTCTTCGTTATCGACAATCTTTTGCTATGTAGTGTGCAAATTTTCAATACCTGATCCATAAAAATGAATTGATACACAATGAGCTGATTAATAATAAGCAAGCAGTGACACTCGCAGAATCGACGTTACACTCTGGTTCCCGTAATATTACCCATATACTATAGCAAAACCAGTACAATTCCTGTTATTTTCAGTCATATATTAATTTGTAATATGTCGTTTTTGTAACACATCGTTTCTAAGATATAATTCATTAAAATTTGAAACTGAACGTAGAGAAGTTCTGCGGTAACAGTCAGCATTGTTGCCACAGTCATTTCTCGAGCATTAGAAATGCATGCGTAGATATACGTATTGATTTATTATGGACGTGTGTAAAAGCAGTAAGACTGTACTTTTACAAAAATTTCCAATTATACTTTTGAACGTGGCTATCTCGAAACAACTACCTTAAACGTTGTTCTTGGCTTTTAGCAACCATGTCTTCGAACCACGTGACCAGCACAAGGTTAACCCAAAATTCCCAATTCTTTTGTTCTATCTCTCGATGCTTTCGCGCAGTTCCCGCAACAATAAACTCCGTGGATTCGGGAATGATTTATGCGGGAAGCGTCAGCGTCGAAACGAGATCGCGTAACATTTACCTAACGTTCGGCGAGGAGGAGGGCAAACTTTCGACGGGAAGCGCGGGCAAGAATATCCGCGCCGTAGAACCCGCCTCGAAACTCTTTTATTTGAGTTCGAATTAGCCGCCTCGATGCGGTATAAGAATGGATGGTGGAGAGTGGCTGCCGCTTCCCCCGTTCGTGCTTTGTTTAGAAATCGCACACTTATGGCCCTAGCTACGCGCTAACTTATTCTCCGCGTTAGCGTAATTGGATCAGCGAGAATTACGGAAACTCGCTTTCAGCTCGCCCCAAGGCGGCGAAGCGCGCCGAGAAACACGGATGGCAGAGTTTCCGTCGTTCCGACCGTAGATTCCGCCGTTCCGCGGCCTGATTCGATTCTTATTCCCGCGACTATGTCGCGAGCACGACTCCATCCATCAAAATTTCTTGAAAATACGACTCGTTCTTATGGTGGCTTCGCGGTCGAGATGCTCCAAAACGAAATCTCCTTTGCGAATTAACCCATTCGCTGGCAACTACGAGATGTCTCGTAGTTCAAATTGATTGCAATTACTCAAGGGATATATTTATAGCCTTTTGAGTCACGAACTATTGTAAAAGAAGATTCTAAATTTTCTTTTTAAAATTTATTATCACTTCTTATATAGCGACAATAGGAACAGCATGATTTCTAATCTGCGAAGGCTAGGATGGACGCCTCCAGTGGAAGTTGAAACGTTCCTTATAGGACCAAACATTGGAGCAATTAGAGTTATAACTGAGTTCCCGAAAGCCAGCAAGATTACAATATAACACTGTCGAAATAAGTCATAAATTAATCATAAAATAAATAACTACAAATTACGTTTCCTATCTAATAATAAATATTTCATCCTCATTTTCAAGTTGTAGCGACATCTAGAAGGCAGCAACGCGATAAACAAAATCGCTTACACGCGTACAATCGATACACGAGTAAATACCACGCTTCTTTCGTCCACTCTGAACACAGCAGGCTCCGGGAAGCGTTTCCTTTCGCATGAAACCGTCCACGATCACCTTTGTGCGACAAAAGACCGAGGCTTGTCTCGCTTTTATTAGATTCCCGATCAACTACCCACCTACGTGCATATGAATACCAAAGTTGGACGCACGCGCGGACAGGCTGCCCATAAATCCTCATAAACTTTATTCGTCCTTAATCTCAGAGAATTAAAGGGCATATGTCGCCGCGAAGTGAATTGTAAAAAATTGTCGAAATCCCCGCCAGTCGGTCCCTGCACCCGCTTTTTTATTTTCTGCGTGGCAACCCTCTTGTCAGCTCTCCCTCCTCGCCCCAGTGCTCGTCTGAACAAGCTCCATCCTTGTCCAATGCTCTTTTGAACGCCCCGTTCGATTTAACGAGGAACGTTCGTGGACGTGAAAATTCAGAAAATTTGTAAACGTTGTGTCTGGACGAATACTTCATCTCTAACAGAGAAGCACTTTTTGTTGGTGCCTTTGTGAACGGTGCGTCCGAGGGACGAAAGATCTTGGAATTTCTGGAAATAAGTGGAGAAGCGAAGAAGAAGTCATTGCTAAAAAAAAAAAAGAGTTACGTGCTCCTCGAAATCAAACAATTCATGTTCGACACTTTCTTTCTATCGTTAAAAGTAAGCGAATTATTTAGGTGGCCTGTTTCAAATGCTTCAACCTGTATAGTCCATAAAATGTTTAGGTAATATAGATGTCTTGAAGAATTACAATACAGCTACCCTTGTACTAGAAGATTACACGAACGCCACGCCAGAAAAATAACAAAGGAGTTCCATCATCATAAACCTGGCTTCCACTAATCCTAGCCACGCAGGCTGTACACCTTCATCCAAACGCAAGTTCGCAAATCGATGGGATCGTTGATCAACGCACGGTTGTGAATAGAGGATGCATTAGAAGGTACACGGGCACGAATTACGCGAGTCAGTCCTCCTGGTGCTTCCCTCTCCGGCCTGTCGTGTCAATTAGGGACGAGTCCCGGAACGGTTTGACGTTCCACGGTAACGACCTTAATTCCGCTAATGACGAAGAATATTCGCGGGAACGGGCGCGTTGATCGAGTCGGGACAGGTGGCCGTCTGTGCACACGCATACGGAACCCACGGGAAGTCGGTGGTGTGCTTGGGGCACTTGTGTCTCGAGCACGTGCTCGTTTTGGGTAACGCGTGCTCCTAGGTACCATTGTTACCTGGCGGGCCAGGTGTGCTGCTGGCTCTGTTTAAGTGAGTGTTATTAATACAAGATTCGAAGTCTGTTAGATATTTTCATACGAGTCTTGCTGTTTCTGTCCAGTGGGAACGAATTTTTATTTTAGAGACGTGATGAAAAGGAGAGGAGAGGGTAGCTGATTAGTGGAAACGTTGGGCGCAATTGTTACTTTTCGATGTTAGGGTACCATCACTCGATTAGCTTTATATTATCCCGCTTTAATAACGAGGGTTTTTTGCGAGAATGTGAACTGCTACGTTCATCTTAATTAAGTTGAAATAACGTCGTAAACAGATGGTAGCGAAGGGTTCCTCCACTTCCGCTGGTGCCATCCGGCTTCGTCAACAAAGCCATAACTCTTCCGACAACGGAGTGGCAGTAACGATTTCCACGGAGCGGTGCATTTGGCATTTATGAGAACGACTCAGAATTGCTTGGTTTCCGGTTGCGTGCGATCGCCTTCGAAACATTAGTCCCAGGGGAAAAACACGCGGTTATATAGTGAACCGTGTGTTTCACGGTGGTCGCGCAAACCCTCGCGAAGATTAAAGAGGGAAAAGCGGGGAGATGGCGCCAGTGTACAGAGCAATATTCTAAGTACGGAAGTGCCGCTCGTATATCCGTGTTTGTGGTATTAAAATTTGCATCTGGTCGTCGGGCATGGTTGCAACACGTAATTATATGGTCGCTTATTTATCACGCAGCTGGTAACATTTCCACCAGTTGAACCATACATGCAGACTATAAGGGTTCACAGACTTTATCGAAAGAACCACAAAAGTCTTGACTTATTCGGACCAGAATTATTTTAGTTGGAGTACGAAATATAATTTCTCATATTTATCAAGTTATTTGGAGTTTGGTGAATATATTGGCGAAGATCATTTATTAACTATCGTTCTTACAAATTGCATCGGCTGAAACTGGCCCCGAACCCCTTCCGTTGTTATCAAGGCCGCCGTATTACATTTATTACAGTGCGAACAATGGAAATATACGTGTGTGAATTTTAATGTTTCTTTATGGGAAGTTCTGTCCATAGAGAAGTGGCATCGTTGTTGGCAGCGTTAAATTTGTTGGCGACGGTGCAACCCCGAGTCGACGTAATGCAATGTAAAATATGGCGGCTGGACTCGTGTTCTAATTACGGTGTATCGGCCAGGCCGTCCCGGGCGAGGCCGCGCACGTCCGGCAAATGGGAAGTTAGTGAGCAATACTTACTAATCACGACTAATCAGAACTGTAATTCCTGCAATTAATTGATATTCCGACGCGGGTGATTGAAATCGGTAGTTGAATGTCGAGCTTGTTAAGTCCGTTACGCTTCTGTTCTAAATATATTGCCGCGTACAAGCGTTGTTACGGGATGGGGAAAGATGCACAACATATTCGTAGCGCCAATAATCGCGAGTAGGTCGCTTGTTATCGCATTAATCTTCCCTATTTGTTCCATTCTCGGTAGAGTATATGAGGAGGATTAGTTGTGGATTGTGATTAGTTCCGGATAAGATTGGATGATGTATAGGTTGCTTTTAGATTATTTAGGCATGATTATCTTCCACCGCGAATAGTACACGTTTGAGCCATGCATTATCGCCTCGAAGATAGACGCAGCTCTGAATTCTAGGCCAAACACGTCTATAAGATTGATGCAGCTATAAATTCCAGTGGGGGTATTACACATTCGAACAGTACATTATTGTCTTCCACTGCGAACACTGTTGTGTGGTAAAATATAGTTCGTAAGATTGATGCGACATTGAATTCTAGCACAAAGTCCGCGAAATTGGCCCCGATATTCGTTCTCTTTACGATTAAAACAGTACTTCAGAGCTCGAATACTCGAATACAGAGAAATTCGACCAGTTCTGGTTGAGAAATACTGGTCTGGGGGACGCGACCAACTGGCGGTGCAACCCTTAGTCCACCCCCCCCTCTCTCCCCAACTACAATAAAAGAGTTTCGAAGTGGGGCCAAACATCGAAACAGCCGTGGAACGTATTTTCGTCCAGGGCCAATAACGCCGGAAACTCGGCGTCGAAGTTTTTTGGGAGAAGGTGCAATCGGCGGATCGGTCCCGCTCGAGCGAGTAATAAATTTCACCGCAACGGTGCACCGCATGATGGCGCCACGTGACCCCGATTTCCCTCCCCCGCGTTTGTCCCGATCCCTTCCTTCCATCGTTCATCCTATACTTTATCGCGCCGTTGAAAATATATTCAGGAAAATCCACCGTAATCGCTCCCGCGCCCCCTCCTCGCTGGTAATTCCCGTCACGACGGTCGTACAAACCGGCCAGCACCCTATCACCTCTCCCGTCCGTGATCAGTTGAAAAACCGTGCTCGAGATTCGATCGGTTTCACCGGGGCACCGCAGATCAGGTTTCGGATTCTCCTAGGATTTAGATCATTATCCTCCGATACGAGCCGGGAACACGTCGCTGCGAATCGAGAGGGCTCGTGGGACGGGACGGGCTGTTCTTTGATGCCCCCGCAAATCCGAGCGCGCGAAACGATTAATGCCTAACCGGAATGGACGTTGCTGAACCATGAGCTTCGAGTGGGACGGAGGCTCCCCGTGTGACCAGACGTACGACGATTCGGGAATCGGTGGAAGGATTTCGTGCTTTGGTAATTACAACGGGGCGATGGTTTTATGAATTGATCGATGGGTCTTGGGATGCATTCAGGGTTAATTTGATGCGTGATTACGATTTTAGAATAGCGGGACTCTTTGGTGATTTGAATTCTTGGCAAATGTGATTCGGAATGTTTGATTATTTGGATCGAGCTCAAAAATTGTACACTGTGAGATCTATTGGAAAGTGCTCTGAATGTGGCACGGTTTTCAATATCTGATTATTCTAAATATTCTTTTTTAATATACTAAGGGGGCAAGAAACTCGAAAAATCGATATTCAAACGTTGAATTTTCAATATCCCGAAATTATTCTCCTCCGAGCTATAACGACCCTAATATTATTGAAGATGTTCTTTGATTTTTTCATTTCAGATAAGCAGTACGCCTGGAATCGTAGCAACCATGAATATACTTTTTTCGGGAGGAACTGTATATGATCACTTGTATTAAGTTTAATTTCGATCATTTTTACTTGCAAAAAATTGTGTATGTTTTTAAAATAAGAATAAATATATGTACGTTAAACTCGTTATAAAAATTCCTTACAGATTAAAAAAAAGTCTTCAAAATGCATTACAAATTGACGCTTTAGACTACAATATCCCCTTAATGGCTTAAACATGAAACTTTTCTAAACAAATTCTAGCCTGAAGATGAAGAGATACTTTAACATCGTTATAAATAAATGCTTATGAATGATAAACTAGTAGCTAAGCCTCTCAAACCTAGTTCAGCAATCCACCCTTACGGTATTCATCCTAAGCTTGAACCAGGATCACTACGAACTTCTTCTAACGAAACATTTACTCCTCGATTCTCCTAGGTAACTCCTCCCACAAAAAAATGAATCTTAGAAAGTATCAACTCCCCTAAGAAAGTCAACTCCCCTTTCACCCCAACTGTAACACCTAGTCTTTCAAATAATGCTTCTCGTCACCCTTCTCCCCCAACACTTCCATCTCGAGATTAAATCAGAATTTTTGTGAACATAACTTAACGAAATATTCGTTCGCCCAGTTCTCGCAATTGCATCGACAGCGATCATCCCTAGGATCCATAAATAACCACGCGTCGGCGTCGTGGCAGCGCGCGCTGTTCGTGGGGCGCGGATAATCTTCGAAAATCATTAGAACCCACAAGAAGCGGGTCCGATCGTGACGATAAAAGAGCGTCGCCCAGCTTTCTTCCATCCCCCACCGTTTTATTGGTGCTTAATCGCGGGGAGCGACGAAGACGCCCCGCGGCACCACGTCGCGAAATAATTTTTCAGCGCGGCATTAGCATCGCGCGTGACACGTGTCGGTTCCATTTGTCGGCTCCGCCCGGTTACAACTCTATCCTCGAAAAGTATCCCGCGGCGCCACGCACACGCTTGGCGTCACGACGCGACGACAGCGACGGATTAGAACTTTCTACGCCCCCGAACCCCTGGCATTGCGAATAAATATATCGATAACTATTGTTCATTTGATTCACTGTTTCAGTGGAGGATTTACAATAGCTTGTTACTTATTGATCTGGACAATCGGGCAAACAGGATCGTCGAACTGAACAAAAAGAAGGCGAGCAGGATACTGGGAATTCTAACCAAGCACTGCAACCTTCGATGCTACCTACACAAAACACAGGGCTCTAACAAACTGTGTGGATAGTGTGGGGATAGGGAGGAAACACCCAGTCACGTCCTATACGAATGTCCAATCTTAATAGGGCTTCGCCAGAGGTGTCTGGGAATAGAAATCATCGACAACGTCGAGTTTCTCTACGAAGTGAGTGCGGAAAACGTACTAGTTATATCTATATTGCTCAGAAGTTGCCGAGGCACCCACGAACTGAAGGGGACAGAGGTAAGGAAATTTCACCGTTCGGTCCGTCTTTCCTCCACCAGGAGCCCCTTTCTTTCGAGTAGTTACACTGAATAGTCATAGTCTACGCTACATTTTTACTCTACATATATCTCTACGCCAGTAGTTACTATTGCTCTCTTAGTTTATCTCGATATCTCTCGTTCGCCGTCACTCGTTCGTCTTCATCCGTGGTAGCTTTGTAGATGTAACGGATTCAGCCAATAACGAAAATACGTGTGAGTCAAGGTGTCGCCGCGGTTGTTACACGAAAGTCAATCAAACTGCCTCGCCAACTCCTGAGCAACGAACTATACTTCGGTAAGCTGGGTGTCACAGTTACCTCAGAGGATTAACTAGGGGGATAGGGGTACAATGGCGAAGGCTCGGTGTCCCTAAACGAGGCACACCAGTACAATCTAAAGACCAAAGACTAAAGACTACTTATTGATCTCAGAAAGATTTGTGCAGAGTGTAAAGTTCATATTTTCATGACCCATACCAATTAGATTAGCTTATTGATGTATCCTCTTGTTAGTCGTACTCTCGCTACCCAGGTCCGAGTTGGATACTTGAACAAACGGAACTGTCGTCTCGGTACTCCGTTGGAATGTCCCTATATACTGTCACCAGCGATCCACCCGCAGTAAACTGATTCTCTTGATCAGTGCAAATTGGCAGAAATTTGAGTCCGGCGTTTTAGAGAATACGGTGTCTGTTGTGAATAGGTTTCGGTTCTATTGATACCTTAAGTTTCAGTGTGCCGGTTTCAGAGCGGAACTTGAAACTGATTCACGAAAACTGTCGGGGCGCTCTCCGCATTCGCCATCAGAGGGCTATTCAGTCAGTCCCTTTCTCGCAAGTTTCCGATCCGTCACCGATTCGTGCCAACGTAGTGAGTGTCTCCGTTTCTATGTCAAAGTTCGACGTCTTACTGTCGACTCCAAGATGAAGTACACCCTCGTTCATAAATATGTGGACACTTACTACCTTCAATGGATTATTAATATACATCGTAAATTGTTACTATACAACTTTTTTTGCTAAATTCTATATTGGAGTACTTGGAAACATTTAATAATATTAAATATTGAGAACTCTTCAGAATACAACACTCCTTAGATCTATGGCACGTAAATATATGCTTTAAACTCTACGAGTTTTGTTCATGGGAAACGCTGATTCAAAGTTTTAAAAATTCGAGATTACGGAGTTTATGATTAATTAAGCGACTCGACGCGTTTATATACCTAAGATATCAAATTTCACACGTTTCAAGTCGCCATACTTCTCCTCTAAAGTATAGATAGTACAGAAAGTGAGATCCAAGGCGAATAATATGTCAAGGTTAGCTACCCCACGAGGCAGGAATTAACGTACCGCCATCGATTCGCCAAGCTTCCCTAAATTTTTCAACGAACCCCTGATTAACCCACCGACGTGGCAGGCCACTCGATCAACAAACTCGCGCCGTCTGTAATTTATCTCCTCCGGTAGATTCTATTTTGTATCACGGCGAATCAGAACAAACTGTAGCTTAGCGATAACGAGAATCTGAGTGTCGGGTAAGAAGGGAGGGTTGTCGCAGGAACGGAAGAGAGCCCGAAAAGAAGAACGGTTGAAGACGGGCGATGAGCGAGGGGGAGTGAGACAGAATGGCATTTGCACTGGCTCCGGGCCAAATCCCACCTCATCAAAATGTCGGAAAGACGGCTTGGGACGAGTCAAGGCAACACGGTCTGAATGTCATCCCTTGAGGAAGTATCCTGCGAGATCCAGCGACGAGGGGAAGGAAGGACGGAAGGCTGGCTTGATATTTTTTGACGATGTACAATGTGGGGTTGGAGGAGACACGACAAATGCGAGGGAGCCGCGAGAGTCATCGCTCATGCTGATCCGGCTGGTTCTTTGATCGCCCCGCGTTCTGATCAGCAGTTTTGTTGCGTCGCGATTAACTGTCTGGCCGAGATACGTTATTTTTTCTTCAGGTCGAATTTAACTGGAGGGTTGGACGAGTATCTAGCATTACTCCAGGATAAACGGAAAGGAGATCTCGTTTAGGGATTTCGTTCTACTTTGAGGTAGGAGGCACGTAGTAATCTATGGAATGTGGAAATATTCAAAGCCTTAAATTGGAGATTGGATTGCGTAGATATAACGCAACACGCCAGTCAATCGAATGAAGATCTTTCGTTTTTCAAAATGTCCTATCTTTATTCAATCGATTGTCGAATTGCGTTAAATGTAATGACTATAAACTCTAATTTAAGGCTTTATGGAGAGGGTGTCATCACGATCAACTTTTGCGGCCTTAGAGCCTTGATTAAAAGCAAATAAGGGATATATCGAAAATTCTCATTTTTCTCAACTCGACATTCCATTTCGATGGTCTGAAAAATATTTAAATTAACTCGAACTAAAAAAAAAACAAAACATAGATTCGGATAGAATCCTCTTTCGAGTGATTTAAAACATTATGCTAAAAACATTTAGCGACAAGCGAAATGTTAGAATTTAGAAAAACACCGGGAACTTGGTTGTCAACCAATAAAATATTTTATATATTTTTGCACTTGTGCACCTTGAAATATATTTCTCATATTTATATTTGTGCTGGTTTATCATCAACCAGTTGTCACATAAAAATTAGAGCATATATATAACATTTCATAATAAAATCATAACGCTTCAACGAATAAACTTCGCGAATAGCTACTCCACGTGCATCCTCCATTACTCGAATGAAATTTGGCTCATTTTCGGCTCGCACATACTCGTCCAAGGGGCTGCACGAGCGGCGAATTTGTAAACGATCGGAGACGAAAGCACCGCGACGCACGCGTCGACGTTACGTGGCATTACTCGTCGAATCGTCCGTGACGCTGATAGGGTACGACGCAAACGGCGCACCTGGCAATATCCACGAGATTACAGGTTGTCGTCCTGGGTTACGCTTTGATGGTCACCGGCCTGGAAATGAATAAGTATGCGTCGAAGGAGACTTTGTCCTGCCCCCTCGTTGCAGGTGGCCCCCGAGCATTGTTCGCCACCTCGATACGCTTGCTTCGATTCCGCTACGCGGATGGGGAGCGGAATAAAGCGACTTGGGAGCGGGGGACGCGTTTCGTTTAAGAAGATCGCGTGAGGAATTTAATAAACGGCAGTTAGAACTTCGTGCTCGATTTACTGTGCGCGCATTGATAACACGTTCGACTAAATACTCGCGCGAGTATTTGAAGCCATTGGTCTGTTACTTCGTGTTAAGCATTCACATCCGAATGAGGGAAAATTGGAGCATGGGATAATTGATCACACTGTACAGGTTTTGATAAAAATAGTGGGAAATTTCTGGTGGCACTGATACCAGTCATGTGTTATCAGTAGAGGTGGACAAAACCGAAAGTAATTTTCTTATTCAAACATTATAGTTGGTGTTTGCGTTAGTTTCTACTCGTTTATTCACATTTCGCTTTCCTTTATTTTTTATTTAATTTCTATCAAGCTCAGATATTTAATGTGAAAATGACAGTGTACAGTATAACCGTAATCCATTCATCTAACACACAGAATACGTTCTCCCGTCGTCTCCAAAAATACACTTCTCCTAGTTAACACGACCAGCGACCTCGCGGAATATCCAACTCCTCTCGCACAGCGGAACACCAGGCACATTAACGATATTACGTTTGCTGCCGCGAGCATCGCAGCCTCCCTTGTTCTATTTTTATTCGTAATCGCCCCGTAAGTAATTCAGATAATCCATGAAACACGAACAATTCCGTGGAGTTGCAGCGGCCGTTGCTGCGTTCATCGCTGGCAACCGCAGCACCCCTTTTGTTCGAGTTCCCCCGTCGCTCGTGCACCTTGCACGCTCGGAAAAGCCACGTGTGGCGCACGATCGGGCCTCCATTACTAATTTAGGACGGTGGCGGTAGGCATATGGCCGGAATCTAGAAAGCTGATCGTACGAGAAACGCGGGAACGTAATTGCAGGGTACCCCGAACGGATCTATATAGACATCGGGGGCCACGTTGCTGCGTGATGGTGGAATACATCGAGGATCGGTAATCGTTCGTCGTTAGACCGAATTAGAGCTTCTCCAGCGTGTAAAAAAGAATTGGGGGAACTCGTCGGGCTACGCGATACAACGAAACTTTACGCAGGGGGATATCTTCGAGGGCTGGCAGCCTCGAAGGTTCATAATAGGACGATTCGTACGTGATGGATATTATACTCGCGAACAGGACCAATTGCGTGAGAATTTTTTGTTACTTAATATTGCTTTTGAGGATGGCACGTAGATATGCTAACCATTGAGGACGTGCATATGCGTCTATGTGTCTGTAGCCCATTCACTCTCAATGGGTCTCACTCTCTTCGCATGTCTACGATAGAGGCAAATTGTGAATGTATTTGTGTATATTTTCTTCGTATATTTTTTTATAGAGAAATACATTCGAAAATATGTCAGATAATTGTACATTCTCGAAGGTATTGTTTTTAATCACAATTAAAGCAAGAAGAAGCCTAGTTGTTTTTCGAATATTTAACGTAGAAGATATTTCTTGTTCCAGTTACATTAGTTACCGTTAAGCGTAAATGAATCTACAGTGCTAATTCAACATAAAGGAATTAACAAGTTAGTACATTGTTCGCTACACTGTGTACGTATCAGAAGTTTGTAGCGTTTCATGCTTGCCCCTGAACTCATCAAATTGTCTCAAATTAATCCCTGGAGGCCCTTCCAGCTGACGGAGCCTCCTGGGATGTAGCCCTCAATGCTCGTGTCTTAACCTAGCCTTGTGACAGTCGTATTATGCAAGATGCGAAAGATCACCGTCAGTGTATTTACAATTGAACGTGAAATTAAAATATATTTCATCTTCTGTTGTAACACGTGTTTTGCACTTCACATTATAAAATATATTAGTTCCGTAAGTAAAATTACCTTATATTTCAGTCAATTAATAATACGATTCGTGTTCTTGTTTATCTCCTTATTCTTAGGTATGGGAAACGCGATACTACAATATCTGATAAATTCATTGTATCTCTATTTAAAATTGATTTTTAATTTATTTATTCCGCGAATTGGCTCTTATAATCTAATAAATAAAATCTAATAAATTCCAACAAGCGTGAAACAATTCCTACTTTGAAACAATTTTCCAGAAACTATAGTGCCATTTTCCTCGCGCCATCGTTCCAAGATTTCCGCTTTCTGGATCAGGTTTCTGGATCCGCGTATAACAGAATCCCGAAATTCGGCTTCGATACGGCAGAACACTTAAAAATCCTCGGGTTTCCGTCCTCATACCATCCGACAACAAATTTTACGGTACTAAACGTACAAGCCACCTGCGCGTTATAAAGGCAACGAGAATACCTGTGCAACATCGCGGTGCAAAACTCGAAATCCGATTTTCCGTAGAATTCCATACAACCCGGTCGCTGTTGGTCGTTTCAGCGTAAAGCAGAGTTTCCGCGCTGTTCTATAGGCGAGTTTCTTCCACTAACAAACAATATATTACAGTATAAAATAGTTCGAAGCATAGAAGGAAACAAATTCTGGGAAAACAGAGCTCCGAAACAAATCCGTAAACCAGTAGACCTTCGTCGAAATGCAACTCGCCTGCCAGCGGTAACAAAAATAGACGTAACAGTGTATCGAATCCTCGAATCGCGGGAGTATCGATATGGCTGGGGATTTTTTTTGCTACCATTGATACGCTTCGACATTGGTACTCCAAGAAATAATAATGTAAAAGCAAAACATCATTAGATGTCGTCTAGATTATTCTAAATATTCCAAGTATCTCTTCAAAATCGTCATCTTTGAAATGACAGAACTAATATCGGCACAACTTCGTTCGCTTCCATTTTATTTCAATACCTGTTCAGCACTTGAACACGATTCATCAGAATTCATTTCTGTCGATATTAAAAATATATACACCAGTGCGTATATACTACTGAATGGACCCTATCAATAGGTCTTTTCTAACCTGTAGATGTTCTCCAAGTAATTGAAAGTTATATCCGCGAGATCGGTTCACTACAACGGGGAAATGTTTTCGTTCCGGTGAAACTTTATTCTGAGATTATAAAGCGAGAATGGAACGGGCGTTGAAGCTTTGAAAAATTCATCTCTTATTACGTCGCCGTTATTCATTCGTATCTCTCGCGAAGATTTCTTCGATGGGGTGATCGCGCGTCTATAATAGGATGCCTGCACCTTCCGGCGAGATTCCTTCGACCGGGACGCCCCTGTGAAAACGGAGAACGTTTATTGTACGAAACACGATCATCCCTTTCTCAAAAGAATCCTGTTCGGCGCAGTCGGCGAATAAAGCACCGGCGTAAGCGGACACGGACTCTTTGATGCGAATTCGCGTTACAAGCCACGTTACGTTTCCTCTGTCGATAACGCCGCCCGTTTCGTGCCACGATCGACATTGTCCGAGAAAATTGATCGAATAACTGACCAAACTCTCTGGCTTTTGCTCGAGAATATCTACACGTATGAAATTCAAAATCCGTGTGTTTGTCTCTGTAACTTCTATTATACTAGCTGAATGCACCAGCAGGACTTGTCTGGCATGACGTCAGACGAACAGAATCATTCGAACAGTCTTCGATCGGTGGGTAGTTTATTCATGCTTATACAATTAGTAACGTAACAGCGTTACGTCTTTGGCACAAGATCTGCTAGGTCTTCATGTCAGCTATCAACTTCAGCTGAGACAGAATACTATTGGTTTCGCCAAAACTACGAGGCGCGTTTCTAAAGTAAGTACCGTTTTGTGATATGGCCGCTATAGCGTCGCGGTTATAATTCTGCGCATATGTAACGAGTACCTGCATCTTTTCTTTATTAAAAAACGCCATTGCGGATGTATTCGCGTGAGGTTACAAATTTTTATAGCTTTTCAAAATGCCTAATCCTATGTCCTAATTGACAGTTGCGCGGCGACGTTGCTGTATAGGTTCTATTTGCGCTAACTTCTCAAAATACTTTTATCGAAGAAGATACTTCTTTCTTTTTTTTTCTTTACTTCTTTTATCCTTGTTCAACCCATTGACGGATCGCATTAAATCTACTCGACAAAAGCATCTTGAGAAGTTAGCGCAAATAGAACCTACACGGCAACGTAAGCCTGCTCCCACTCTTGCCGCACTTGCAACAATTTTGTCGCCCCACGGCTGTCAGTTAGGGCAAGGCGTTACATTTTAATAATCTGAAAATTAACATAAATCAATAGGAACAAAAGAACAGAACATAGATTCCGGTAGAACGAAACACTCCTCTTTCGGATGATTTAAAACATGCGGAATGTTAAAATTTAAAGAATCGGCGGGAATTTAGTTGCCAATCTAATTCGAAATTTCCTGCTTTGAGCTCGAGCGTTCCCCTTTAAATATCACAAAAATTTCCGGGGTTACACATTTCCTCGTTAAAAGCAGAGGAGAACGATTAATATCTCGTTTAAAGGATGACGCCTCCGAATGGATACACGGTTGGTATTTTTCGGCGCGAATAATTAGCCTGCGGAGGAGGAAAATTCCGTGGGAACGCTTGGCGCTCTTAATTCGTCCGGATTTCACTGGGCGTCGCGGAGCCCTCTCGCGGGCTCCTTTAGCTCGCGCGGCGAATGTCGGGTTCAACGGGTATTCTTTGCATTGAAAAATTTCGAAACCAGAACGGCTTTCAATGGAATTCCCCTCCCGTATATATCTTCGGCTGAAAGGATCCTGAAACGCTCGCTCGTTTCGTGGTGTATGCCACCGTCGACTACCCAGTTGAAGCTGCCCCGGTTGTTTTGAACGTTCGAGGACACGTACTTCATCTTCGCGGGTCTGTTTGAGGACCGTTTGGTGTTTGTAGGGAGACAGGTTAGTAATTCGAACTTGAATGTCAAAGAGATTCGCGTATTTCAATCCATTTTTGCCCGCGGACGAATTACTTCAAATTTCTCGAGGCGAAAGTAGTCGTTAGTCGATTGAGGCTAACTCGTTTGGAGTGCTTTTTCTGCGTGTTGTAGAAACTGCATTGGAAAGAGTAACGCCAGGGCTGGGAATATCGTCTTGGTTCTCGAATTCACGATAGTTTCTCTAGTAGGCATGTAGACGTCATAAATACAAATACAGCTTTTAATTCGATAGAACTATGCTTGCATAGCCTTGGTGAAGCGAAAGTGGGAGACTGAGATTGAATAACTGGTTTCTCGTGATTCTCTCCCTTTTCCTCAATACCATCAACAATTTAATCAACAACAAAAACAGTATAACAATTGGTACTTATAAGCTGTACTCTTCCTATTAGTAAGAAACGTGAGATTCCCTCGAAATAAGTGATTCGCTGCAGTAGAACGACACATAATATTTGAACACGATGAAAACGATTTGCTAGCCCCATCACTGCATTCTATATCTCGTTTTTCTTCTATAAAATCGCTTTCCAGTAGCTTCAAGTTGAGCCGTTCTTAAAATCAATTGATCGGGGAGAAAATTAAAAGCGAAACCCTCGTCTGTTGCAAATGTCACGCGTGGAGAATCAGCAGGACTACCATGGGCGATGAAAGTACTCAAAACTGTATCCCGGAACTCTTAGGAGTAGTTGAAACATTTGGTTTCTCTAGTTGTTGGAAAAGAGCTAGCAAGAGTCTCGTAGACTAACCATGAAACAGGGAATGCCGTTCAATAATTCGTCACTGAGTCACCGACCATAACGATATCGTAAACTTTATCGTTTGGAAACCTTATGGGTCGTAATTTAAAGAAAGCAGTGTTAAACGTTCAGGTTTGTAGAAGTACCGGATGGTATGTCCACCGTGGGATGTTCATATTCAAAGCTTAAGAGTTGCATGAAATAAAATACAAAAATTTTATTAGAGAGAATGTGTAGTTGATTTGTGAAGCAGGTTAATTTCATAGACTGGACTGTTATTAAATCGTTGGATTTGTCATGTTTAAATCCGTTTATCTTTCATGAATTCATTCGAGGTACTATTTTCAGTTGGTTCATTCAAACTATTTATCTCATCAAAGAAAGAAATATACACAACAACCTATATAGCTCACTTTTTAATAATACTGTGTTTGGGAAGTATTCCTTTTAATTTGTACTTTACCCAAACGGACAAGATTGTTAATATTCTTATAAATAAATTACTGACTGAGGAGCAACAGTCGACAGCGTGCTCCTCTCTCCGTCCGGAAAGTTGGTTCGATCGAGTAGCTTGGCCCCCGACGCGGACAGACGAGCGGGGACCCGAAAGTCCCCGATCGATATCGATCGCTTTCGAACCGAGCGGACGGCCGTTCACTCGTCGCTCGATTTACTTCGTTTCAAACGGCTAACCAGGTAACAAGCCCCTTTGATTTGCTCTCGTTTCACCTGTTCGTTTCTCATCCACTTTCGCGTATTCCCTTCGAGTAAGATTAACCCCTTGCCGTACTTTGACGAGTCTGACTCGTGATGACGATTTTGGCGCAAACCATGAATATCACGAGCCAGGATCGTAAAAAAATAGACGGGCCAAACATAAAGCATAGCAAAACATAGTTTTCGGCCCGAGTCTCGCCGAGCTAAATGGTACAGGAAGGAGTTAATGAAAAATAAAGGAAATCACTGAAGTCGGCAACTATCTTATAATATTAAACGCGAAATTTTTCGTGGTAATTATTATTTAATTCTGGGATGTTTCGCGCAGATATTGATAACTAAACTATAAATTATCTCGAAAATTATCCCCACCACTAGACTTCGAAGAAACGAAAAATGTTGTGATCCTAACTCAGCAATCCCATCAACTGTTTCTTCCCCTCCGATGAACTCGATCTTCGAAAGTCCACGAAAACGCAAGAAACCTTATCCATTGGAAGCGCCAGGGAATTCCAGGCGCGAGGGATCCCCTCCAATCGCGCCCGTAGGTGGATCTCCTCGCGCTCCAATAATTCCCGCGCGTTTGCGGAAAGAACGTGAGTACCGTGGAAGGTTCCCTTTCGGATGGGAACGGTCGTTGGTGGAGTAATTCGAGCCAGCGTGGCCATTACGCGGCGGTTGAGCCAGATAATCGATCGGGCCAACGGCAACGGTAACGTTGGCAGGGTAGCGACAGCCGCGCACCCGCTCACCAGGACAGATAAATTAGGTGGCCTGCCAATAACGCTCATTAGCGTGCCAGGGGCCAGAGAACGCCACAGGTCTCGCTTGCAGGACACAGGAAAAATGTCTGGTGGCATTAAAACATGGAAAAATAGGATCCTTGATGCGAAGGTCTTTGGACGGGTGTCAGAGTTGAGGTAGTTGAAAGAATCGACTTATCTAAGAAAGACTAGGTCGGATACGGTATAGTAACGAGGTTCGCTAATAAGAAAACCCCAAAGGGAAAACATCCATGTTTTACTACTAGGGATCTACGAAAATCGAAATCTTATTAACAAGACAGCAGATAATTAGCCTTCGATAAAGAAAATGCAGACGAGTCTTCAAATTCCCAAATTCGTGGTGTCATCAACGATAAAATAATTCCAAAAGGTGAAGGACCGAAGCTCTGTCACGCCAAGCGCAGGAAATCCCGCAGGCTATGAAAATCGAATTCCTGGGGACGAGACCGCGGCCGTTGCGCAGGACGCGGGAAAAACAACTCGACGACGCGGGAAAAATGTCCCATGAACACCGAAACGCCGCGACGTAACGCGCCCGAAATGAATTTGCGGTCCTGACCGACGTTGTACACGTCCCCCCAACGCCCCCTCGTTATCAGATGGACGTCAAAACGCGCACGATAAACCCGTGGCCGCGGGCTTCATCGAGCTCGCGACACGCGTCCGTAAACCGCTGTCCCTTTCACGCCTAATTCGTCCGACCGCCGTGCAAATCGAATTAATTGTTATTCAGCTTTCGATCGTATGATTTCGCATACGTCGACCGACGTTCGCCTGGACGAACGCATTAGTCGCGGCGACGTAATTGGCTGGCCGGTGGTCGTCGATGTTTTTGGCCCGTCACAGAAACGCTCTTCCATAGAAATTTTGGATTTCAGTCTGGCTCGAGTTCGTTCGAATCGTTGACACCTTTCGCGCGATTACAGGTGGATTTTTCAGGTGGACAAGATCAGGATAGGGGATGCAGATTTTATTCTATACAAAAGTGGATTTCTAGGGATGAATCCAGAGTACAGATGTTGATGAAAATGGTACGACAAGATACACTGCTCGGTGGTTGGTTTTAAAGTAATATCTTTTAAGGTATTGTTTGAAATAATCTGCACTCAACACTGGCACGCGCCAATTAAATATCAGGTTGTTGCATATGAAATGTCCGATTCTGTAGAGAAGATTCAAACATATGTATTTTTGTTACAAATTAACATTATTCATCAAAATAAGCATCAACAGATTCCGTGCATTTTTGTAAAAATGTTCATCGACTTTATGCCTAAGCTTGATCACGTTCGGTTTAATTATTCGAATTTCCCTGTTATTCATTGTTCTCTCGGACTGATGCATATGTAATACGATTGTTTTATAAACAAACGAATAGCGTTTTGCAAGTAACATTCCACACTTCAAATTCATGTATCATAAGTAACATCTGCCACTGTAATGACGTAACAAAATGAAATTAACTTATCGAGATCGAATAATCGGACATTTCATATACACCAACCTAATATTAGGCACTTGAACTACTTCCTTCACCCTCTAACGATTCCAAAACAAGCAAATCTTCCCATTTTGACCTTCTAATTTAGCTCTCAAAGTATTGAACCTAACAATTCCAAAAATACCAAATCTCCCTATTTTGTGCTTCTGATTTAGCTTTCAAACTATCAACGGGCAATTAAGCCTGACCCTCCGCACTCGATTATCTCTGCCCCCTCTGGCAGCGACGACTAATCGCACAGCATGTATCCAGCCAACCGTGGCGAGTCGCGTCCTTCGAAACGTTATTACAAGATATTTTCAATTTCACTGTCCTCGTCCCATCGCGTGGACACCGGTCGTCCTCGTTGAGAACGTTCTGGACAACATTTTGTCGATCCTCTCACCGGTTGATTGCTCGCCATCGCGTCGTCAACCATGAATCGAGTCTAATCAGAAGGGAAGACGGCTTTAATTACGATCCCGATTGCGATTTCAATAACAATTTCCGCAGGATCTGTGGCGACCTGGGATTTTATTGTGGAAGTTAGCGTTCGAGCTACCCGCTCGGACAACCCTCCTGCTCCGACCCCCTACGCCCGGAAGTGTGAACGCTTTGGATATCACGCATCCCGCGCGAAATTCGTGGGGAATCTCGCGTTAAATTCGCACGGCGTGGCAATCAGTCGCCATTCTCCCGTTGTTGCGTCGCAGTTACGTGCCACGCTTACCTACGTTATTACGCGAGTATGCGGCCGCTGGCCAGGTCCATCCGTCGGACCTTTCCTCCTGCGTTTCGCTCGACACGTACGCGCGACGGAAACTCGCTTAATTAAGCCTCCGCCGTCGCCGCTCGATGGCCGTGGCTTATTTGAATCCCAGCGTCCACTCGACGCCGCTGTTCAACCGCGTTTTGTCACCCCTTGTTGAAGTTTAGTGGCTGAAAGCTGCTTTTTACCGCGAGGCTTCAATTAACACATCGATTTGAATAAATAGAAACTAAATACACATACTGAAATATAATATTAGGTCTTTCTTGGACAAAGAAATGTATTTACTCTATAACATATCGTTCATTTTGTTCCACGATCTGTTAGGCAAAAATATTTATGGAGAGTCGACTTTAACGTGGCAACGAGGCCCATGACTTTTCCGACCACGATTCATTCTGTCTTGTGCCGAAGGTCGAAGAGCATCGACGTTTTTCGTTTCCGAATCGCTTTCTTAATAGCGCATTTTCGTGCTAAATATAAAATATACACTCTTAGTAGCACATTTTCGTACAGATCTTCCTCCATCTTTTGGGTAAATTCATGATTTCGTGTTTGTAGAAGTCCTTGTCAAGCTAACTAACTTTTTGGCTAATCCAATATATTGTGTTCGAATATATGGAAGTGGAAAAATGTTATATTAATGTAAAATAACAATTCAAGTTAATATATTCGCAAATTTAGTAGTCTATGCTTTTCTATTACAGTGCAAAATAGTTTTCGGCATTGTAATTCTTTCGTGGCGCATGTTTCGTGATAGCAACGGCGTTGCAGACACATAGAATATAGTTACACATGCTGATTAAACTTCCTCGTAAAGTTGCGTGAAATTCGCACTTGTTTAACCTACTTCACGATGTTGTTGCGATCCCTTTCGGTGATGTACTTTTTCGGGTACAACCTTTTCGCATTTTTAGCCTTAATTACATTACTCGCCATCTGCGCAGAAGTTCTTTTATTTCCGGTTTTGCGCTCTTGAAGAGTCAACTTATGGAGATCTTGTCAAGGCGCAACATAATAATTCATAAATTACCATTAAAGAAGTAGCGCGCTAACTTCCATTCAAACTTAATTCAACTATGACGACTGCGAGTTTCCAACAATGAAAAATTAATTACAGCAGCCCACCTGTCTCAGGTGTTTCGCATCAAAATTTAATTGAAAGCGTCTGAAAATGGAAAATTTAATTGCGAACGGGTTTTGACAATTACACTTCATTCTCTGTAACTCAAATAAATGGAAATCTGTTCGAAGTCACAAAGAGCGTTTCGCTTCATCGCGTCGATTTAAACGTAGCGCGGGCGACAAAAACGTTACGCGAACAATGAAAACTTCATTTTTTTTCCGTTCCCTCTTTTTTCCCCGAAATTATAACGTCGTTATTCTCGGAAAAGAATTCTGTGTCACCCGGTAACAAATCGTTTTTATATAGATTCGTTATGGCGCGCGCACGAGTGCGCGGTTCTCTGCCTTTGTGACGCTTCCGGCGACAAGGGCTGTTCGATAGCGTCACGAGTTCGACGTTTATCCGCGTCCAGCTCAGCCCACGGATACTCTGACGCGTAATATATTGTTACACTCGTTTGCATTATAGCATTTGTCGCGATGCCCGCGTCGGAATTATCGCGACAAGCGTTCAGGGTTCAAAAATTATAGGATTACAGGAAATGGAGATAGAAAAGTGTCGGATTAATTGTTTTGACCACGCGGTACTGAACGTTTCGTATTTTTGTAATTATTCACGCTTCGAATGTTAATTCAATCGATCCCATCAAAGCAGATAAAAATTCTATGTATCGTAGTATTTACCACGCTATCTATACGAATGAAAACGAAGAAAAATATGATGTGGCCAGGAAAACAATCGTCTCTTACTGAATTAATACGTGTTGTATATCCTAAGCGCTTTAGTATTATTTATCATTCCACGATCAAAAGTTGGAACATTTTGTTTCAAATTTGATGAATCGGGTTCGGTCGGTTATGTAAATTTTTTAAATTCCTGGTTAAGCTGAAGTATGTGATTGAATTTAATTTCGTGGAACAAGCTATTCAATTATTGGTTCGAAAATTTTGCAGAAAATTCCAACAATCTGCCACAATTGAAATTCATTTTTAAGAGCTGCGCCACGGAAACATGCTGAAGTTATTAATTGATCGAATATTTTATTCTACACTTCGATGTTTTAACAATCATAGCTCTAATGTGTACGATTCTTCTGCAACTGTTTCCAATTTATAGAAACATACCAGTACAGAGGCCAAATCGCTGAATTTTTTAACTCGATTATACCCGCGAGCATTCGGCATTTACATACATTTGATCGAGCATCTAATTCGACCATACTTACAAAGCAATCGCGTCAATCGATTGTTTCACTCCAGTTTTGCGGCGCGTTATCTCGACGCCAATACGACGCGTTATCTGCGCCAAATATTTCGCGAATGCTCTTCGCATAACATTAATGGGATTTTTGCATTACCGACCCGTTTAGATTCTATCAAAACGTTATTCCGCGTTGGTTATCGAGCCACAAATTATTCTACGGGGGATCCACGGCCGTTCTTGCGGCCCCCGCCGTTACAAACACACGTTTTCCTTATTTTAAGCCCCGACGCGCCAACGAACGCTGCCCGATACTGTCCGTGTTTATTTATGGCCCGATAAAAACCGGATAATTTTCGCGCGGCCGCCGCCTATTACGTTATAAATTATTGTTTGCGCTCCGCCATCGACGCCCCGAAATTAATTACGCTCCGCTATCACTTTTACGCGCCGCGATAACCGCGGAATCGCCGAAACAATGATGCCGCTGCAAAGTTACGCTCTGCTACCTAGCTGTGTGTCACGGTACAACGTGTATGGTATTGAAAGCATTCTGTTCGGTAATGTTAGATCTGGACCGCGTTAACTACTTTAACGATTATTTTATCAGGTTGTACGCGTTACGTGGACGCGCATAAAAGTAATCGGGATACAAATAGTCTATAAATTTTCATATTTACAGTAGATTTCAAAGCTGTGACTCAAACTCGACACTAGCGTAATCCTCGTTATGCTTATGGCTAATCAAGATTTGCTAAATGATATCTATTAACATATTTGCGACACTATCGCCATGTGACCCATAATATGGATGACAGTATTTTACACTGAAGGACTAAAATAATTAATTGTGAATGTCAAGTGCCAAAGAAAATAAATTTGGACGAAGTTCTTGAATTTCGATGAAGTTACAAAAATAATAAATGTTTGATTATGTAGTTTCCAATATTCTGTGAAGAAACTTTAATCCCAGTAGGAATTTTCGAGAATATTGTTCTGGCAGTGAACGTGTTAAATTTGCAAATTTTCCATAAATTCCTTGCAAACTAACGAATGTATAATACATTCGTTGCAAACTATGAGGCAACCTATGTTACATGCTCATGATATCGACAAGGTGAATCTTGCATAGCAAACAGTGGAAAGCTACCCTAAATCTGTATACTCTGGAACGACGTTGCAGCTATCGTACGACGAAGTTAAAGAGGCGCACGAGAGTCTTCTTTTGTCGACAAGCCTCTCTTCTTTCGATCCGTCTTCGTCCCTCCCCGTGCTCGTCTTGCGTCTCACAATCGCATTTTCCGAGTGGCGCGCTTGGAAAAGCCGCCCTCTTATTTGCAAGATTCACGATGCCAGGATACCAGGCCCCATACTCGACCGGCGGCTATAATTGAAGAATATTGCCCCACAAGGCTCACAAATGGAACACGACTCTAATTTCATTATCCGAGAGCGAAGCATGCTCCGCCGTTGCCACAGAGGAATACCGTAGCGAAGGTGACTTCGCCCACGAGCGTCCTCGTATTGCTATTAGAGTACAGAGCGGAAGGAGGAGGAAAAAAGAGAATCCATGGAGAGTGCGCCACGCTGAGGCGGATGTATTATCAGAGGAGTTCGAAAGGAAATGGCCTTAACCGCGATGGAAGAGGGTTCTTCTCCCCGCACGATCAGGGACCGTGTAACCATTCGGGTTTCAATCCTGTTGGAGCGTGTAACGTTGTATATTGACTAAAGAAATGCGTTGCAAACTGTCACGTTTGGTGTTATGGTTTTTTACGTTCTATATAATAAACAGTGTTTTATATGTTCACTTTGGAGTGTATGAATTACTTTAATATCCTTCTTCAAATTAATAAGATAAAGAGACCTTTCTGATAGTATTCCAAGCCAGCATGTTCTCCAAGTTTGATGTTACGGTTCTTTTACATCCTACGTAATGAACAGCGCCTTAAAAATTATATATGTTCACTTTGGTGCATACGAAATACTTTAAAACCCTTCTTTAAATTAATAAGATACGGAGACATCTCTAATAGTATCCTAAGCCTTGACGTAGGATTTTTTATTGAGTTAGTTTTAGAATTCAACTGCTTGCAACGGGGTGCCCTTCCTTCATTAGTAATCCTATCTGTAAAAATTTAACAACCCCTTAAATTTGCAAGAAACCGTTCTCAAAATTCTGTATGTACATGTATGTATGTTAACCCTTGTTTTGTCTCTGCTCGATGTAGACAAAGCTCCGAGACGCACTTTTGCTTCCCATCGATGTTTATAAATCACCAGTCATAAACAACGGGGTGATTCGTATTTTTGTCAAGAAACGCGCTCGTATCGTTGCTCGATTTACTCGTTATCTGTTAAGCCCTTTTAGAAACGAGACGCGGTTCTCTCGCCGTAGAGCCAGGAATCGATACTCTTCTTTACCCGACAAAGAGACTATTTGCCGTATTACGAAAGCTATATAGCGATCGCCTTTGAGCGACTCCTAGTATTAACTTCTTTTTGTAGCGGTCGTGGAGACCGTCGTGTTCGATTGCTCTGTAGACACTCTCAACCTCGATATCGGAACGGTAAAAGGAAATGCTCCCTGAGCGCTATGAAGATTAAATTTTATTAATCCACGTAATCGTGCGTGAAACAAAGGAAATGCAATCTTACGCAGACTGGGTGAAACTGTAAAACTCTACTCGAGATTCTCCCAGCTAGGTCTGGAACAGCACTGGTATCTACTACTAGATTTACGAAGGCGAGCAGTAGGAACAAAAGGTATAATTACACAGATCTAAAAATTGTGGGAGATCGTTATAGAAATTCATTGTTCCTTATTACATGTCTGACTAGTAATAGTGCCTTCTACTTGCTTTGCGAGGGCCAGTAGTAGAACCAATTCTGCGATCAGACAGATCTGAAAACAGTGAAATATTGTAATAAAAATTAGAACAGTCTTTAAACAAACGAAACTTTAAACTAGAAATGATATACATTCCGTGTCTGACAGCAGTGGGACCTTCCACCGGTTGCGCAAGTAGTAGGACCAAAGCTACAGTCAGACAGAGTCAGAATTTGCCTGCACCATCACTCTAAACGATCAGAGTTCTTGTGTCTTCGATATCATCGGTGCCAGAAATTAGTCTCCGATTCCCCAACGATTGTGAAACGTAAAATCAAAAGGGATCAGAAAGCGACTTGTCTGGCGTCTCCTGTTCCCTCCGCGTATCAGAATAACGGTGTAGAGTGGTGATGCGATCTCACAAGCCACGAGCCCGGACATTTACACGCATTTAACAGGCGGAAACCTTTGACAGGCGGAAACACGCGCGGCGAATCAGCGAATCGACGAGGGCGTCCGGTTGGCGCACGCATTCGGGGCACATGCCTCGGCATCCAATTATCGCACGGCTCGCCGACGCTAATTTCAGGCATTCAGATATCATTTCATCCGTCAATGGGAGCCTGATTACCGATTGTATAACTCTTCTTTCCGTCGCTACCCCTTTGTGTTTTTTCGTACGAGCCGCTGGCTAGCTCGTGTAACCGACTGCAATGGGGGAAACAGCGGGGTAACAATGGCCGTTTTCGGCGGGCGATCGTGCGGTCGCGCCGCGATGGCCGCACTCCATCACCATAATATGCATCGGCGGTTGGCTGTCAATTTTGCAGCTCGCGGTCGTAAACACGGCTATTCCATTGCAGATAAAACTTCGCCCGTTTGACGGCTAATGACGC
The DNA here is from genome assembly GCF_026283585.1 of Hylaeus volcanicus. Taxonomy (NCBI): domain Eukaryota; kingdom Metazoa; phylum Arthropoda; class Insecta; order Hymenoptera; family Colletidae; genus Hylaeus; species Hylaeus volcanicus. The sequence goes on along the minus strand of NC_071979.1, from coordinate 18,778,654 downwards.
GCGGCCCATATTCGACGCGTTGCCCCCAAATGAAATCTCGCGCGAGTCGCTACTGTTATCGATATTATCGATTTAGGAGGTCAGACCGGAAAGTATCTAACCTTGTGCTGCAGCAAGAGAAAGAGTTAAATCTACTCAATGTCGATGATGTGCCCTTCAGTGTACTTTGCTTTCGAAAGTACAACCTTCTTCCAGCGATCTTTCCCCTTTTGGAAGCACTCCTTGAATTCAACTTTCGGAATAGCTAACTTATTATTTGCTTCGCGTCATCGAATCTTCTTCCCTTAAGAGGATCGTTGAAGTAAACAACCATTACTTCCTGAAAATCTCAATGCTCAAAAATATCAGGGGCATGTTGAATTTAAAAAATTGCTATCACGAAGTTCCGCATAAGCCAACTCGCAAACGTTTCAAGAACGTTCCACTTACAAAAAGAACAATCACGCGGTGTCGCTGTGGATTACCCGCGCAACGAGCGTAAACAAGAGCGCGACATCACGCGGAAAGCCGCTTCCTCCCTTCTCGCGGTAAATTGCTAACGAGGGAACTTCATCCTGCCGCTTCGTATAGAAATTTAAAGGGTGTGCTTACGGAAACTTGATTCGCGCCTTTACATAGCTGATCTTGATCTACTTTCGGCGGCAAAAAATGGGGAAAAACTTCAATATCGCTTGTAGCAGGTCTCGAAGAACGAAGGGGAAAGTCGAGCGTGGTTTAAATTTGCTTTGGAGCATGAATACGTGTTTGACAAGAAGAAGTGTTACATTTTTTTTTCATGTGGACGAAGTTCGAAGTCACGTCAAAGTTTCCTGTTGTATTACGTATGGAGTATTAATTGGATAAAATACTAATACATATTTTTTAACATTTATACTTGCGAGAGACTTAAAGCTTTGCAATTTTCCACATATTGTTTGTAAGGGCTTAGTAAAAGTGCAGGCAACAAAACAACTTGATATTCTAGCTCGCACAGACTGGGACTATTTCATTTCCATCCAAATCTCGAGACTCTGTTATTCCACATTGATTGCAACGCGGCGTTAAATCCGCTGAACGAACTTCGCTCGGATTAACTTCGCGCCGCACACGCCGAATACGATGAAATGTTTATAATCGTGACAGCGTCGTTATTGTCTCGTCCACTAGCGCGTATTTACGCTTTGCGAGCTGCGTTAACTTCGAAACTTCTGGCGTTCTGAATTCTGGAGCACAGTGGATGGCCGACTGATTGTGGTACAGTCAGCGAGGAAACCGGTGCTTAGTTATGGGGCGATTGAATAATTCAAAATTATTAGCTTGAATGCTTCGTTCCTTCGGAATAATCATTGGAGGTCACTACAGTTGATAAAGGTTGATAAAAATAGAAAATATCAAACGTTCTCTATTCGCAATTCGACATGTCTGGTGTACATTTTAATCGAAGCTATTACCCAGTCTGTCTGACAGTGGCGTTTATTCCGAACGCGTGCTTTCTAAATAGAATTTTTTTGCGGGCCGTTTTCCGGTCATCGCGCAACACGCTTCAGGGCATAATTAATAAAGCAAGTGGAAAATTAGGTTCTCCCTCGTAATTTTAGAATCACCGCCGCGAGTGCCTTCGGTTATTATCTCTTCGTCGCGCAGTCGATGATTAAAGTGATGGTTTCGAAGCTGCGCTTAATACGTTTCGTATCGCGGATTGTACAATGTATATGTACGTGTGTAATGTGTATGTATATGTACGCGTCTCGATCCACGTCAGTCAAAGGCCACCAAATCGGAAGCTGTTTATCGCTGCAGCGTCAGAAGTTTACTTTCCATTTATCTAGACACGCGATAAATGGATTTCTATTTATACACAGTTTTACTTCTTGATCCAATGGCGAAATCGATATTCATTTTCATGCGAATATTTATTTGTATTGAATTGGGAATGAGGACTAATATTAGCTTTGGTATCGCACAGTGACGCGCAACCTTTGTACTGGATGGAAGAAATCAGATTACGGTTTTTACGTGGAACACGCGTGAACTACCCACGCGCGGAGATGTGAAGGGAATCTCTACTTGCTTCTCGAAGAAAGTTAAATTTTCTTCGTCAAGGCTAGATTTATGTTCGATTAGGGTTAAACCTCACAGTGCTAGGCACTTATCGAACACACTCCTGCGACGGAATTAGTGAAACAAAATTTTTGTAATTTTTCGGAACGTAATAAGGTATTTTCACATCTAAATGCTACTCCAACAAAATTTAAAATCAATTCTCCGTGAAACTAGGTCTCCAGATTACAGTTTTTACGTGCAACGCGCGTGAATTAGCCACGCGCGGAGATGTGAAGGGAATCTCTACTTGCTTCTGCTTAGGACTGCTTAGACCTACAGGAAAATCGTATTCCACCTTTCCATTCAAATTTTTACGTAGATTTTGACGTGCATCGTTAACACCGCTCATTGACAATCCGCGTGTTTACCAGAGGTACCCCATTCCTCGCGTTCTTGGGTAACCGACGCAGGGTTTTCTCCGCAGGAAAAGGCTCGCCCGAAAAGCTGTTATCAAGAATTCGCATGAGGATAACAACCGCAGCTAGCCGCTTCAGCGAACGACCGAGTTACCGCTCGGTCGAACGTGGAACGAGCTATTCTCCTCGCTCCGGAGCGGAACAGCCAATACAGCTCTATCGTGGTTAGATGGCGGAGGCTGGACTGCTTAGACCAGAGGTTGCCAACCCTAGGCTTTATTAGAAGGTCTTAGTTGATCTAACGCTACCCTTGGACTATATACAAACAATTATTATGAAGACTGAACCTAAACTTCTAATAATACAGGAAGGTTGACATATACTGGGTTATTACAGTGTTACTATTTTGAGACAAAAGAGTTCAACCCATGGAATCAAACCGCCTCCCTTGATATAACTATATTTATTTTAGAAATTTGCTACACGAGCAACGATAGGCTTATTTCACAAATCGGTTTTCCTTTTCCTTTGGTCATCCTTCCTTTATTGATTCTCTTTATTCCCATAGGATACACTGTATACACACGTCATTTAATAGTAAGAACTTTTGTCTCGATTCGATGAGTTCTACACAGGATGGTCGAAGCACCTCGCCTCTATTTCAAAATAAATAAGAGGCTCAAAAGAATCCTACTGGAAATAACGAAAAAAGTTGAAACCGTACCGTGGTCACTTGGACGTTCCCTTGGAAGGGTCCATCGCCCCCTCGGAGGGGGTGGTAATATCGGGCACGTTGGGAAACGCTGGCTTAGGCACGGAACGACCGAGGTTGTTTGCGAACTGTGGCTGAAAAAGGGAGGCCAGCCGTTTCGAGAAAGCCCCGTGAAAACATTTCCCCGCAAGAGCGCATTACCATATTTGGCTCGAACGGCGAGCGCGTGCACGTAGGCACGCGCATACGTGATAGGATTGCTCTCGACGCCGTTTCCTGTTTACAGACGGCCGTCGCGGCCCCCGGGGCGGCCGTCGGAATTTCCTGGCCGCAAATAGAATAAAAACGGATTAACGCGAAAACAAATAAGCCGCGGGTAACGGGCCAGCCAACGACGCGTACCGATTCCGACGAGAGAAGAGCGAATATAATCGCGGACGCGTGCTCTACGCTTCGTTCCTGCAATGGCAGGCTTGCCTCGCGTGGTCGTTAGCCATTCTGATCGAATGGAAATCTGTCGATGATTTTATTTATTTGCTTGGACGAACTCTGAGCGCTGAGTTGCGGTGGGACAGTCCAGGGTGTGAGTAGCCATCGTTAGATATCTCTGAAATTATTGCGAAGACGGGGAGAAGTTCCTCGATGCCGAATATAAATTAATTGGGAGGGAAACAATATAGAATTGCAAGAGGAAGGGTTCTTGCGATTACGCACCCCACAGGTTCATTACAAGTGTACAATGTTGGACAAATTTCAATAACATAGAGATATAATTAATTAGACAACCTTCTTACAACTCAATCAAGCATTGGAATTCGTCTGTGAACGATATTCGAATTTTTACAGCGATTCGAAAATGTAAAGCAATACACCGTTGGCACTTAGAAATATCTGCTCCTATTTCGCACATGGCGGACCAATACGTCTCGGGGATCTTTGGTCATTTCAGGTAAATCTAATACGTCGACAATGTTAATAAACTAATAGAATATCAAGCGTTGAAATTCGTCTATTGCCGTCCGCAACCAAGGTTCATTCTTCTTGCGTGCGAACAGTATATCCCTCACAGTTTCCCAGTCCGTTGCAGCATATCTACCCAGCTCCAGAAAAGGACTATTCAAAAAAGGACATCTATCTGCGGATGATCCAGAGAATGACGCCCTTGTGGATTCATCGCCGTCGTAATTTAAGGCGAAGGCGGCGGACGATAACAACAGATGGTCCATGAATTTCCGATTAGCTACGCCGAAAGATCCTTGCGGACTGTAACTTTAAATGCATCGCAAGGCCAGGATTAGGCCAGGATTTCGCAAGCTCTGCTGTCCCATCTGGCTGCGCGTTCGCTGTGCAGAGAAATGATTGGAACCTGGGTTATTTCGGCACGGATCATCGGACGTAATCGCGGCAGCGAGGGTCATGAATGCACCGAAGGCACCGCCGATAGCCTTCCCATTGGATCCGTGTGTAAACCCCGGCGCCGATATCACGGGCATCGATTAGGATAATAGCGGCGGTAATATTGGCATTACTTTATTGCCCGCCGTCGAATTCCCGTAACGAATGCGTGACTAACGAACGACGGGCTGAACTGTCGGCTGGCACGCGTTCCGTCTCTGCGAATTACCATGCCCATCTATGAGGGTATTTAAGTAGGCTTTTTGCCATTCATTAATATGGATGAAACTCTCCTGTTGTGGTAGAAGAGAATACGTTGCATCAAGTGTCCTCAACTGCACGGTATAGAATTCTGTATTGGTATTTTCCTTCATGATTAATTATTTAACCAATGACTGCTTGCACTTTATATTAGATTTGCATAAGAACTGTAACTGCTTTCGGAGACACATCCGGTTAGAACACGATAGTATATTTGGAAAAAGACCTATATCTACAGAATATATCCCTCATCTCCTTTAAATTTTTCAAACCTTGTTAACTGAAGCCATTTACTTGCAAATGTCTCTACCATTGCCTCATTTAAATCTTTCTCTTTTTCCTTTAAAGACTCATCCGTTTCGCTAGCTTTGAGTTAAAGAATCCTTTTTGAGATCAGGATACTCTTTCCAGTTTAATAATCGATACTTCTGGTACAAAGGGTTCCAGTTGAACTCGTCGCTTATCTAGCAGATCCTACCCACGCTGTTAATCGTCTGGCTAACCTTTGATTAATCGATAGTCGGTAATACGTAATTAGTTTAAGCAGACCGACTAAGCGATTGAAAGACAGGATTTGCTGGGTAAGCCTCACCGATGAGTCCATCTAGTTGGGCGATTCTCTATCATTACGTGATTTTGAGAACGTAACTGCAAATAAACCTGCTGTAGCTATACGCAACAAAGCCCCCCCTCCGATCACGCCAAAGATCTTCGCATGCGCAAACCCTGCGTTAAACATGTTTCCCTCCTTTCCAGCGACTCTGGCAAACCACTCTGCCTCTGGTCACGGATACACTGAACAACCTCGGCACACCGACCAGTGGAAAATGATTTCGATGGCGCGCTACCCGTTACAGAGGGATGTCGGGGCCCGGGCGAAAAAAGCTTTTCGTTTATCCCTTGAACTTTGATCCCCCGGTGGCATGCCGCTGACAGGTTGTCCAATGTTTACTCGGTCGTTTGTCCTGCAGACCGGTATTTGGTTAATCAGCGAGTTAGTTGTCCATGGTCGAATTCCTGTCACCATCCCCGTTTCGCTTCGCTCTATTTGCTCCGTTCGAACCCCCCCTCCCCCCTCCACCCCCTCAGCGTCCGTGTTTTTTTCTATCTATGTGTTTATCGGCCCTTTCGCCAGATCGCAGCCCTTTGTCCGCCGAGCCTGGACGCGATTCGTCGAGCGGAATTTATCGAATCGAGCGCGCAAGAGCGTTCACGCAAGCTCGTCGTTTTCCACGTAAGATCAGATACGATCACCCGGTTCCTGGTACCGGGCCCCTCGTCGCGGGGATACTACATTGTGGTTGGTTCGCCACTTGATATTGTGCGAACAATGCGACACCGTGGGTTGGTTTTGTTTCTGCGAACGTGGGTCTCGAAATTGGGGTGCTCGACTTCGTGCCTCTCGTCGGCTAGGGAAGTAATTGTTGGCTTAGGGGGGGAAGGGTGTCCCGGGGGCGTGAAAATGTTTCTTTGGGGCGAAGGAGGTATTGTTGCAGCCCCCGAAATTTTAACCAGAACGAACTGTTAAAATTTCTGCTCTATATTCAACACCTTTTGGAACCATACGATCAATATTGAATCATACATATCTACGCTGTATGTATTAGGTGAACTGTAGAGTAATGTCATTTCTGCTAATTTCAATACTTATTTATCGATCTGGCGTTGCAAATTTGCACACTAGATAACAAAAGTAAAAATAGAAACTTTTTATGAATGTATTTATCGATTTTAATGTAAAAATGGCATTACTTTCTGGTCCCCCTAATTGCTTCTCTACGAATAACCACGATCGTAAGTCACCCATAAACCGCCTTATTCTTCTATTCATGCACTACAAAGGACGCAACTAATTTGACACAAGCGTCAAACAGCTGTATACTCCGTGGATCATCGAACATTATGGGATTTGATAATCGGCATCGTATTAATTGCCTGTAAAATCGTTCCATGGCCAACCGCCTGAAAATTCATTACGAATTTCCATTTAACGTGCAGATATGGGGTAATTAACAGCATCAACGATAACATTTCGGTGGAACGACGATTCGCCGTGCAACAACAAGTGATCGATACAGACAGCGGGCAACGCGGAGACATTTTCCCTCGGATAGCAGTGCAGCCGCACTTGAACCGAACGGAATTTCGCAACTTTTAACGATTGCGATATCGTATCATTGTTTGCTCGTGTTACCGTCTCATTATTTTCCCGATGGAAAGGTAGTGCTTGTTAAAATCAGCATGGCGACCGGATGAGACATTCGCAGAGCGTTTTAAATTGAATCGGAACGAAATCCGCGGTAATTCCGTGTGGACTATCTCTTTAATTCTAGAACTATTCTTTTTATTGATAACTCTAAGCTATGACGAGACCATTAGGATTGATACACTTGTAGAAGAGTACAGAGTTGATAATTATTTAAAGACATTGATCCTTACGCATAACAGAAGCTCAATTTCCCGTCAGAGGTAATTTGAAGCTTACGACTTGAAGCATCATACTTCGAATATTGAAACTTCAAGTTTTCAGTATCAAGTTACAAACCTCAAACTTAGATCCTTAAGTTTCACGTTTGCAATTCGAATATCCTAGTTCGAGACACTGAGCCCCACGTTTCAAGGAGTCACTTGTCGCTTGTGTAATTTTATTCCAATACGTTCAATCGTCTGACTCGTTTTGCAATAGTATTTTGCCAAGCATTATCCAATTTCCCATGATCACAGATTAAGCCACACAGTTTTCACCATCCTCGTACTAGAGAGCAATGTTTTCTGCGTCCTCCATAGTGTCCTACTATAAAAACCATTTCGCAAGGCCAGAACTTCGGCCAAGGATAGTGGCACAGGTGTTACAGACCAGTGCAACAACGGTATGCGAATGATACACCGGTGCGCTTATTGTGCACGCGATTTCGACGTCTCTAATCGAGCTTTCGTGTCTACTATACTTAGACGGTATGATGGCTGCGCAAGTGACTACCTCAGGGCGCCGTACGGTGATTAGGAAAGTTCCCGTGCGTCTCAGAGTCTGAGACCGAAGGCTGCGCTCGAGTACTCGCGCTTGTCGACCATTTCTAACCCCACCCACCACGGGATCTCTGTCCTGCACCTATCCACGATTCTCCCTTGCATCTCCAGTCCTTCTCGTCATGCCTGCACACCGTTCCCTCCCCGTTCGTCCCTCCTGTCTCATATCTCGTTGCTGTTGTAATCCTCAATTAATGCACAAGTAACGCTAACTACGCAAACTCACCAACTTCGCGCACACATCCGAGGAAGCGGGGAGTACAGATAGCCGAGAGGACGCTCCGTTTCCATCCGAAAAGGGAAACACACGGGAAGGGATCGGATTCCGCTATCCAGCTGAATGCTCGACTGACGGATGTACTGTTTATACTTCAACCGAATTAAAACAGAGACTCTGAAATTCTCATCCACCAGAAACTCGATACATTTTTGGGGAGGCATGTCGATGTTTTTGGGGGAGCTGCGGTCGGACAGGGATGGTAAGAGTTTCGTTTCATTCGATGGAATTTGGATACTGGGGATATTTCGTTAGGACTCTGGGTAATTTCACTGGAGTTGCAACAAGGTCTTTTGTAGTCTTTTGTCCTTGGAAGGATTTCACATTTCATTTTGCAACGAGGAGCCTGGAGATTGAAGGTCGAAGTCTGAAATTTATAATGAACGATTGCATCTCGAAGCCTGAGACTTACAGCGCTTGAGCTTGGAGTCTAAAACTTGGAACCTGAAGCTTGGAGAACCCAAAGCTTGGAACCTAAAGCTTGGAATCGAAAGCTTGAAACCTAAAGCTTCTAACTTGATGTGCGAAGCTTGGAACCTAATGCTTGGAATCTAAAGCTTCTAACTTGATGCGTGAAGCTTGGAATCTGAAGCTTAAAGCTCCAATCTCGGTGCTTTAGTACAATCTCGATGCCATTTATTTATAAATAACCTACTAATTTTAAACAAATAAAGTCCAATACTCATCCCTTATATCGCTCGCTGTCGCAAGAACGTTGAAAACCTGGTGGAGAAGGTGGCCCCCCGAGATTTTCCACGATAATGTGCTTTAGGTCATGGCTATGTTAAATTCCATTAGCGAACAGTTGCCGAATCCAGCAGTGCGGATTTTGGCTCGTTACTATTTAGCGTTGTTGGTCTGAGCGTTTACTGGCCGCGACTCGCCAGACCAATCGAATATTAAGCAGGCAAACTGGACGACGTCGGAGAGTCAAATGCGAATGAAAAGTCCGAGCGTGTTGATTCTGGACCGACGTCCGGTTTCAAAGCTGAACATTTTGCTCAACTGCACCAGCCACGATAAAACGTGATAAAGAAGTCTCTTTACGAGGCGTCCTACGCTTTGACGCGTCGCGATATCTATTTCTTTCAAACTTTCCTTCTGTATACTTTAGAATTTTATCAACAAACTATGGAAATTTTCCTCTGAAATATGCGATGGTTTTGCTGCTAACGCGAAACGAGTGGAGCATACGATGGGACCAAATATCGATAATGAATGTAGTGTGCAGTTTTGGATGTCACTGTGAATTGTGCTAAGGAGAAAGAATGAAGTTATATTTAGTATTAAAAATCTATCCTCCACAAATCCTGCCTTCCATTGTCGCGAAACGTTTATTGGAACATGGGGTGGTTTTGTGCTTCTACGTTTGAAGGCAGTATATTTATGTCTGTCTCGCGAACGAGGCTAGTGGTGTGGCTCGATAGAATTACTCGAGGCACTTTAAGTTTTCCGAATGCAGATAGAAAGGGCAGAGCTGGCCGCTTGTGTCGGTGTCCCACGTGAATTCCGCGGGGCGCACTCGGACGTACATTGGTCTGATGTGGAACGACGTCTGAGCCTACAAAGCGGCCCTTTGTGCACGCGAGAGAACTTGTCTTCCCCTTTTCAAAGGGGATTGGGTCCGTGCAGACACTTTGCTGAATTTCGTCCTTCCGTTTTGGCTAACTCGATGATGCCCTCGTATGTACGTGAAGTCTCAGAAGACCCGGTGACAGCTCTGAATACCTTGCGCTGGGTACATTTCTCTCTGTCCCAGCGACATGTTTCACCTTCGTTTCCACGTTTCATATTGCAAGCTTTACCAGCTCGTGTGATTGACACTGATTTCCCAGGCTCGAATAAAGCTCGTGGAGAGAGAAATTGCACAGAAGATTTGAAAATTCGACGAACGCAATGCTACATACAGTCAGTCTCGTAAGTATTCGTACCCTGTATATCTATCGGAGAAATTTGTCTAAATTAAATGATAGGATTGATGTTCTTAGATAAATGTTCCATTATAAATATACCCATGTGTGATGTTTATTCATGTACATATTTATAATGAAAAATATGTTTGGAAACGTCACACCTGTATTTAATTTAGATAAATTTCTTCAATGGACATAAAAGGTACGAATACTTATGGGATTGACTGTATGTTCCTAGTTAATAAATATAGTTAGTTAAATAGATTCAGAAAAGTGGGAAAAGTAGATACTTGATTTCCTTTTTGGTTCTCATTTGAGACTTAAAATCATATCCGAAGTACAGGGTGGAACAAAATTCGTCGTACACCCGAACTGGGTGTGATCTATGTGAAAAAATGAGACAAAAATTTAGTACAACTTTTTTTCATCCACGGAAATATGTTTGATTATGTTTGATTATGTTGCATAACGTCGTTGCATTCCTCGACAAGCGTGGTTCATTCTTCAGAGTTGGTGGCCATATTTAATATACACATGTTGATCGCGACTCACCGGATCTGGAGAGTTAACGGTGACAGGACTAAATCGTGCGAAATTAAGGTTTCATCCGGGGAAGCCAGGACCGCCAGGAGTGCTCGTATTACTCGACTTTAAAACGGTTAGAGACGCAAAGCTGAATAATTACGTTAAGCTGTAGCGAGGTAAGAAATACTGTGATATTTCATGTAATAAACCGCGGCTATATCGCGTAAAGCTCGGCTTTAAACTTCCAAGCGCGTCTGCGAAAACTTAAGCGACATATCACCGCGGATATACGCGAGAGCTGAAAGATATGCTCGTTGTGGTCCATCGATGCGACTACAGTAGAGCTACCAACCACGCTCTGAAAAAGGTGCGCGAATCCTTTTCAAACCGTTCTGACTTTCCACCTGAAATCGCCTTTGTTTTTGAATGATAACATTCGATAACGAAAAAGCCTTGAACCATTAGCAAAGATTCGCGAGGAAACGATTTCCAATTATCCAAGAAAATTTCCAAACCAGTGGCTCCTGGCACGGCGATTTCTGCTTCCCATTCGAGCAATCGAGCGCAACTTTATCGTTCGATTACGCGTACTTTTAATCAAACGCGGCGCGCAACAGCGCGCGCAGAGATCAAAGCGGACCCGCACGCTACAACTCTCACGAGCCATTTATCTAGCTTTTCACATTCGCTTCTATTTGCGTGCGATTCATCTTGCGTGCTGAATTTTCGAATGGACTCGTAGCGCAAGTCAGCTACGATAGAGTGCCCCGTGGAAAGTCGTGGAGCGTCGCGTACCCTCGCGAGGAACCATCGGGGGCTATAGATGCTGTGTTTGACTGAAAAGAAAACGTAGCATCTCAATATCGAAGACACCAGGAGATCTAAACTCTAACTAACAAATAGAATTTCCAAATAAAAACGCAATTCTTTTCTTCAATGCCGCAAAACACGTTTCCGCGGTTTACGCTGCCAAGCAGTGCAATCACTCTTGTGAAAAACTTCCTCGTACCACGAATGTATAACCGCGGTCAGCTCCTCCGTACCGAGAGGGTTAAATAAAACTTGTAGACGCTTGATTTGATTATCTTCGACTTCGTTTCATTGATAATAAACATCGCCTTTCCTCGGACGCACTCCTAATCTCTACCGTAATTTGTATTCGCAGTCGATGAAAAAGGCACTCTTGGCAGATCCGTATGCACCAACTGCACCAATCGGATCCCCCAAAGCATGAAAGAAAGCAACGATTCGATTCCGATCAAGGTCTCTCCCCGAGTTCGTAAGTTATCGGACACTGCGGGGTCGAAACGTTATCTTGAACCGCGCATATTATCGCAGCCAACGTGTGTACCTTCTCCGTGGAACAACAACCGCTAGAAACGAAGGTATACCCGGTGACGTTATCGTCGAAAATCGTTCTATATAAACACGGACTTACCCTCCTCTCACCCCTTTTCTCGATACAACGTAGCTAGACCGAGATTGACCGGGGTTCAAGGGGCGAAGGGGACCAGTTGGCAGGGTTGAACCATCGTGCTCCAGCATATTCATGAGCGCTGAGTGCGCAGGGTTTGAACCAATATACGCCGCTTCTGTTCCTCTCGGCGTGCATGCGGCCACGCATGCCTGTGTGTACAAATACACATGCCCGAAGCCTCGGTATGTCCATGGGAGCCTGTGTCTACCGCTACGGCCGAGGAGGACGGAGAACGGTTAGCGTGGCGCCATAAGTAAGGGTGTTCCGTTTATTCAGCAGCTTTCGCCGCGGTTATGCGACAAGTCCGAGGTGGACGCGCAACGTGGCATGGCAACTTCCGTGATCCGATCTTCGCGGAGCTGTCTACTAGCTGGTCCAGAAGTCCGCTGCGATCCTGGGACCGTGTGAGTAATTATTCAGCGCGGCGTTGCTCTTTCCCAACACGGAGATAGTTTAGGGACCAGCAGGATCTGCTGGCTGCGCAGACTCTCTACGACTTTCGTGAAATTCGTCGGGGATTCTTAAACTTGACAGTGGAATACTTAATTCAGGAATAATTAATTCAGGAATAATTAATTCAGGAATAATTTATTCAGGAATAATTAATTCAGGATCCCAGAAACTAATAGAGATGGGGAAAAAATGTCGAATAAAGCAAGTATGCAGGTGTGCTCCATTTTTATAGGACAGTTACGAAAGATAGGTCAACAGTTAGCACGACCGTTGACGCGAGACCTCACCCAACTGAGATGTAGCGATTGCCACTCCCCAGTCCTTAAAATGTTAAACCATTCGTGACAGGCAGATATTTTACGTTTATAATACCAAGTACAGACGAAAATAATAACATTCTGAAGCTGAACATTCCAAATTTGTATCGTTTAGGACCAAGATAAAAACTACAAAATATGTTTTGAAATATCAATGTTGCGAATACGTAGTGTATAAAATAAAAAGATTTTCATAATTTTCTCATAACCAGGAATAGAATTTGAAGGGACGTGAATTCACGTCAGTGGTCGCGAATGTATTAATTTCCACACACCCCCCTCCCCTCCCCCCAATGAAGAAGCTACGAGCTTCGAGCCTATGCCACGTCGAATGACAATTAGAACAATTCCAGATTTAATCCCTATAGAATAACATCGTTCCTCTGCTAGTGTTTCGCGTGATTCATCGAAGCTTCGAAAGCACACAATGAGACTCCGCGACACGAATGACCGAGCTTGATGATCGCACGCTTTGGACATGTTTGCATCGATTCCGCGAAATACCAACACGTCCATCGCCAGGACGAATTTCGAATCGTGCGAGTGCAAATGCCCGTCAGCGCAATGATGTTCTGACGGAACACGGACACCCAACCGAAGGCTTCGCGTTGAGGAGTCGCGTGAATGCGCCATCGAGCCGTTGACTCGCGCCCCGATTATTCGCGCGAGTCGCGTTTGCCCAGCCACCTGGTGAAACAAAAAATAAAAGAGGGGGGAAAAAAGGTAAAACGTCCAGCGTCCGTCGGAGTCGTATTTCAAATCTGACGGTTTGCATTTTACATGCAACGATGTTGGATCGGGCGCATTGGCTGCCACCTACGTAGGTCATTCCCGTTGCCGGGCAAAATCGGTCCAATTACACGACCATCGGACGTGCAATTACTCAACGACCAGAAAAAAGAAACGAAGAAAAAACTAGAAAAATGGAGGAACAGGGGGAAAAGGGGTTATTTATAGATAGATTTTGGCCCTTCGAGCGGAATTCAGATAGCGTTTCAGCGACCATTGCTCGCGACACTCACCACCGGGTAATTCGCTCTTGTCGGTGGTCGGAGAAAAGAAGGAACGCAGCGAACTGTCGACAATATTAAACTTCCATCGTCAACCTTCGGCCATCCCCTGATTGTCCTGATATGTATAGATTCGATACGGGAAGCTCGACGAGGCTCGCTTGTTTGCAATAGCCGTCCGACGTGGAGGGTGGCGGATAAAAGTCCACCGGGGGCAGTCCGATGCAGAAATACCCATTGAAATACTTTAATTAACCCTTACGGCGCCTGCTTCCCCGTGGTCCGCGTGCAGTTTGCTTAAAATGCTTTGTTGCCACGCTCAAAGGAACGGATAACCCGCGCTACGCTCAGATTGCTCGCGTTCAAACGATGTGGAAATTAGTCGTTTGCACGAAAGCTTCGGGCTTCTTTCGTGTTTTAAAGAAGTCTGCACGACACTGTAAAGAAGTGAGACGTTTTCTAGATTGTACTGCATCTGGTGGGTGCTCGTGACCTGAATCCAAGGTACGTAATTACTTGTTTTTGGAGTTAGTACTCAATTAACCCTTTGACCGCGGAACGATTTTTGCTGGAAGTTCTACGGGGCATATTACTGTCAGGCTCGTAGTTTAACTGCTCTGCCCAAGTAGACGAATTTTTTAAATTCGTCAAAGCAATTTTACAAAAATATCTCATAGAGAATGACAAGATGGAACTTTTTTTATATATACAGTTTATTAATTCCGATGTTTATTTTCAAAAATAAAAATTGAAATCCTAAAAGTCCATTTTCCTAAAACTCAATTAAATTTTGAAATATAAATCGCTGTAACTTGGCCGAATGTCATCGAATCCAAATTTTGTACAGATACGTAGCAGAATCCAGCGATACCTGCCAATCCATCAAAAAACCGAAAATCCATTACTGTTTATAAATATTCAATTGCAAATGAGTAACTGCCAGCCAACGATGCTATTCATTTTCACCGTTAAAAAGTATCGAGGGAAGTTTGATAGTATATGTACAGATAGTATATGTACATATGATAGTATACATTGATAGAGGTTATAAAAGGGTGTTAAAGACCTAGTGCAATAAACTTGAGTATTAATTAAAATATCAGAATCATTAGGAAGCTTTTATTTAAATATTTTAAACTGTTCACAAGTTCAGCAATTAATCTACGAGATTTTCATTCGACCAACAAAGGAGTTCTCTCAACTTTTGTGGTTTCTACAAGAGCGTCGAAACTCACTATAATCGGTGACATAATTGCACGACAGAGACAGATGTCACCTGTTACCAGGGCGATGTGGAATTTTATGTAGTCAAACGCATTGGAACGATATTCCCGTCAATATTAAACGTCATCCTAGCTTCCCTGGCATTAACTAATGTATGACGACGTTAATCCATTTTAGCCAACCGTAGACCGTAGCAATCATAAACTATTTTGCATATAAACCATTCGCGGGAGGGGCGTCCGCCTGAAAATCATTTTGCAATTCACTGCACATGACGCTGTCCGCTAACCCAATGAAAGTTAAGCCACGACGCGTTCAATTCGCGCGAAATCAACGACGTTCATCGAATCACCGTGTTGGCCATTTTTGCAGACTGTCGCGGAGTGTGAGACCAATGAATCATAATGAACGATGATAGTGGGCCCTATGTATCGTGACAGGGAGGGTGTCGGTTTAAGGGTACGGTGGTGTCTAAATAGCGTGAAACAATTAATCTGAACGACATTAATCAGAAGTGCTTTACGTTATATGCTTGTGTGGTAACTAACTAAGGATTCTAAAGAAATCACACACGTGTTGGTTTCGGTACGTCTTTATTCAAACTGATTTTTACGATCGTGCGTTGGAATGTCGGGAGGTCTCGCGGGCTCTCGATACGCGACTTTTGGTGGACGAGTATATCGGTTACCGACTTCCGGTCCTATGCTTGTAATGGTGGAATTTTAAGGCGATGCAATTTCCAATGCAAACTGCGCCAAACTCGTCTTGTTTTAGGGTCTCCTAAGGAACGGTCAAGTTAATCACAGAGTACCTAAAATTGGATAGACCTCTCTAGTCACCTCTACTCTCTGCACGCAATCACCCAATGCTTGAGACACCAACGCCTCGCCAACAGATCTCCATCTCCAAGGTTAAAGAAATCATCACGTCAGTCGCTATTCTCTAAAGTGACACGCCGCCAAAATATAAAAATCTTCTTTCTACCACCAGAGAGAAGATTGTTTCCAGTTGCTCGAGTATTGGCTAACCTCGCGCCTAGGAGATTACATCGGTCCTCGCTTAGTGTGATAAAAAGCTGAATATACAGGGTGTATCGAGACACACAGGAGGCAGCAGCGGAAGAAATGGACCGGACGAGGGCTAGAGGAGACGGATAGTTTTCCTTCTCGAAGCCAGGCGCTACCAGTGTCGTCAAAGAACCTATCGATCTAAGTCGAACAAAGGAGCTACTTTAATTATCGACTGTGTCTCGCGCGCAGGCACACCCACTCGACTATTTGGTGTCCTTTGTGCGAACTTGAGCTGCAGGCGGGGTTGCGTGCTGGGTGGGACAGGGGATGGGCGAGACAAGGGACGAAGAGCAGGTCCAGCCCCGTCGTCGCTTTCAGCCCGACGGTAAAACAATATGGGCCAGTCCTGGTCGCATGCGCCCTTAATAAGTAAATACGAATTAGCATTCCGAGTCCTTTGCCAATATAAATCAAACGAATTAATTACGGGCGCAGCGGAGGCGGCACACGCGTCCCATCGACCTCTTCCGTAAGAAAGAAGCTGCGAACCGTCGCCTGCTCTGCATATTGCTCACCGTAAATACTAATAAATCCCTCTTCGTGCTCGCGCACGTACCACGAGGACAATTTAAACGGTAGACCTGAGTTTGCTTCATTTAACGCGGCCTTGCTCTGTCCCACAGTCGCAATCGCCACGAAAGTGTTGTTTTCAAAACTATTGGTTGGAGTAAGAGCGGTAGATTTGGAAAAGACTGCTGTTTTGAAGAGGGTTGCCACTTGATTATCACTAGGTTTCACTAGGCTATTATAGTTATTAAAAAATGGTAACCAGTAACAACCTTTCAAACGCAAACGTTTTTAACTCCGATTTGCAAGTCGTTAATGCCATGATGACTTCAATGGCAGAATGTTTCGCTCTGCAGCACGGCACATTAGGACTAGGCAGTGACTACTCCCTAAGTAGTTGGTCGATGTCGAAGGGGTACTCGGATCGAAGGGAAGCGAAATTTCTTAAGTTTCATCCCCTTGCATAGAGGACAACGCTATAACTCGGTGCAACGATCGGTCATCGCTCACTTGGGGTCTAATAGAATTAGAAACCTGATCTTGTGATTCTCCATCAAGTTACACGTTGTTTGACACTTCTTAAAATGGATCTATACACATTGTCAGCTAACGTTCCACCCTTCCGAAAGTATACATTCTTACTATTCTTTCACCCATTCACTGCCAACTACGAGATGTCTCTTTCTTTTTAAAACAACAAATTTAATATCACTTTTTATTATCAAAATAATAACCTAGATTACGCATTTGTATTGAATCTTGGTGTCCAAGACAAACCGCGTTAAATTTACCTGACAGTGAAAGGGTTAAACGTGTAATTTTTTGTTCATAAATTTGTATATACGATTAATATTGAAGAATAGTCTTAACAGTCTCCGTTGTTATGTTCAAGATGACCCAAAAAATAAATATAAATCTCCGCTTCCATGTAAACATATTCAATTTGCAGTTGGTAGTTGGTACTACCTGGCACATAATTGAAGTTAATTATCCACCTTCACTTGCGTTGTAAGGCCTGTTTAATCGCTTAGGGAAGTACGTGACTGCGTGAGGTTAGCGAAACTGTGCATTGTAGAAGGCAGAATGAGGCCATGCTCTAGAAAGGGAGATAGGATAATCTGTTCAATTGTAAACACAATTCAATCAATCGAGAGCTCTTTCGAAGAACAAAATAAAATTCCTAGAGTCTCCCCACCATCTCTGTTCCGCATACAACGCGATACTCCTCGTCAGGGAGTATTTACTACCCCTCTACGCATTTTACGATATTACTGAAAGTCGTCGATGAGTTGATTAAGAAGTAGCGTTTAATAACTCCAGCGATTCGAAAGGGACCCGTCCTTATTGCATTCCAGACGAAAGTTAAAAGTTGGTAGAAATTCTGTTCGCGAGATGAACGGAAAAACAGTCCGCGAACAACCGTTTGCTGCTGCGCAGAGCTAAAGAGGGGAATGAAGACAGAGAAGGAAAGAGAAAGAAAGAGATTTATTTCATCTTGTCCGTGAAAGTTCGTGGAAAATGGAGTTCTTAAGTTACATATCTATGGAGCATCCTACGTGATTAAAAACCGGAAAATAAGTTTCGATGCTCCGTAGCCGGCACGAATACGAACGAGTGAACGTTAGGAGGAGCCGTTCAATTGGAGAAGTTCATCGATACTTTAATTCTCAGTGAATCATCGATGGGATCTGGGAGCATTTTTGACCCGGACGCTCTCGATATTTCATCGCCGTGGTCGGGGTCCAGTATCCGTTACCGAGATCCTGTAATACCGAGGCATTTGTTCGGACGTTTCTCATACTGGGATTGTTTCCGTGGAGCCAAAGATATGATCAATTTTTAGAAGATTAGATGTGTTGGTCGATTGGAATCTAGAGCGAACAGTACTCTGTGATTCTTGCCTTCTGTTTACTATTACAATAGATGTATCTACGCGAAACATTCCAATAAAATATTGCTGGGGTCAATTCTGCTTGGATGAACTGCTTCCATTTATTGCAACACTTGCAAAGTCTAAAGTCTACTGGAAACTGCTTCTGTTTCTTAACACTTCGAGTACCAGCTACTGCGAGGTCCTTGATCTATACTTTTTGACTGATCTCCACTGAATGGTTTCTTTCAATTTTCAATCATGCTGTCTTTCGACCTTTAAAAAATACTTCACACATCCATATCAATAATGTAAACACTCGTTCCTAATACATATTCCATCTCTCTGGAATTTACATCACTCACATACCAATGATTTTGGACAATTTGCGTTTACCGTCTTCTGCGCTCGACAAACGAAAAACTTCGATTCACGTCTCCGGTACACAAAGTGTTAATATATTTGCAATAGAATCGATACCACCCAATCAGTCCTGAACCTTTTAACGATGTACTCGATCTCATCCCAAAGCATGAGAGCAATAAGAATAGGAGTCGTTAAACAATCCACTCTCTATAATACCAGTCTGAAATGTAGCCTAGCTCTTCGCCACCCTTATCATCGATCAGGAGCCTTTCAGGAGTCCAAATACCCTTCCGATCTTCCGATACCTAGATTTAGAAGAACTGTCAGGTTTGGACAAGCAGCTGAAAGTATGTCAGCACCGACGGTCAAGGGGTGGATGCATTATCATTATTTCACTCGATGGCTTGGTAATGCAGTTCGAATAGCGGGCGGTAAACAAATCGATTTCGACGAATGACGTAGTGCTGCATCCACGGTAAACAACATATGGTCCCCGTATGACGTAGCACTACGTCATGGGCCAACAAAGTGACAACGGAACAATGAGCATAACGCGGAAGAGTCACTACATCAAGGTTCGAGTATAACAGGGGGCGTAAGTAGGCGCAGGCCGGTGCGGATGACGTTTCATTAAATATGCAGCTCGGTGCTTAAGAGTGGGGCGGATATATATAATCAAAAGCTTGACTCGGTGATTAGCTCCTGGCGTTCATGGTTTCATTGCTTTCTAGTTCAATCGACGACTACTCCTTAATGAAAAGTGAATATATTGTGATATCGCGCCTCCCCATACCCAAAAATAAGGAGTCAAACATGAACATAAATCGTAGAGTGCGGAATTCGTCGTGTAAGAAAAGCGGTCGACTGTGGATCCGGAGATTATGGGTTCGAATCTCCGTGCCTTATTTTTCGTAGTGTGAAACCCCTTTTACGCCCCACTACCAGCGCCGCGTCTAACGCTTACCACCTTTAGACGATAATATTACCTTTCGAAAATATTATTTCTGAACTTTCTATTATCTATTAGAATTTAATCTAGCCTATTCCAAAAGATCTGGAACGAAGCACTTCCTATTCCCCTTCGTGGACATGGATGCTCTAGTCCCTTTACATTCTAATAATATCAGGTTTGTGCGTTGAGAAATCTGTTAGCGTCTGAAATGTTCCATTTGCAAAACGATAACCTAACATAGTAATCATGGGATAGGGAAAAATCCTATTCGAAGAGGATCCAATCTTCCAATTTTCTTTCACCCTACAACAACACCCCCGTTTGGAGTCTCCAAATTGAGCCTTCGTGAGGCCACACTAAACATTTACCATCATCTTTTATCTAATTCCATATGCACGTTCTTCTAACTTCGCAGTCCATTTGAGCAACGTCCATTGGAGGGAACGACGTGGATCAGACGACGGGAGCGCTCGAATCGACGTTTCGATATTTAATTTGTGTCGTCGCTGGCAAACCCCCTTCCACACAAGGGTCGCGACGCGACACAAAGACGTCTCGGGACGAGAACGAGCGGCGATTAAGCCTATAATCGAATAAACAACGCAAGTGACGTTGCTCATTTGGGAAAGGCCGCTTTATCTGTCACACACAGGCGCTCGTGTGTCGGTGCATTATGCATAGGACGGCTCGTAGCATAAACGGCTCTAGTAGAAACCGAGTGGAGGATAGGCTTTTCATTACTGTTTGGTATCGTGTTTCCAGCCACCCTAACGAGTCGAATGAAGGGTTGTCGTGGCGCTCAGCGCGAACTGGCTGCCGCCAGAGAGGGACGAGGGCGGCGAGTGGGTAAAACCGGGGTAGTGTGAGGTTAAACGGGGATGAACGAGAGAACTGAGACAGGGTTGTTTGCAGTTTCCCTCTAATTTTGTTGGAAACATCGTTACACCCAGATCGTATCATCTTGTTTATGGGCTTATACCTAGATGTCGTTCGATACTGGCGACCAACCCCTCCAAACCCTAGCTTCGGTCGCCGTCCGCCATTTTATTATCGCGGACGGAAGCTCCGCGAGATACCGAGCAACAGCACCGTCGAATTTTTCGCATAAATATTCCCCATAGATCCGATACACGGAGAATTCTAACCGCCGGCGGGGGATGCTTTTTGGTAACATGCGGATTCCGATGCTGATGAGTCGTTTGGTAACGTCTATAATCGTCATTAAATCGTTAGGTCGCGTGAAGTTATATCGAAGCAATGATGATAGTAATTTGTAGGATTTAGTTACGATGAGTTTCGATTTCAAGCGATAGAGGGTCATTGCGTTTTATTCGTGGGATGTAGGTGTTACAGGTGTTTGGATTAGTAACACACTATATTACTAATACCGCCTTAGCTATGTTTTTATATAGGGTAATTACACTACCATGAACTTGGCGCAGCTCTGATGATAGTATATTTTATTCTAATTTTTGAAATTGTTGAAAAGAAAATAATGCTCAAAGGAAAGTAATGGAACCCAGGCACTGGAATAAAGAACAATTTTAAAATATATTTAATGAAAATTAGTTACAAGCTGATGCAGAATTGAAAAATTAAAACAGATTGGGCACGCTTATAAATGTGTGCTACCACAAACCGTGTATGGGCAACTCCTGAGTCAAATCACACAGCGTATTCCGTGTAACCGTTGGAAGTACGTTACATTTACCTGTACTTACATTTCTATTCTATTCTGTTTCCTCATTATAGAATACAAATATATATATTTTCAACACTAATAATATTATTGCACACCTTCCATTTCGGATTATTCAATATAATAACATTGAACAACCCCACAAGAGTAACGTTCGATTATGTAACAAATTTGACCTCTGTTAAAACATAATTGACTGCTCAGTGTATAAATCTAGTTACCTGGCAATCGATTTGACGGCTAGGAATCCAACTATGTAAATTGGAAACTGAAATACATCTAGTTCGACTGATATAAAAATGCAACCAGCTTGTTTGACTTTTAAAATGCAATCGCCTAGGCTGACGACTGAAATGCATATAAATTTTAATAGATTTCATGGATGAATATACCGGTATAGCGAACCGCGAGGATTCGTTTCGAGCGATCAAGGGTCACTGCGTTTTATTCGTTAAAAGTATTCGGTTATTCGGGACAATCTGACTGGCTTTGTTTAACCGGGCAACCTCGGGCAGAGAATTGACCATCCAAACGTGAAGCAAAGTCGGAAGACACGGAGAATAAAGTTAAATTAGAAATGGTGGTAGAACACAGTATTATCGAATAGAGGCTCGGAAACATTTTCGCGAATCTACAACAACGAATCTAGCTTCCAGCTGGTA
Source organism: Hylaeus volcanicus (assembly GCF_026283585.1). Taxonomy (NCBI): domain Eukaryota; kingdom Metazoa; phylum Arthropoda; class Insecta; order Hymenoptera; family Colletidae; genus Hylaeus; species Hylaeus volcanicus. Next base: position 18,756,499 of record NC_071979.1, on the reverse strand, counting down.
GACGCCTTACAGTGGCGAGAAAATCGCATCGCTGGGAGTCCATTTACATACCCACGGTGGAAATATACTTTTATTGAAAAGAAAAACACGTATTGGGTAAGTTCGGACAGAGGAGTTCGAAGGGTGTCGAGGAAACCGAAGACTCCACCCTTTTGGGAGTTCCTCAGCTGCCGCGGACAAGCAAGAATGATGTATAGCGATATTTTGCGGACCCTCGAGGTACACCCTTTTCAGTTTCTGTTTATCATCGTATTACCAACTTGGCCAATTCGCTGCTACCTGCAACGAGATAACCTCACCCACGAGATTGTCGTTCGTTTTCGAAGTTCAACGAAACAGCCTCTCGAACAAGCCGTCGAACATGACATGTGAGTACGCATTTAGTGAGAATAAGCATTAGTGAAAAGTTAATGTAACTGTGAAAATATTGTAGTCGATTCAATGAATTATATATGTAGAATCCCAGAATTGTTTCCAAAAGAGAAAGCGGAAATCTTGAGTCGAAGCATCGACGCTCGAGTTTAAGGCCGTCGCACAGTGCTAACAAAAGTTATATTTTCATGAATCTATCATATTATCATATTATCTTATTATGAAACTTTGTTTTATCCGTAGGCATTTATGTTCGTTATATCACAGCAACATTGCACAATTCCACTTTAATTGATCCCAAATATACCTTCCACAGTTTTCCGTTTAAATAAAAATCCACTGAAATAAATATCCCTATTTAACTAGATACACGAAACACGATTAATCGATATATAACTGTAGATACTCGAGACCACAATTTATTTTGCGACCCTTACCACTCAGTCAGCGAAATTAAGGTCACCTGCGAAAGGCACATAGAATCAGATTTTAACTAATTAAGCAATTAATCGATTAGAAGTACGTGACGCGTGTTTCACCGTGCTAAAATTAATTAGCTGTAATTCCCAGTGAAAATGTTCAAGGCCCACTACCGGTGTTACTTTCAGCTTGCTCTGAATGGTGCTTTTAAAAGGCTGTCTCATATTTACTTCCTCTAATTATCGTAAATTAATATCAGTAAGCTTTCCAGGCGATTGAAAAATGGAATTTACTAGCAAATTTCCACTTTGTTATGTACGTAACCAATTAATCTTTTTCCTTGGTTCGCTCCAACTATAGGTCGAGCTTTTAAGCGTCGAATGGCGTGTCGTACTCTCTATCGACTTTTCTTAGCTGAACGCTCCCTAATGATACCAGATTAATCTCCTCAAGTCGCCCGGAAGATTATTAGATCCATAATCTAAAAGATTAGTATTTCCACGTATGAAACACCGCTTTGCGTTTCAGTCATTGCGACGTACAGGGTTCGTCAGGGTGAATATTACAGGAGCAATTAGTAAATTTAATATGGAATTTTGTAATCCCATATACGGGTGATGCGGTTCTTCACCAAGAAATAAAAAAAGACTGAATTCTGAAAGTAAGGTATTAATGAAAATAAATTTAGAAACGATTCGTAAATATCGAATTGTCCCAAAACAAAATTTTAGCCTCCGAAGAATTTTCACAAATATTATTCTACCATGTGTTAATTACTGTTAATCGAGCATTCTCCTATCGTCAATGAATAAAAGAGACAATAGATCACCACATGTAAACGAGACGTTTCAGTGTATTTATCGCTACCAGCAGGATCCACGTGGTCGTCCAGTCGACAGATAGGGGAGTGAGGTCATTGTGCTTTCAGCACGCGTGGAAAAATAAATCTTATTGTTTCTGGAATCGAGTTTACAAGCGCGGTCCACCTGTCACGCTCGTCAAGCGGCACGACAAAAAGTTTAACGATGTTATCGCACTGTCCAAACAGAGGTGGCGACGCACCTGGACGTCCTGCACGCGTCTACATAGGTAAATGTACACAGCGCGACGCCCCCGTCCGCTGTGATTTGCGTTCGCGTGCACGGACGTTCGCCCACCTCCTCGAGCGGATGTTGGGAGCGCGCGGGAAATTACCTCCCCTCCGGGACTCGAGGAATACTGCTCAAGTACCGGAGCATTCCTGCGAAATACCGGACGACCATTCTAGAAATTACTGTCTTCCCTTGGACGCGGCTGCCGTTGTATTCATTGCGGAAATTAATGGGACGCTCAGCGTTTTTTGATTTTCGGACTGAATGCCGCGACACACGCTTCGGACGTTTCATTTTTAATCAAGAAACAAGGAAGTCAATTCAACCTTTATCAGAAAGTAATTCTTTACTCCATAAATTGATTAAATCTCTACGATATCCATGATAAATTAAGGGGGTATTCTAGTCTAATATATCGATTCATTTTTGCATTTTTTCAAAGTGTATACCTTTGAAAATATATCTACCGAAGGATTTTGTTGAACTAGGAAAATTAACGAAGTTAGGAACGTCTAAAGAGAACGATGTCCGCAACGACGTTGTCATCTTCAATTCATTTGGGGACTGCATTATAAATTTCTTTGCAGTTTTTTACTACAATTCCTTCGTTGGTAATGTGTAAAATGTATAAAAGTGACATTCATATCAACCGTAAGTATACGTATTTGGCATGAAAAACTTTAAACGCGATTTCTTTTTAACCATATTTTTTGAAATGGTTGACATGATATGTCGAAAAAATCCTCGAAAGGAACTAAAAATTGACGCTCTAGACTAGAATACCCCCTTAATACGATTGCCTTTATAGAAATAGCAAAGGATGCGAAAGCTAAAAATATTTGTTTTCGATAATGAATGATGTCAAAAGCATTCGAATGGTCCTCGACTGCATAATTTGCAAAGCGTTGGAGTCGAAACGAGCCGCTCGAACGGTCGAGTAATTTTTAAAGGCTCGAAAATAAAAATAAAAAGCTTGGCGAAGAATGTTGCTTGTCTTCGATGATTAATAACGAAGCCCGTTTAACGAGAGATTGGAGACTTCCGCGACGAAACGGTGAAACGAAATTGGGGAAGCGGGTAACGAGCGTCACCCTTAAATTCAGGGATTTCCGTGCAACACAGACACGAAGTGTCCGCGATGAAAAGAGCGGACTCGACGCGCAGGCACGCCTTTTTTGCCCGCTTGTTCGCTCCATCGTTCAAAAACGATACAATTAACGTCAAGCTCGTGCTTCGCCATCCCTTAAAAAGTGGATGCGCGCCCCGTGAACTCCCGTCGATCCGATAACACGAAACTTTCTCGAATAATCGTCTCGGCCTGGTTGGTCCTTCCTGCAGGAATCAGGAAAATTCTTATCCAAGGCAACTATACGAATTATCGACGCGTTTTTCAACGTTCAACGCTTCGAATAGAAGATTCTAAGAATATTTCTGTATATATTCTTTTCTTTTTTCATAAACATAAAAAATATTAATCTATTTCGAGACTATGGCTATCCGAGGAACAACGCTGTAACAGTTGTATCAGGAATCTGGCTCGAGAGAACTGCGATACTGGAGTTTGCAGAATTGGAAAATTAAAATATATCCTTCGGTATTATAGAATCGCTCCGAGGACGCAATAGGAACGATTCGATCATGCTTAAAGCATTACGACAAACAGGTCTCTGAAGGTGCACGGCGCGCGATATTAATAATCGGTCGTGACGAGCCATTGAGGACCGTTCGTAATATATCTTTCGCATTGGACGCCTTTCGTATTAGTCGATCCGTGCCATGAGCGTTCATTGTCATATTGTCGCACAAGTGGCATTGATAGGCACTGCTTTAGACGGGTGCGAGTATACTAGCAGGCGGACATGTTCGCCATCCGACCATTCACTTCCCTCTCTCTCTCTTCTCTGGTTTCCACTTTGCACTTGTATCGCAAGACCGCGACCATGCGCGCAACTGCAGCTTTGCACATACAGGATGGTTCACGGATATTATATATAAATGATCGTAAGTAACTCCTAATCCTGCCAGGATGCGTATCCTGTTTATCCAAGGTGTGTTAGTATATTTAATCAGTAGTGATATTTCATGTACTTCATAACTTTAGTGCGAGTAGATTATACTACTTAGATAAAGTGTATTAGTAATTTAATTACAGATCCAACACTTGCCAGGCACTGGTTATCAATAGTTCCAGGGCGTCTGACTATTTCAATGCTTCATCACTAGATAGATGCAAAGGTTGGCAGTAGCTCGATGTAGATTAGTGTAGAGTTGAGGTTTTATAGCTTAGTGATACATAAAATGTATTACAGATTAACTACATACCCTACACATTACCAGGTACTGGATATCAGTAGTCCCAAGGTATCGGACTATTTCAATACTTGATTACTAGATAGAAGTAAAGGTGGCTTCAATTCGGATTAGATTAGAATAGACAGACACAACGAGAAAATCGAACATTCCCTCTGTCAAATATTTCCCTTTCCCCAGCTTCCACTTCGTTAATTCCCAATTCGTGTACGCTGAGAATCATGGAGCACCTGGTGCATAGTGGACGCCGTCAGACGCTTAGGATTGTGGCACAGCGCGTGGACACATTGTACCAGCGCGTACACGTTGTAACGTATTGCATTATATCAAAATATAGCATGTAACCCGGTATGATTCCGTTGTAACGCAATCCCCAGACGATACTACGGCAAGGGTTGCCAGAATTTAGGATAACGTGCTAGGACATTGCGTCCCGTATCGGCCGTTCGCTTTGACGCCATCACGATTAAGCCTTTTGACGCGGCGTCCTGCGCTGTGATCCTTGAAACGGGCCCGCTCGCGCGTACCTGGTGACGGCTAATTCCCAGATTCCGGATACAATAGCCATTGTTGGAAGCCGGCTGGTTCGATCGCGGCCGTCCTCTCGCGTGATCAACCATGTATACGTTCTCTCGGCTACTCTTGCTCACAGCAGAAATTTAACTGCGCCCAAAGCATCTCTGTTCATTACGATTTCTCCATGTGTGTGCTTCCGTTGGACCGTCAGGGTTTGGTTTATTAACCACTTGCGGTGGAAAGACGTGCCACGCACGTCGAGATGCTTCTGTTACTGGAACAACGGTTACACACGTCGTTAGGCGATTGTTGCAGAAAAATAAAATCACGCCAAAAAGACCCACAACGGAGGTGTGTAGTGTGCGCTAAACATAATAAAAAAACAAAGTGAAACTACGTAGGAGTGTAAAAGATGTCTTGTAGCGTTACACATTCCAAGCTGTTTTGAAAAATATCACACTCTGCAAGATTATTAATAAATAAATTTAGTATTCATACGTATTTAATTTTGTCATCAGTTAATGCGTTTTTATATTCTCTTCTGGAACCCCTCAACGCCCGAAGTGATTTGCACTCGACTGTTCTGGCACCCGCAACCGTAAATTTCTTTGCACTGCAAGTGGTTAATCCTTTGGTACGAGTGCGTGAGATTTCGTGAAGTAGGTATGAATCGAATAAATGTAAATGGATAGAGAAATTTAGATGATACAGCTAGAAAGTAGAAAGAAGGCTCGATGGACCGATTAAATTTTTGGTTCTTATTTAACTCACGGAGAAATCAGCAATGTTTCCCTTCGTTTTAAATTCTAGGAAGTACAGGGGCAAAAGTGGAACGAATGAAAGTAGAGATTGTTAATCTGAAACTAACGAATGCATTGGAATCAAAGTATTCTTTGACTGATGAGACACAATTTCTGATGTGAGCTGTGTCGATGCAGCCCCTTATTGGCATTAACATGTGAAATGTTAGCTTGGGGCCAGAATATTTGCCTTTGTTCTTCCCAGTGTCACGCTAAATGAGCGATAACCTTTCCAAAAAGTGTCGTGGCTTACATTCGCAAGCCCTAGACAATATATACCGTGTTTACTTAACCGGACGATATTGTTACCAAATGTCTAACACATACTGCATGCGAGAGGTGTTGTGTAGGCTGGGATAACCAACGCGTCACGTGGCAACTTAATCTTTCCTAAGTGATGAGTCTAAAGGGCATGCACAGTGATATCTCAGCATGGGACGTTAAAGTGTTTAGATAGCGTAATTGCTATCCGCCTAGTTTGTTACTGGGAGACTGTTTCAGACTCCCTATTTTTCTCATCTCTTCTATCTTCCAATATTTGGAAGGGAAATGAGGCGGGAGATCTGTCTTGATCAACCATAGAAACGAATTTTCTGATCACGATATCCTCTGATATTATACAGACACAGGAAAGTCAATATTTTCCCAATGCGATTGCGAGACTTCCCTCGAAAGTGTTCACGATTTCACATAAACCCGTAAGTCTATTTACCCTGAAGTCGTAAAGGGTAAGTAGCATTTTCTAACAATGCGCAGCTTCTGAAGGAAATTGAAGAAAGATGTCCATGGAGTTTCTCGATAGACTTACGATAACTTTCTTGGAATGGAAGCGTTTGAAGCATTCAACAGACACAATTGATTCGATTGGCGATTGCTCAATTATTTTGGACGATAAACCCACCCTATTGAAGGTGTTCGATTAAACACAACTTTGGACAGATCATCTATACCTGATGAAAGTATCATAAGAAATCGACTGTGTTTTTATACACTACTATATTTAGCTACGTTATTTAGATTTCCCGTTCTTATTACCATGCAGTATTCACGTTCATTTTATCCCCTTCCAGGATAGTTCGTCCTTCGCCACCTAAGGCAGACAAGACGCGTATTGATAAACGTTGGGTAACTGTCAGAAAGAAGGGCGCAAACTCGCTCGAGCATCTTATATCCCCGTAATATCAAACTTTCGTAATATGTTGCACGCAAGGAACAAGATTTAAACGCTTAAAGTCGCAGGAAGTTACATATTCCTCCCGTCCAATAAGGACGGTGGGGAGGGGAGAAGAAAATAGGAAGAACGTGTCTCGAGTCCCTTCGAAGCCGGAACGAAAGAACTATCGTCGATCCTCTTAAGCCGCGAACAGTTATTATACATAGCCCACGAAAATGCTGGCTGCTTAACGAACCTATTCAATTTATCATCTCGCTCGGTTCCATTACACGATCCAATTAGCACCCTCCCAAAGGCAGAGGACACATAACTCTTGTTAACTCTCTCGCCTAAAGTCTCTGCCGTTCGTTACAGGAACTAATTAATTCCAAGAATTTTCTCTTTTTCCTATTTCCATGGTGTGCAAACGAGTCGGTGCATCGTAATAACTGTTACGTTTCCTGAGGCTCCGTAGCTCGAGGAACTTCGAACACAATACGTTCTTCGACTCCCGTAATAAGGTGATTAATTTTTACTGGAAGGAATGCATCCAGGTGAAACGCGAATAATTGAACAATCTTTTAATGACCATCCCTCGTCGTCCGCCTTCGATTTATATTCGCGAGTTTCAAACATGTATAATAGAGCAGAAAAATGATATCATTCCACTGAAATACAAGGGTCATTCTATTTAATATATATAAACCGGAATTTGTGTACACGACTTTATTGGTGATAGACACAAATACAAATGGATTGTCTTATTTTTTTACGTACTTTTCTTCAACAGAAAAAAGAATTATGTTTTGTTTTGCGAAAGTTGCATGCTTTTTTATACCGTTAAAAATGTTGAAATTCGAGCAAAAAAGAAACGACATTTGTGGGAAGTTCCTCTTTTCCACTTTAATATTAAAAAAAAGTGCTGTGAAAACTCCAACTGCTGGAAGGCAATCCATTCGACTTTTTGTATATCTTCAATAAAGCTGTGTAAAAAAAAAAAGTACGGTTTATATTTGAATGACGGCTCGTAATAATCACTTTTCCACGAACGAAAGTTTTACAATAAAATTGAGTAGATTTTACAGATTCGACGAAGTGACATAACCGTTTCCAGCAGAAATTTCGAAATGCTGGCTTATTCCTCAGGCCGGTACCCTAGCGTAGCCCCTTGAAACAAGATCCCAGGAGGCGGATGGCTTCAGATTGTTCTTCGTTGGGAGAACTTGACGTTTTATGCAGCCTCGGCCTTAATGCGGAAGCGATCGAAACGGAGAGGCATGTAAAGTGCAGGGCATATCGTGCTGCAATAGAAGATAGAAGTTCCGGGTGCTTCGTGACAGGTCCTCGTATTTCTCCCGAAGCACTCGAAAGAGAGAGCTCCAGGAGGCCGTGGACGATTAAGCCACCCGCGTCTCCTTCAGCCCCTCGTACAGAGCGTATCAATTTCCTTTAATGTCACTTTGACGATGCCATTAACAGATAGACACACCGGCTCTATCTATACCGTGGCGTTTACCTACGTCTACGTCTGCCTTGGTAACAGTCAATTGAAGATGCATGTCTGTCGAGTGCTTCGGAAAGCTCGTAGCTGCGACGGTGCCTGAGCTTATATCGAAACGCCGTCTAACGGAGTTTTCGTCTCTGAACAGTTTTCGAAGACGGATTCCGCATTCATTTCGTGTACGTGTCAGGTTTCAGCTTACAAAGCGAGGACGCTATGAAAGTGAATGTTTATATTATTTTACGTTTATATATTATTTCGTAGCTGAAGAATAACATGTACCGTACGTTAGGAGTAACGTAATTAACATATTATGCAAGTATACCGAGGAAAAGAATTGCATTTCAACTTTAATAGCTTCGATGAAAGGGAAACAATTTTCAATTTCTTGTAATGATCCACTGGGTGCTCTTAGAATAAAATTCTCTCCCGAGAAAATTTCATCGTCGCCACTCAACCAATTCCTCTTTTCTCTTGACTATTTTTTCTCCTTACATCGCGGCTGCGCTCATATCTGTGTTTACCTTCCCACTTTTACTCTTATCCGTTTAACAAGAGCGGCAAGTTTTCATTTTTCCTGTAATATATAAATCGATTATTATAATATATTTACGGTATTTGTGAAGCTATCCACCTTCCGCTCATGTCTGCTTAGGATCACTTCTTTTGGATATACAATATTTAAAAACTTCAGTATTCTAAGTGTTCATCAGACCATATTACTTCTCCTACGGAGTTGCCATTTAATTTTGCTCGAGAGATGGATACCTATGACTCGCGTATCTTGGACAGTTGTAGATAACGCGTTCTGCTGTATTATTTTCTGTACCGCAAGCTGGACCACTTGGGCCATCTGTTGCTTCTCGTTTATACAAGGAGCTAATATAAATCGATGAGTGGGTACTCTCGTTTTATATTATAAAAGTGAATCTTGTGACTCCTGTTGAACACGTGAAAGTACCATCGACAAGATTACACTCGTCACAGATAGCAGAATTAATAATTCCCCATCCGTACACACTTCCTCCATCAAAACCGAAAGCCAGTATTAGAATCACGCAACCAGAAACGTAAACTAAAATTCACGCAACAGAGAGTTAACTGGATTGGCTGTTTCCAAAAAACGAAAGCACCTTAAAATACCCAAAATATTTGCAGTGGTGCGCCGTTGAAATATCATAGTGCGCACAGTCTATGAAACAAAAAAAAGAGAGAGAGAGAAGAGAAAGAATCAGCGGGGGAGAAGTAAAACGAATATCTGCATCGAACCGTCGAAACAGGAAGTCTTTCACGTCGACGCGATCAAATCGTGCTCGACAAACTGTGAAGCGGTGCTCTCGAGCTTTTTCAGTCGTGCCCGCGGAAGAAAGGGCGTGCAAGTCGACGGCAGCGAGGATGTAAAACGTTCATTGGCTCCGCGTGCATGTTTTCTGAATGCGCACTCTGCGTAAATACGGCTTCGTGGCTAACGGCGCGCACGCGGCAGGAGCAACGACGCGAGTCGAGCTTTTCACGTGCCGATACGCGAACACGCGGCCTCGTCATTCGAAACATCCGCACTCGATCGACCCTAGTTTCAAGCTCCGATACTCGCTTGTTGTGCTCGCGTCGAGCCGCCCCGAAAAGACGAGGGATTGCAGGGAAGATCACTTAAATGCAACAGTTAAAATGTGTGCCTTAAATTGGAATGAGTGGCAGTAAGGTTAACTCTAACATGGAATAAATTCAAAATCAAATAAATACCTCGGAAACACCCCTTGTGTATCTATGGAACTTCTATCTCTGCAACGAATGATTTTCGAAATTCTACGAGCTCGAGGAGGCCAAAGTCGAGTGCTTTTCCATGGAACGCGCGCAGCGTCGATTTGAACGCGAAAGTCGCGAGCTCGTTGATCCCTCGTACGCATGGGAACGTGTACGAGATATTAATTTCGATGCTTCGTCCCGGTGTTAATATTTTCCTAGTTGTTGCTCGACCATCGGGCTCGGCTGTGTTTGAACAACATTATCGATATATCGCTTGTACGTGCCGCACGTGCGATCTTTTCCGTTGTTGTTCCAACCGTAGCGTCAATGCTCCTCGATTTACAGTAAACAGTGCGTCGAATGACTATGGGAACTCTTTCGCGCCCAACAGTGTGATGGAAGGGTTCGAATGATAAATAGGTTAACGCTGGGAATCGTGTTGAAGCACGTGTTGAAAGAAAACGCGCATGTCAGTTAATTTCCAACGCTTTGCATTCGATTATTCAATTGTTTCCGAAGCGAGAATAGGTAATACCAGTGATTTTTTTGTGTACGAGGGTCATTCAAATATGAACCGGAATTTTTGTACATAGCTTTATTAAGGATAGATAAAATTACAAATGGATTGCCTTATTTTTCGACGTACTTTTCTTCATCTGATACAAAGCTTTCTAATCCCCGTAGGAAAAAAAGCAGTTGGCTGCTCCAGTAATCAATTGTACAAGTACAGTTAAACCACTGCAGCGGACTATGTCGTTTTTAAATCTTTCCCCTCTTAATGTCTCACAAAAATTTCGGTTTATATTTCAATTAACTTTGTACATGTTTAGTTATTATGCCTAGCTCAAAAAGACGATCGAATTTCCTCTTTATAGGATATCCTCTGTTTCATAAGTGTCGCTACTCGATCTTCACCGCGCGACGCTTACGCAACATTCACAATGGAAGCTAAGTTATCGTTAAAATATACATTGAAGGAGAGAAAGCGCTTTTGCATCAACGAGATGAGGCTGCATTCATCCCAAATCTGACATGAAAGAGTATGGGTCAAAGTTGACCTAGTTCCGCAGGCAAACGGTTAATTTCAGGCTTTAATACGTTAAAGCGCCCAACTATTTTCGTTTTATCCAGGGAACTGACCTGGCACGTTCTTTGAAAGTCCACGTACAGCGCGATGATGTCCATATTCATGCTTACATTAAAGATTGCAATCTTTATTATGACGTCGTCGCTATAAACTTGCGTAATAACAGTTTCCTGTGCACATAAGCGAGGACGTCGACCCATTTTCACTTCGTTTCCGCAGGGTTTACTTTTTGCGCTTTAATTTTCCGCGTTACGACCGTGGTCACTTTGCCAACGCTACTTCTTCCTTTCTTTCCTGGCTGGTGGACAAATTTTCACGGTAACCAACCAACGTTAATTTCCGCGCCGTCGGGAACGATCGAACGATGGGCGATTCATAACCGCGCCAATTTGTATTTCGATGGCATACAGGCCGTGTATGTTTAATATTTTAATATTTTAATATTTCAGGGGAAAACGTGTTCAATGGCACTTTTGAATTGAATGGATAAATCAGAACAGAGATGTAACGTTTCATGGTCTCGCGAAAAATTGGAATTGATATATGTAGTAGCAAATGAAATAAAATGAATACATTTTTTGTTGTGTGTATATATATCACAGATTGTCGGATTATTATAATTTTTAATAAGATTGTTTTCGAGTATAAAAGAGATATATTTTTCAGTTTGAAACTCGGTTAGCCAGGAAAGAATATAAACGTTTTCGCAAATGAGGAGAAAAAAAGTGAAATTAGAAGTTTTTCATGATTAAAAAATATTGAAAAACATTATTAATCTTTTCAAGTCACTTAATACAGAAGTTTCCCAAATAATTCTAGGTAGATCATCCAGTATTCTACGCCTCTGCCACGGGATTCGAAATAAAAAGAATTCGTACCAGGCTCACACTTTTCGTCATGCGTATTCCCAACGCGGAAAAAAAAAATATTTTCCTATCATTCTTTTGTTTTTACGAAATTCCAGTGACACAGGGGTGCGCGAAGGCAGGCGAAAGCGCAGGTCCCGTCCAGACGGAATTGCTCCCGGTGCGATCAACGGAGAGGCAAAAATTTGAGACTATTCTCGGAATGCAATCTCAAAATGTAGAGCTAAAAATGCACCCTCGCAATTTCACACATATTACCGCAAGAATGTTGGTGCCGTGGGGTGTAGGGCGCAGGGGTGACGGGGGTTGTCGACGGTCAGGGGAAGGCACGTGCGTTTTTACATTCCCCTTCTCGACGGGGCGTAATGCACATCGTAAAAAGCCCCGATATCTTCCTCTTAATGTCACGGTTTAACGAATTTTTTCATTCCCGGTTTATCGCACGCGCGGTTCGAGCCCCGCAATATGGAAACGCGACGTAGAGCTTTTAAAATCTCGATTTACGCTCACGTCGCGATGTTCGTTGGCCGTTTGATAGAATTCTCTACCCAGGCACGGTGCAACTTCCATTAGAAATATTTAGCTATCATTCTGGTGAAAGTGTTGGGCTGTTGAGAATAAAAACATGAAATGTTAACACGTGCGTGGATGAAAATTAACCATCTTTATTTGTTGGAGTAGAGAAAACGGGGTCTAGGTTATCCGGCGTAAATATTATTCGTGATACAATTAGTACGCCATTTTTTGAAGCAGTTGGAACAGAGTTTATAGCATGAATATACTCTATTGTCTTGATACAAATACATCATTTTTATTATTTCACGATCCTCGGATCCATAGTCGACCGCATTACTTATACGACCAATCCCGTATTATACGTTTCGTATTCTTATTTAACTCCTTATTGTTGGGTATGGGAGACACAGATACTACATGTACGTATAAACGCATTTCTATTGTGTGTATAAATTAAAATTTCAAATTTTGTTCCGCAGGTCTCGATTATTCAGCGGGTATGCTTGATTTATCCGTTTCGGTCGCAATGGGCCCGGTTAATCGAAATCTCACTGCACTTTTGTGTTGTTTCTTGTATATGAAGACGACAATATTTATTATTCCTCCCCTATTAGCTGGAAATTATCCTTAAATAAAGGCATTCGATACGGTCACGACCTCCAGTGATCTAAAAATTTAATCGCAATCGAGGTACCAGCGTTCCTCGAATAATCCACGGAAATACAACCCTCCTAACGACTCGAGATCTTCCAGAGGTTCGATACGGTTACGTCGCAAGGAATTTTTCCTTTATCCCGAGCTAACCTTTATCCGGAGTCTTATCAGCGACGCTGTCTAACAACGAGGAAAGAGAAAACTGGAGGGCGCGTTTCATCGTTCGGAAAGCAACATGAGCATGTCGAGAGCGTTCGCCGCATCTCTAATGACGTACCGTCAGATTCCAAGCGCCTCGACAGACAGAAGGAAACGAAAACGTTGTTATCCTTAATAAGATTGTTCCGTCGATACTTCCGATAATTGTTTAACGGTCCCCTCGTGCCGTCTTTCTTGCTGGTGATTGAGAAGAAACCTTGCAACGGACAAAAACATTCATTTCGCTTCTGAAAAATGGATTACCATATTACCAACCAGTGCGAAAGTCGATCGTCTGACTTTATACTCAGAGCAACTCGAATACGGCTCGAATAACTCGTCAAACATTTTGCAAATAAGCAATCGATAATCTCGATCGTCGCTCGTTTCCGCTTTTCAATCCGTCGAGACGCGCTAATGTTCCATCATCCGTTAAAATATTAATTTCCGCCATGGCAGAGAGTAGCTCGCGCGTCGGAAAGTAATTTGTTAACTGCGCGGAACGCTTTTTCAATTTTTAACGGTCCCGTATTGTCGAACCAACGGAAAATGAATTTCCCTGAAACGCGCGAGAAATGCGACGGACTCGTTACACTCGCGCGTATGTATTTTCCTTTATCCATCACGATTCTTTTTTTTATATATATATACGTTTCAACGGCACGATCGTAAACGACAATAAAACAATTTCCGTAGATCCAGAGAAAACGTTAGCGACGGACGCGTTTGAATAGTTCGATGCATGTGTGCGAACGCGTGTAGCTTTTTTCGCATTAAAACGGGGATAGAGCGTGATATTACCCAAGAAATTTAAATTAATTGCGCGCGAGATCCAATTCACCTTTGGCATTGTGCAGCCGGAAATCCAGTTTTTGGATATTCGTGGCAATGATCATGGATGGAGGGATTTAAACTACTAATTAAATGGTTTACTACCACAGTTTTGCAGTATTGGATATGAGAATTTATCTATTCACAGCGTTTTGACTCTTATATGTAAGGACATCGTAAGTATTGTTGGAAACATCACTCTCATAACAGTATATAAGCATCTGTGCATATTATAAGTATGTTACATCCACGAGCATAAAAATACAACCTAAATACGATTTGGTCCTTCGATGATACCCTTTCACTCGCAGTCCACGAATTATTCGCGTTGCTTTATAGGTCTCGGGCATTCGAGAGGACGCAAAGTCGCTTATCTCTCATGATTATCGCGATTTCGCGACGTAATGGCGATTCCGAGTAAAAAGCACAAATTACACGTCCACGGATTCAATGTACGCCGGGGTTAATCGCTCGGGGTCCCGCCCCAAACCCTCCTATTCCCGGTTGCGAACCGAACCGTTAATCGGTCCGTCAATTGCCCTTACATTAACAAGAATTTTTACGCTAGAACGGCCCGCTCGGCGCAATTAAAACTGGCTGAGCCGGAAAACGATAACAGTGATCAACGTTTAATGCATCGAGCTCCGTTGCAAGAACCAGCTATCGTCCGAGCTGGCTGCGTCAGCACGGATATCGATGCCTCGTAAACAGGAATACGCCACTGAATCTACGCGAAGGTAAAAGTATAGACTTCGATCAGTGTTGTTTGCCTTTCTCCTTAATTGGTAAGGTAACAATTTTTAACCCACGATGTGTATTTCCTTTAATTGGCAGGGTAACAATTTTCGACGCGTGTTGTTACGTGTATTATGAGATGAATGACCAGCTACGTGTCTTTCCTCCATCCCTATCAACCTAGCAGTATCAAAAAGTATTCGGCCTTATGCTTTACCATTGTACCTGGATGTGCTTTGTTTAACCCTTTGTACTCGGATGTCTCTTCTGAGAGGACATCGTAAGTCCAGGCAAACTTTATTAGTGATTGCACAGGATAAATTTATGGGAGAGTAAAATTTGTAAAAGTGTACGATTCCTTGAAGATTTCTATCCAAATATCACGAAAAGTCGAATAAAACTATGGTACATGTATTAAGATATATATACAGGGTGTCCCAAAACTCGGGGAGGAGCCGGAAATGGGGGGTAGCTGAGACGATTCTGAACAACAATTTCCTTTACAAAAATGTCGGATGGGGCTTCGTTAAGGAGATATTAAGCGAAAACCCCGACCAATCAGAGCGCGCGTAGACCGTTGGAGCGGCCGCGGTAGCGTAGGCTACGCGCTGGTGGCCGCGCTTGCACGCGAACAAGTGACTCGACGTGCATCGAAGCATCGACCTAGCGCGTAGCCTTCGCTACCGCGGCCGCTCCAACGGTCTACGCGCGCTCTGATTGGTCGGGGTTTTCGCTTAATATCTCCTTAACGAAGCCCCATCCGACATTTTTGCAAAGGAAATTGTTGTTCAGAATCGTCTCAGCTACCCCCCATTTCCGGCTCCTCCCCGAGTTTTGGGACACCCTGTATATAAGATCGCTAGAAGAAGGTTGCAGTTTCGAAAGAGGAGTACTTTGAGGGGCACATGGTCGCCATGAATAGATTTAGGTCTTTCTCCTGCTGCAGCAACAAGGTCGGATACTTTCCGGACAGACCTCGTAGGTATGAATGCTCTTCAAAAAAGATACAGCGAATCTACAGACTTGGAATGTTACCGCGGGTGTGCTCGAAAAGATATCTAAAAGTAATCGGATCAGCTTCGCTCCATGTTACGTAAATTGTCTCGGTCTTGGAGGCGCTCTCGTATTAATCATCCGAGGAAGCCTCCGTGAAAGATTGAGCAGTCACTCTTCCAACCTCGAAAGTCCCTACCTCCGTCTCGCTTCGTCGTGCCTCCTCTAAGCTCCTCGTCTTCCTCGAGTCACGCGGCTTCCTCTCGGAACTCCGGTGTTCTCGGTCCCTTGTGTTTCTTCAAGTTCATCGGTCTCTGTCTCCACGGTCGTGTATCCTTCTTCGTCTAATCGGCCGTATGATATGTTTAACGTTGAATGTAATTTGAAGGATAAGAGGCGCGCACACGTTGCTCCTTTGACGTTCAGAAATTATGACGTCGGCAAGTTCGAGATTGAAACTACTTTCCCTGCAACAGCAGGCCGAGGGGGTGAGGATGGAAGGGTGGGTGGGTGGGTGGGGGGGAAGAGGGAGCCCCGCCAGGTGGAGAACAACGCGGCCACGGCGTATTTTCTGCTCCAATCACCGTGTTCGAGTACCCTCCATTATCCGCGCTTCCGTCGATGTTACCCGTCCGACGTTGATTTTTCTGTTGAAACTTTAATCAACGTACTTTCTCATCCGCAACCGAATCCCCCCTTCTACTCACGGTATCGTGTAATTATTCCCAGGAAAACACTCGATGCGCGATGTTTTATTCATCGGAAAACTAATCAATTTTGGGGTTTTTTCCGTCGAATCGCGTTCCTTCCATGATGGTAGAGCTTGCTGTAACGTATAAGTTCATCGAGGAGGCGTTTGTTTGAGTTTGGTGGTAGGAGGATTATAATATCTGGGGGAATGTATGTGGAGAATACATAAGGAATCTAAAAACTGCCGTGTAAACAAAGGGAGAGTTATCAGAATAAATAGAATAGCTATGAAATACATTGCCGGATGATTTTTAGAAAAAAGAGTCGCAGAGGTGTGAATTAAAAAAAAAAAATCAGCTTTAGGTAATGATACGAGGGAACTTTTCTATATTTACAATTTATTCATACGACGTTCAGTTTCAAAAATAAAAATTGAAAATTTAAAAGATCTTTTTCCAGAAATTCAATTTTCGCAACAAACTTCTGACTTTTCTATTTTTATTTTCGAAACTATGCATCCTATGAATGAACTACGAATAAAAAAATGTTTCGTCTCATTATCCCCTATAAGGTGATATTTTTTAAAAATTGATTCAACGAATACAAACATTTCTCTGAGTTCATTTCTCAAGGGTGTATACATATATACGAGTATACCCTACACAGTCAAAGGGTTAGTACAGCTTTTAGGTTAAATAGTATATATTCCCAACTGCTATATTTATAATGGAATCCTTAAATCAGCGTTCGACATACAAAATGCATTTCTGGCTAACGTATACCGCGTGTTCCGTCAAGAGTACACCAACTGACTTACACATGAATTAGTGAGAAGTTGAGTCTTGCCCGAGTAAACTTTCACGCAGAGGGGTGGTTTTACCGAGGCAAAGATTACAATTCACCCCTCATGAACTCGCGAATCTCGGCATCTAGTATTTCCAAATGGACGCCGTCTACGCTATTTGCATCGTTTAATAATTCCTATGACGTTGACCGCCAACTTTCTCGCGATTACGCAAACAAAGTATTGCTCGAGGAAAGATGTAATATCTGATAGAACGGTACAAGTAAATGGTTTTAACTATCGACATCTTTCTCGCGAGAATCGGGTTAGCTTAATTGTTCGCGTACGTGGCGTGCGTTCATTTCGTTATAGTTCAGCATTTTCCAACCTATTTCGATTAGTGTCAACCTTGAGAGCTTTATTTATCTCTGTAACTCCCACTTGTGATTTACTAATTGCTTTAAGGCCTTAGTAACGTATTATTTATTTTATACTTTTGTTCTTATTTGCAATTATTTTACTTACAAGTAACACTACCCAACTGTAACTCCCTGATTTGAATGAAATTTAACGTACTTTTTATACACTATACATTTACAGCATTGATATTTCAAAACATATTTTGTCATTTTTATCTTCGCCCTAACGATACAAATTTGCGATGTCTAGCTTCAGAATTTTATTATTTTTGTCAGTACTCGGCATTAGAAACGTAAAATATTTACCGCTTACGAATGTGTTAAGTAAGAAAATATAATTGAAGGGAAAAGGAGCTTTATCATTTAATAATTATCACGATATTTTTATGTAAACTGTTTTTGCTTATGGTAAGTGTTGAATATTGTTGATACAGCGAATGAAACCCTTACGTTTGGCCAGGAAAAGTAGAGAGGAAGGGAACGTAACTGGGACTTCTTACCGAAGCATATGCACGGCATCGATTTACTTTACTCGGCCATTACCGTATGCACGGTGCAACCCTTTTCTCTGCTCAATATGCGCAAACGGCGCTACCTAGTCTATTCCTAATGCAAATAGATTTCCAGGTTGAAATTGGATTCATGAATAAATTGTACCTTCCGATAATTTTGTTTTGTTCTGCGTGCAACGCGACCGTGATATTTTCCTCGCCTGCAGATTTCCAGCTAACGTGTGTACAGCTGTACACGTTGAAACTACTCAACGCCAGATATTCTGTTATTTTATCTTATGGCTTGCTGGAAACTGTTAACAATCGAATTTTGTTACGAATAATTATGAATTTTACTCGGCATCCAGAAGTAGATGTTGTTTGGTTGTATCACGAACCATTGTTTGGACTACTTCTTGATATTTATTTAATAAGTTAGTGTTGGAATATTTACTATAATTCAATCTTTTACTTTACTACAAAAATAAATGTACTGAGAATATATTTATGTACAACTGTATATCTGTCGCAGCAGAAAAAGAAAAGAGGAAGTTCAGGATTTGGCCTGCCCTCTGAAGTGCCATTGAAGACCCTTCCTATAGTTTCCTAGAGCCTAAACAGATGTATGAAAATCGCAGTGTATACAGCTAGAAATTCTTTCCATCTTTTACTTATAACGTTTGTTATAAAATCAAAACTTTTAATTAATAAAATTAGTATTTTATTATTTCATTATACCCCATTTTCAATAGTTAGAAGTCTGGTTTCAAATGTGTGTGCGTGTGTGTTCTTCTAAAACTGATGTGAACATATGATTTTTCCAATTTGCCTTCAAATTGACTAAGCGATTGTAACACAGAAAATATGAATACACATACCCATCCCGTCCAAAAAGTTTCATTGACACGATGATTACAGGAAACGACGCTACAATTGCTTTCAATATAGAATTGGAGTATTCAGTGGTCTCCGAGATGACGCTCTCGAGTCATGGCACAAAGTTGCCAGATGGACATAACTTCTGCAACCGACGTAAAACCCATAAATCACACGTAGGCTATAGGATCTCGATTAAGTCATCCAAGCCCCCATGGACAGAGGATACGTCAATCATCATTTTCTTCGAGTGCACGATCGGACTGGTAAGTCGCGCAACGTTACGCATTTGACCAATATCGACGTCGCCTTAAAGAACCTGTCATAGTTTGCTGGGCGACATAATGCCCGCATAATCCTCGACAGAGGGCCTGCGTTGACGTCATTTACAGTCAAGTGCGTCCGGTTACTCACGATCCTATCTGTCCCCCTAACTTCGAGCGCTACGTTCGCGTAAACCCGTATCGCGTCTGTAATAACCTGAACGTCCAATACCTGAGACTCCGTAGAGAGCTTCTAGTCCGAGCCAACCTAACCCCGACTCCGCCTAGCCGAGATACTCCCTAAGATAAGGGCCACTGATCTCCTGCACTTCCACGTCGAAGGAGATTCAGTGGCTGGACGTTCGAACATTTAATAGTCGCTATCGAAACGTGATCTTCTGGCTCCGTATCTCTGAGTCATCAAGTTCGTGATGAAGCTGCAACGCTGGCGAAATGCTAGAAAATGTGATCAAAAGTGTTGCGTATAGGAGAGAGAGTATAAAAAAGGGGTTCGGTTGGTTTAGAATTAGGAAAAGTTTCGATATTGGAAGGCTACGTTTCATTTCATAGAATCCGTTTGGAATTCATTGTAGCATATACTACCGGCCATTAATTTCAATACACCACCGTGTTTGTGATTTTCTTCGAGAAGCAACGCAAGTAAAGAAGTATTTTATAATAAATTCATACTTATTGAATTCATTGACAGGATTTGAAAACAATTGAATAGATGATTTTCTTAAATTTTGCACTCATTAAGAATACTCACCCTTCGCAGTGCACGTAGACCGCACATTCAGGGCAATCTAGCTACCAATTTTTATACAGTTTCATTCCATTTATCTTACAATACACCCCACGAATGATTTTTATTCATAATTAGTTCGTCTCAAGCGCATCTGCCAAAGTGATCCCATAAGGGATGTTATGGACTCACATTGCGGGGATCACTATTTTCTTGATCTGATATTTTTCTGAAAATCGAGTATTTTACGACAACTACATGCTGACATGATTTGAACCTATTGGAAATATAGGTGGTGGCTTTAGCCAAAGTGGCAAAAAGAAAGTTACCGGAAGATATCAGACGATAGAGAACTATAAAATATAATTTCTACATAAAAACATTTACATTAAAACACATTATTGTGCATAACATATATCTAAAGTTCACAAAAAAGTGAATAAATCTTGTTTATCCTTCATAATCTTGCATATTACGTATCACTGCTCGTACTTTGGAAATTAATTCCAACCAGTACGACACCCATGCCTAAAAATACGACCGCAAGGGGTTAAATATATTCTAATGGAAGTGACTTTACAATTGGCAAACCGGTTTCGGTTACAGGTACATACGTGGCAACGTATAAAACTTTAATGTAATATGTTGATCCCAAATATTCTACCGTAGGATGTTGTAATTATTATTATTAGAAACGGATTGCCGCTGACCCTGGGGTCCCTCGGAGCTCCAACCACATGTTACATTTAATTAAGTAAATCAAGGTATATTCCTTGCGGGTGAATATGTTAACAGCTTGCATGTGTTTCGCAAGGATGGGAAAGTTCTACCCTCCCTTCTAGGGTGTGTTCTGGGATTCTTGAAAATTAGTCGGCGAGGATTAAGGGATCAAGGTACCTTCGGTCGGACCCTGGTAAATATGATACACAGCTAACCAAAAATCTCAATTCACGATGTAGCCCTGCGATAAAGTGATTTCGGGACGTGCATGGGATCCGTGGCTCTTGCATCTTTAATTTGCACCGTAATAGGTGTCCTTGATCTTGAAATCATGTTTCGTTGCTTCTACAACCCCTACTAAAAAATACCCTTGACGTGAGCTATGGTGAAAGTTATGTGTTTTAGAGATGAAGAGAATCTAATGTCTAGATATAAAATAAGTATCTTGGAAGAGTTATCATTTCAGTGCTCCCTGATCTCCAATTTTCTAGCTTCGGTATGCTACTTACATAACCCAACGCTATTAAATTACATATAGGTACACAAGCTCGGTAGTTCGGTTAGCTCCAGAACAAGATAGTGATTCGTTCCATAAACGTTACATCGTGGACTTTGCTCGAAACGAAGAGACGAAGCTAATGAAACCTACGGAGACACAGAAAAAGGACGAGCCGTATACACGAAAAAGCTGTCGCGGGAGTTTGCGGGCATCGAAATAATTCAAGGGGTTGAAATCACTGGACGAGCGTCAGCTGGTCGCATCAGCACAGTGACGAATCGCAGGGCACAGTTGTCACTGGCCAGTTTTCCGTCTCAAGGGAATGAAACAACCCGGAGGATCTAGGCGGAGAAGTAAAGCGTAAAAGGAAAAGCGGAGACTCCTCTGCGACTGTTCAACGTTATAAATCTTTTGTATATTAAAAGTAATTGCTTTGAGCCGCTCGACGCTGCCCGTTTAGGTTGTGGTTCGTGCATCTTGCATAGCGAATGCT
The DNA here is from genome assembly GCF_026283585.1 of Hylaeus volcanicus. Classification (NCBI taxonomy): domain Eukaryota; kingdom Metazoa; phylum Arthropoda; class Insecta; order Hymenoptera; family Colletidae; genus Hylaeus; species Hylaeus volcanicus. Next base: position 18,734,730 of record NC_071979.1, on the reverse strand, counting down.
TTCCGTGAGAAGATACGCTTTTCGTTACTCATATATATTCGCTAATTTGGTCTGAATTCTAACGGGAAGAACTTTTATAACTGTAGAGGGGTAGATCTTGGTCGGTGTAGTCGTTAAAATAAGAAACATGGTACCAGAATTTTCTGTACAGTGAAACGTTTCGTTTCACGTTTGATGATTACACGTTTAATTATAAATTATCCGTTACTTGATCAGTCCTGATTTCTACACAAATACTTTAATTACAGATTGTTGGAGGCAAACTAAATAATTTATCCAATTGTTTGAAAATCCTGCCCATTAAGTAAAATATAATTTGTTCATTTCTGTCGGACTGAAAATCAATATACCACATTTCCCGGCATTGGCAGCCCAGCGCCACTATCACTGTGTTCTGAGAGTGAAACGCGCGGCGCAAGTAAACTCAACATGCAATGAACAGTTACTTATATTTGAATATACAAATACACACACATTCATATCATGTATGTATGTATGTATGTATCATTCATATTATGCAACCTTATATAATTGTTAAACAAACTAATATGAAAACTAACAATTTCAATGAAAATGAATTTATCACAAAATAACTTATTACTTAGTTTGCTCCTCGAAAAAGTCACAAATATGATGGTGTATTGAAATTATCCAGATAGTCCGCAATTTTTCAAATCGGAGCAAACACGAATAAGACTCTACCGCAAAAATTCTGATGACTACACTCAGATTTGGCTCAAAAGTAATAATATTCAATGGTGCTGTGACCTTTTTATAATGTAGTTATCTTATTTCTGTTAGGAACAGCGCATAAGTTATTGTTTATGCTGTTGTGTAATAAAATATCAAAGAAAACTGCGGTTGATGCATATGTGCATCACTGCGCACTGTAGGGTTAATGACCGGTAGTGTAGGTTTGAAGTGGCCCTTGCGAAGCTAATGTTGACCGATTGTTTGCGTTTACTGGCACGGTGAAAAAACAATTTGCAGTACCATAAAGGATCAAAGGGTCCTGCGCTTGAGTAAATCGGCTTTCTATATTGAAGAACCAACACCTGGTCGTAGGAAAATAAATGCGCGTAGGCTGGTCGTTCATCGGAAGGACAGGTTAAAATTTCCACCGGCTCTCGTTTTATAGGGTGTAATTTCGAATGGCCTCTATCGGGCTGTGGCGCTATAGCCCGTAGGAACATTAAATCCGGGACATCCCCTTATTACACGGCACGGTACGTTGTTTTATTAGACGCTCATCGCGCCGAGGGCACCGTTAATTTAACCATGGCGGTTTTAATTTGTCGGGGAGGCCTTCAACCCCCTTTCTGCGCCGTGAGTCATAAGTCGAGCCGTGGATAATAGAATCCGAAGCGTAGCCGTTAAAGCGCCTAGAACGGTCCCCGTAGGCGTTTAATCGCTCCTGATGAAAAAATTTCATTTCGAAATGTCGCTAAACCCCTTCGTCTCGTCAACGGGGATCACCGTAACAGGGTAAAGAAGCATATGCGTTCCTTGATCGGTGTAAACTGCCCCTTTTGGCCATAGGATTCCAAATACGTTTCATTCGCGCTCTCCTAAAAGTAGAAGACGATTTCCGTATGTTTTTATGGATAGATAAACAGAAACAATTACGAGAAATTACAAATTATTCAAAAGATTGTGGACGCTGGAAAGGAAACCGTAATGCTTGGATTTTAAATAAGAAATAGCTGATTGGAAAATAAATAAAGCCACTAAATAAATAGATTTTCCTCTCCAATCGCGCTACGAGCACAAACAACCGAGGCGAAACAACGGGTGAACGGGAAACTCACGCGGCGGAGCGAAAACAATAAACCAGAACCGATACGACGCCGCGAAACCCGGCAGCTCGGAATAACTTGCATCAACTCGTTATTTAATTAGAAGTTCCTATGAAAGGCCGAGTCGCGGGATTGTTGCGCGGTGTAACACGACGCGGAATCGCGCAAGACACCACGGCGTCTCGCTCTCTGAGAAAACATTATCCCCCGCGGCGGTTCCTTCCCTTTTTCATTTTATTTCCATTTTTTACTTAACAACCTTATCCACCGTAATGAGGGAGGTGAACAAGGAAATACAAATTCAAGCGTAAGAACGGGAAGAGTAAGGAGAAAGAGGGATTCTCTTTTACCAAACTAACCCTGGATATAAATTAAATTTAAGAGGGTAGTTTGGATGTGGACAAATGGAGACACTTGGAATTTTATAAAACTCTCTCCTTGTGTGAAAAATTTGGAGATTCTCCAAGACTTATCCCACGTGTATTATTTGTTAGGAAACATTAATTAGCCGTTTCCACTCGGGGCCATTTGGTTACAAAATGTGCAAACAGGAATCACGGCGTATTAAATAATGTAAATGTAATCAAAATTACTAAAGATTTCATAAGTGAACCACGAATGTATGACCAAAAATATGGGTAACTGTAAAATTGTATGTCGCACTGTTATTTTGATTTGTTTTTTCGTGTTATTTGAATGGAAACCTTTAAGGAACATGCGTTTTTGCGATAGTGTAAGTTTATCCTGTATAATCACTAACAAAGTTTGCTGGACTTACGATGTCCCCTCAGAGGGGACATTCGAGTGCAAAGGGTTAAACTTCAGTTAGAAAAATGTCCAGGGTACTCCTCTTAAAATTATGCCGCTATATCGAGTATTATAACGGTCCTAGGAGGATAGTTCTGCGCTACTATGTAGCATATGTAAAATAATGTAAAATAAATGTAAAATAAATCGTCCACGTCATTTCACCATCGTCTCCGCCGTATTGAACAACCAACCTTGGCGTTCGTGCTCTTCTCAATGTAAGTAGCCTTCGATTCGTCCAAACATCCGGTAGTCACGAGTACGTCCAAGCTTCTTGGTTAACGTAGGCCATGCGAGGCACCTAATTAGCGACCATCGAGCCAGCAGACGAGCAAACGGCGCGTGTCCGTACGAATATTTGCCCGTCGAATAGAAGTCTAAACAAGCCAGCGTGCACATGCACGTCACTTTTGCGCGACCACGCGAAACCCGCCGCGCTGTTCCCGACCACTCCACGTCCGGACATTTGACAGTCGGTTCGCAAAGGTTCCGTAGCGGTCCTCTTTCCGCAGCAGTGATCGCCAAAGCTTCGTGAAACTCAAGAGCCATAGCGTTCCGCCTTTTGCTTTTCGCGCGCGACGGATTAACTCCGTTCGTTCGTTCGTTCAAGCCTTTTCCAGCGTTGGAGACGGAGACGGAAAAGAAAAAAGCGAGCAGCGGAGATCCAGAGGAGGCATGAGATACAGGGGAGGATCGAGGATTAGACGTAGGTTCTCTTGGATGCTCGAAGGAGGGACACGGAGAGTGAGGCCATTCGTGGATGATCCATCTGCCTAAAAGTAGGTATTGTTCAGTTTTATATTATTTTGGTATCAAAGTCGATGAACTGGAGGAAATTGGGCAATGAGCTCAATTTTTCTTCACCAATTTATCCACCCCTGCATTTAATGTATTTCATTATCTTTAATAAAATAATAATCCAACCACTTGTTCCAAACACCTGACAACTTCAAAAACATTTGAAGTTCGATTACTCATTTGGCCCATTTACTACCAACTACGAAATATCTCATAGTTTAAGTTGATTCCAATCACTTAAGGGATAAGTTTATAGCCTTTTGAGTCACAAATTATTGCAGAAGATCGTAAATTTTCTTTTTAAAACAACAAATTTAATATCATTTTTTATTATCTAAATAGTAACCTAGATTACCTAATACATTTGTATTAAATCTTAGCGCCCAAGTCAACCCGCTTTAAATTTGCCAGACAGTGAATGGGTTAACTGTTGCGGTTCGATCCTTCGTGTAGGTAAATTCGAGGATATCAACTCGTCGAAGGTGTCCCAGCCACTTTCACAGACAACACGTTGTTGCTTTTCTAGGAGGAACAAGCCAGGAGGAACGTGTCGTTACGCGAAAGGGCGATACGCGGAAAGGCTAGAAGCCCTTCGTGATTTCCTATTAGCACAGATATTGCTTCGGCAAGAATGAAAGTAATAATTTATCCGGGGCATGGGCTCGTAGGGTTGCGTCTCTTCGTCCCTCTCGCTCTTGCCCCGTCGACGGGGCTATTCGACCCCCTCGTTTTCTCTCCCTCTATGCTTGTATGTATCTTTTCTCCCCTTCTCTTGGTCCGTCTCGCGTCAGAGCCCCCGTTAACCGCCCCCGAGCTTAACCCACCGCCGCGTCCGCTTGGTTCATTGTAGCGCGAAAATAAGTGAGTGTATGATGCACGGGCGAGGGGAAATTATACGGCCTGTAAGTGGAAAAGGAAAAGGGGAGTTGCCACGGACCGCCACGGGGTTGGTCTGAATACCTAGCCGCGGCGTGGCGACTGCCGGAGGGTGAGGGGGAGAGACGCGATTTCGCTATTCCTCCAAGCCCCTTTCAAACGCCCCGCTCTTTTTCTTCAATATTAATAGAGAAGATTCAAAGTATTTGTACTCTTCTGGATTGGAAACTGTCGCACCTTCTGTTTAGCTTCAAGATTTTATTCAACGTTTTCCATTCGATTGGTAATGCTAAATATCAAACAAATAGAAACAGAAATTTGTATTTCTGTTGTACTTCCGAACTTTTATTTTACTACAAATATAAATGTACTGAGAATATACAGCGTGTCTACACTTAAGTCTGAACAAACTCAGGAAATCGATTCTACAACTAATTTGCAACTTATCTTAGGAGTATTTTGACTTCTAATTTTTTCCCTTGTTTTCGATCTTACAGTCTTTAAATGCCCATGACGTAACTCCATCAAGCTACAGTGCAAAATTAAAACTAAATATACCATTAGAAAGAGCGTTAAATTTCCAATCTCCTTGATCTCAAATCAAAACTATTAATTAATAAATTTAGTATTTTATTATTTCGTCATATCCAATTTCCAATAGTACAAGTCAAAATCCATTGGTAGTTTTGGTACTTGGTGCACAATTCTTTTAAAAAGTTCATTCTTCAAAAGTTTGAATTTTCTTTCAAATCGTATGCCTTGCAGAATTTTATTTATCCTTTAATTTTACGTAGCAAAGAATTTTACCACGGGTCAAAAGTAACGCCCTAAAGACTGTCAGATCAAACGCCTTTTTCTAGCATTTCATTTTCACCCTTCGCCTACAATAATCTTCCGATATAGTTCTTCGTTCTCGCCGAGAATTAGATCTAAATTTCACGAAGGGCGATGTAAAACGAGTTCCCCGCTGGTGTTTGAGAGATATTCCAATCAAGGACCGAAACACTGTCTACGACACCGTTCGGGTAAGTTCCCAAGGAAACCGAGTGGGGAACCGAGAAACGCGTAATTATCATATCGTCGGCGCTGGAACGTCTCGACAGTGGGTCCTCGAGGTCGCCCTGGCGTCTTCTCGAACAGTTTAATAGAGTAACGATTAACGTCTCAAGGATATGTAAGAAAGTAAACTCTCGAGGGTGAATCGGAATACCAAGACAAAGTTCCGGGCGTCTCTCGCGGAAACTGCGAAACGAGATGTTATACTTTCATCCGACGCAGACGACCTCCGACAGCCCTCGCCCACCCTTTTCCCATTTTCTCGAAAACAGGGCGCGAGACGGAACGAAGCTGGAATTAATTAACGTCTCCTTCGACGCGAAATCGAAGGCACGCACACTTTGAACACCGATGCGAAAGTTACTCGGTTGGCGAGACTCCGGGTGCGTGACAAACAGCGATTTCGAGTGTTTCCTGAAATAACAAGTCGTCTATCGGGTGGCTGGTGGCAGCAGACGAGGGGTTATGGGTGGGGGGAGGGGTGGGGACGGGGGTGAGTGAACGTTGGCGCGGTAATTATTATTATTCAGTTTGTCAAACGGCTTGGTGTGCCAGACGTCGTCGTCGTTCCCGTGTCTCTCACGGATGCGTCATGGATCTCCCGTTGGCTGACTGTGCGAACCAAGATGTAAATCCCATTAGCGAACTTGGTGGAACTTGATGGAACGACGCAGACAACCGCCACGGGTCGACAACGCGTGTACCATCTAACGATTCGACTCGCCAACAAGTCACCTGGTGCTAGATTTATTGGATAGAGGGTTTTGCTGACCTAGTATGACAGTGAAAGGGAGAACGGAGTCAGTCAATAAAGTAGAGTACTCTACTGGTAAGGGGATCACTCAATCGATATGATAGGTTACTGTACTGGTAACGTAGTATGTGGTCGATAAGGAAGATCGCTCTATCGATATTACAGAACACTCTTCAACTTTGCTCTAAACGTTCACGTCTTACCAATAGGGTACTCTTATTCCGTGGCTCCTCCACTTTTTCCACTCTACTATAATAATACCTACATGTTACGTGTTTCAACAAAATTGCAAGCCATATGATTTCCAATGTATTCTTTATGAACAACTAACATGTCTTGCATCGTGGTAAATGCGTTTAAGCGTCTACTCGCACGGAGGCAAATTTGCACGTCGATGGCACCGCGGTAGAACAAATCCATACGCATGAAGGAATAGTAGGTCCTTAAATTGGTAATCGCGGTGCACCGCGGGAGTCGCAGGAGTCAGACGAGTCTCGGAGTTCCGCGATTCCGGTTTCCACGTCTTTTGCCAGCGCGCAGCGCAAACATCCGGTAACCCGATGTCGAATGTCTCGTGTTTGCGGAGAAACTCGGCTTCCGGATTAATTTGCAAATTTAAATGCACGCACACGCCCACCGTGCACCGGTTTACAATTACCACTTGTAACTTATCTCGTCGTGCGTACGCGGAACTTCGCTTCTGGGGACACTTTTGTCGATGGGAGACGACTCGTCATCAGAATTGGACACTTATCGCTGATGTTGGAGGATTCGAGATGGATTGACTTGTATCGCGAGTCAAGTATTATTTTTGTTCGATGTTCTTGCAATAAAATTATTATTACTATTTATTGAATTGGTTAGATTATTACAGAAATCGTCGATGTAAAAATTGTGCGTATTTTGTAGATTCCTTTCCGTTACGAATGCATCGAGTATTGAAGTTTTCGATTTGATTATCAGAGTGCATTTTGTTTACGAATATAAGCAATTATTGGCTATTAATATTATAGGATGCGTTTGTGGTATTCGAGCCATAAAGTTTGAACCGTGTTTTATCCAGCCTGGGCATGCTTGGATTGTGACCTCTCATTGTTGGCTGTATGAAAATTCGAGTTAAAATTTCTATTATTCCTGCATTTAATTTGACGCTGCGGTTTTCAACGCACTGCATATTCTGAGCGTTTGAATTGCTTTAGCAGCGGAGAAATAACTTTCACGTTCCGCTTCCTATTTCAATATTTATGTTCATCGGTAGACTGTACATACACGGTATTGCATTTTAATTAAATGAAATAAATATCATCGAAATTACTCGCCGATATCGATGCGTCGTGCTCGTAATTTGTTCAACACTATACAGTTGGCTTACCGTTTGTTCTTTATGAAGCAAATGAAATTCCTGTAATCCTTTTTTTATTCTTTCTTGAATACCATTTCAAACCACTTTGGACACGCGTTTGGGCACTTAAAATATACACCGACTGCAATGCTCATTGTTAGGACTCGTAATACCTAAGCTGGCGACTCGACAGCACCCGTTTCGCTCGAGAAACGGGCTCAGAGAAATGTTCAAGTTCGTTAAATCAATTTTTAAAAAATATTAGCTTATAGGGGATGATAAGACGAAACTTTTCCATATGTGCAGTTTATTCATAGAACGCTTAGTTTCGAAAATAAAAATTGAAAAGTTAAAAGTTCCTTGCAAAAATTGAAAATCAGGAAAAAAGTCTTGTAAGTTCTCGATTTTTAAATTATTTGTTAGAGTCAAAACACTGGTGTTCGCCATATCTAAACAAGTATAAGCACCCGCGTCTTCCATCCGCGTAGAAAAATTTCCAGGCTCCATCCAGGGCTGGAATTCTGCGATACCTTTCTTTGCTTCCATCCATCGGTCATCACTTATTCAACAAAGCTGCGCGATGAAACGGAAAGGCAGCTCCTCCGCAGCCGTTTTCATATGAACTTTTTCATTCCCCCGCCACGGCAGGATCCGAAGTTCTCGCAGCCCTTTTAAAAATATCCATAATGCATGCACCGATGTATAATCCCGTCTTCTCTGGGGAAGTCTCGCGAAAATCTGCGACTCGCCCGGCGCACCGACACCGGCTCAGACGTAATAATCCTTATCTCTCTCAAGTTTGCGCAAGCCGTTCTTAACATTCGTTTCCGTTTACGACGCGAAACAGCCACTCCCGCGCGAGGGCGGGGGTTTGAAAGGGGTAATTTAATACTCGAATCGGCGCTCGTGTAGCGCGCTGGCTTCGTTCTGACCGAAGTTCCGGGAACTGGGAAAAAGAACCGCTTCGGGTTACTTTCGGGGCGACGCGGGCCGCCATTAAACTTTCATGCCGTGAAATCGCGCGGAGCCGATTTCAAGAATGCATAGGCTAATCAGAAATCCCGCCGTGGCGAAGCTGGCTCGACCAGGAAGGCGGACAGGCAACCGACGGGATGTAGTCTAGCCTGAGAGTCGGAGAGACACTTGGATTAAAACGGTTGCCTAGTTTTGGAGGTTACGAATTTACCTTTCTAATGGTCTCTTGGGGATCTAGGCATTCGGAAGCGTTGGCCTGGAAAAGTACAGGAATTAGGATATGGCAGGTGTAGGAACTCTGAATATACTCTCTACACTGTAGATTGAGCTTTAAAAGATGATTTTCTTGAGTTGATAGTTGTCGGCCTCATTGGTGAACAGTCTTGAGAATTGATTGTTAGGATGTCAGGGTGGCCAAATAAAATGTCTAATCAGTAACAATATATTGTAACATATATTTGAATGTTGCTTCTATAGCGTGCAGCCCCGAACTATTTGCCTTAGCTCCAGTTTATAGCATTTTAACTCCGAGACGATTTTTGCTGGAAATTCTAAGAGGCGTGGAGGTGTAAATTTTTAAAAAATATCAGTTCATAGGGAATAATAAGACAAAACTTTCTAATATATACAGTTCATTCATACGACGTTTAGTTTCAAAGATAAAAATTAAAAACTTAGTAGACCTTTTTTCTGAAATTCAATTTCCGCAACGAACGTCTAACTTTTCAATTTTTATTTTCGAAACTCGGGATCCTATAAATCAACTGTACATATAAAAAAGTTTCATCCTATCATTCCCTATAATTTGTTGTTTTTTTAAAAATTGATTTATCGAATGCAAACATTTCTCTGAGCCCATTTCTCGAGGGCATATACATATACCCTATGCAGTCAAATTCACTGGCCGGAAAATTTATAGCGTTTTACCTTGGGCACCAAGATTTAATACAGATGCGTAATTTAGGTTATTATATCGATAATAAAAAGTGATATTAAATTTGTTATTTTAAAAAGAATACTGATCATCTTCTTTTGCAATAATTCGTGACTCAAAAGGCTATAAACTTATCCCTTGAGTAATTGCCAATCAATTTGAACTACGAGACGTCTCGTAGTTGGCAGTAAATAAGCATCTTGTTATTAGGAAGATGGTTATATGATAGACGAGAAAACACAATATGCATCGTATTTACTAGTATAACTGACGTAGGAGAACTTCAGACGGCTCGCGAACCTGATCTTGGTCACTTGAGAACAAGGAACCAGCATCGCTACTGTTCTCGTACGATTTTGAAACTCCACACATGTATCTCTGACTCAAGAACAAGTTTCTTCTCGGCGTACAACCAGGTGTACTAAAAATCGCTATAAAAACATCACGACTCCCAGGGAGGAGCTGGAAGCCTCGCTAGAAATTCAAGGCTACCAGGATCCCGAAGTGAACCGAGGGGGAGCACAGCTGCTGGTAAACGTCGCGTGCATCCGAATTTAATAGCGAGCCTCGCGTTAGAGGGCCGAAGCTATGCATAGCAGATTATTTCAGCGGCTCTTTGAAGCACGGTATCGGGATGCTCGTCTCTTTCTCGCCAACCGCGGTAGCCAGGAGTTTGGACGAGAGAGGAATTCTTCTCCCCGAGGGATCCCCGTGGCGTCGGCGTCGTCGACGCGACGCTAGTTTTCCCATCTAATGAATATTTACGTAACGGCGCGCCGAAGAAATTCCGCCGACGGTGCGGAGCGTGCTGGCCAACGTTACACGCGCACGGGTAATCTTCCAGCGAGTGCGTATCCTCGCGAGCGGAGGCCATCCCGCTGAGTGCAGACTCGCTGATGGCCTGATAAAATTTCAGAACGTACGGAAACGTAACATTGAAATTCGCTGCGGAGACGACGTTGTTTACCTCGGCACGGTGTGTTCTCCGATGCGTTTAGCGCTCGCCTGTGGATCCTCCTCTCCTCTCTGTTCACCGCTCCCTATCTCTCTTATCGCGCAAATATTTGTCGAAGAATTTCCGCGGCGAACATTATCCGTCGATTCGCGTGCGCTGATTTTCCTCGCTCTTTGGCCCGCCGCGACGGAACCGATGGAGAAGCCACGACCGAAGTATCCGTGTTGACGGAAAACGCGTTGCGCGAATCCCAAAGAGGAACGATTTTCGGTATCGGGACTGTTTGGGAAAGTCGAGTGTGTGTTTTGTAGCGACATACCCACGCTGTGTCCATTTTGAGTTCTGTTAACTGTTTTATTCGCGGCGAAGAGCAGTTGCTCGATGCACCTTTCTATACAAAGATGTGAGTTTGCATAAAAATCCTCGGTCTATTCCTCATTAGAGCTCTCAAGTTTCCAAACTGTCCGACTGCCAATAGTCCGTTTTTCCTCGAAGAGTTGACCCCGTTGATTTATCGCCGCCGGCGTATAGGAATTCGTAGCTACACCGACGCAAAAACGTCGAATAAAACAACTAGGAATAACGACAGGCCGCGTTCCGCAAATGCCCACGGTCGCTCAGATTCTCCACACTGTAGATAACGCAACGGTGGGAATACTTCCAGCGTCGAGACGTGAAAGCATCCCGGCGTTGCAGCTCCTTTCATTTCTCAATTATCTCGCGAACCGCCGATGCCCTGGACGTTTCTACTAATTATCCCATCCGGCCGGGCCAATAGTCGCCCCACCGGGGATGGGACTCTATAGGGAGTTCTGCAGAATGTGGATATCATCTAGGGGGGTGCCGCCACCGGAAATAATATGACGGGACAGCGGAAAAGGGGGGACGAAACGAGAAAAGGCTGGGAGAGCAACGCTTGGGGACAATTTGCCGGGAATTTCAAGAACGCAACACCTTGATCGGCGCGAAATGAAATAAGCCAACGAATATTAATTCGGCAACGCCCAGGGGGACCTGCAGACCGTTCGATACAGATTATCTGACCTCCCTTCCGATAGGGGGCGAGCTGCGTTGCCAAGGAAAACGCAGCGGGCCTGATACGATTCCCAGGGATGCCTCGAACGTAATATTTCTCGATATTTACGATGCTTTTGCCAGTGGCTTCGTGGAAATCTTCTCTGTGGTTAATTTGTTGTATTCTATTTCATTTACTCCGTGATCTCTACGGACTTTAAAGAGTAATTATTAAGGAGGTATTCTAGTCTAGAACTCAAACTATCGATTTTTTGTTTACATTTTCTCAAAGCGTAGATCATACGGGGTAGATTATACGTTCATTTTTTAGGATTTTACATTATTATTAACCGTACAATTCTATAAAAATAATAATAGTTTAATAAAAATATTGTCCTTCATTTGGTTATATAAAGTTGTTTGAAACAAATAATGGAAAACTGATATATTTTTTAACGTTATTGCTTAAGAATATTGATCTATATAACTAATTGAATTTACACTGGCCATAGAAGTAGAACGTCTTCAAGTGCCTGGGCATTACAGGTTGCCTTAGGAGGACAAAGGGTTAATGAAGATGTTTCTTGATTTTTTAATTTCAGATAAGCGGAACACTTGGATCCGTGGCAACCACGAATATACTTTTTTTTTAAGTGAATCTAACTCCTCAAACAGATTGGGATTGTAAAATCAATTCTTCCACATGGACTCGATTTAAATCGGTTGACATCGTTAATTGACAATCCTAAAATCTAACTTTGGAACTGTCCCACTGTTAATACAAATTTTAAAACGGAACACGTACGCGCAAACAACCAGCAGCGAGTGTACACGAAGGCAAATTTACACATGGACGGAAACTTGAACCGCGCGCGGTGAACATTTATAACGCGGCGGGGTCACGCCATCGCCTCCGAGATTCTGCCAGGCTCTCGCATGCAACTTATGATCGTTACCAACAGAACATTATGTAAGCCGTGATAAGCGCATAATAGTTCATTCTAATCGTTATTTAAAACGGGCCTTCCTATCGTGCCAGACTTGTTAACTCCTCTGTAATCTTCATGGAACGTTACTAATTGTATTAGTAAGGCCTTGCCCTCCCGAACTTCGTAGATTTACATGCATCGAGCAAAAATTATACGTTGTATCCGTTCCACACGCTTGTCCGCTCATTCCAGCCTTCGTATGCTTGGTCTCAGTCTCTTCTGTTGATAACTTCATACAATTTCAAAGAACGGGAGACTGAAACCTTTAGAAATTGCGTTAAATTAAATATTAATTCAAATATCATATTGAAGGATGATCTAGGGTGGCCTGTAACTTCGAACAAGGTACTTCGAATACCTCCACGACAATAGAGATAAAAATCGTGGAAAATATAAATAAAAATTGTATTCGCAATGTTTGGATTAAAACTTTTTAGTCACAATTATATTTTATGCCTCGTGTACACGGTAACTCGTTATGCAGTTATAACATGTAGCTAGGGCCAAAAAAGTGCAGTTCAAACGTTGTTAATTAAATTCGTCCATAACAAAAATATCTCGTAACGAGGATTCGCAACAAAGGTAGTCTCGCCAGTCGAAACAATCTCACTTTTTTCGTTTGCAATGATCTATAAACACATTTGCGATGCTCTCTTTCAAATGGAACGTAAAATGCAAGATATTCAAGGCTACCGTAGACCGTTTATTTTCAGTTCATTTTTCATTCTCAAAGTTCCTTACAAATATCCACTAATTGAGAAAGAGACGTTTCAATTTACATTCTGGTTTATGCTAAATGTGCACCATTTCAAACGTTTTTTCCACCCCTGTGGTTTGAGTCTTTCGCAAAATGATATCAAAGAAGTTGTATGGTTTCGCTGGAGGAGCGTTTCCAATTCTCGACGTCGGATATTTATCGTTTTCACCGTGTATTTACAGCGTTGTGTAAACGAATCGGGTATCCAGGGCGCACTCGCCAACTCGACATTGTTCCTAGAAAGTTGTCCGACTTGGTAAACTTCATTCGTATAAACGATTTTATTAAATTCCTTTCCCGGGGATTCGCAAACACGGTTATATTGAAAAGTAAGTTCCACCAGTTATAGAAACAACAATCAAGCGGAGAGTGAAGAAGGCTGAATCATTTACGAGCTGAATATTTATGGAGCTACGAAACTGAAGCGGACATTTTCGACTTAACAACTCATTAATAACTTCACCGTCAAACACGGATCGCGAAACTTTCCCTGCAATTAATCGAGCAGCCCATTTTGTCGAGTTCTCGTACTTGAACGACGCGAAAAACAATCGAGGAAAGGCGATGTTTATTATGAACGAAACGAAGTCGAGGATGAATCAAATCAAGCGCCTACGAGTTTTATTTAATCTTCGATAATTACTCCTTGGAAACTGGATGAACCTAGGCGAGCTAGGACGTAGCAACACGTCTTGCTTACGAAGTCCTCCAACGAGCGAAAGGATCAGGAACGAACGAGTCTGGTCCAGGATCCGCGGCCAATCATAGGAATTGAAGTGGTCGAGATTTTTTCCAACCCACCGCACCATAACTGGCCAAAGAGTCGAAGGTAATATCAGAAAGCATTGCACGACACCGATACCATTATCCGAGGTGTTCGCAGGTACACGCTAGTTACGATTCGTTCTTCGATAGGATGCGTGTCGCGCTTGTGTATGCGTGCGCATGCAGATACGATAAACTTGAAATTTATTCTCTCCGTGAAATCAGCTCGCTATCTCGATAGAAAATAGATATTGCATCAGAATTGGTTTCGCCAGGGCGGCTTTGTCCTATCGCGCCGACGGTAATTTCAGTAGTGTTCATGGCCAGCCATCGATGGAAATAGAGTTCCAGTTCTATTGGAAATATTTAACGGTGAACGACGAAAACGGGAAATTGTTAGGGAACGTACAGTAGTGATAGAATAATTGCGTTGTTGTCGAAATTGCAGCAATGGCTGGTGATGCGTAAAATTTGATCTTTTGGTAGTGCAACTCTTCGATAAACTGACAATCCCATTGTTTCCATTTCAGTATAGAAATTGTCGATGATCAAATAAATTGCAGCGTTTCGTTATTTTGTTCGACTATACTATCGAAGTAGCGAATTTGATGTAGTCTATCGAACTAACGGGGGACACAGCCATGTAACCTCAGATCTGGTCCAAACTTTTCTTGGTGATTTCGGACACTGAAAAAGTTTCGCCGTGTCCGGGGGTTTTTGTGAATGGACCTCAGGAGGTTCAAAAAAAAATTCAAAAAGCCGAAAAACGAATATTTTAATTTTGGGCAGTATTTTTATCGACTTCGTTTGCATTTTGTTTTATTATCTTGTATTTGTTTATTTTTAGAATATTACAATAAAGATTATCCTACCCATCAAATTCTGGTCTTACTTATTTGCTTTCTATCCATAGACTTAGGTACGGTACGGACTTTTAGGCCCCTCTAACACCAATAGAAGGATATACCAATTATTTGTCCCTATAATATCTGCGTAATAATCTATTTAGTACTGTCAGTGATTTCAATCTAAAAGTAATAAACAAAAATAACAAAAATCACATGACTTTTGACTAATTTAAAAAAAAATTTTGTTTGCCATTTCCGACTATCGAAAAATTGTAAAATTAGCATCAATAGATCCGGAGCAGGTTAAATTTTAATTAAATGAAATTTTAAAAAATCGATTTTTTTTCGATGAATCTGTAGTGCCCTCTATAAACCGAATATATTTCCTTTCCAAGGAAACGCAAAAAAAAAAAAATCATTGAAACTCCATTTTATGGTCTTAAAATACCAGACTTCACCCTTAAATCTTGGCGTTGTTGAGAACAGTTGACGGGTTTCCGCGTTGCCCGCGGAACCTCGTTACACGAAACACCGGCTTCCGGGGGAATAAACTTCCAGCTCGAAGAAGTTTAATAAGATAGGACGATTTAATGCGCGCCGCAACAAGTTCGCCGGCAGCGTTTCGTGGCGTTCCATTCGTGTCCGGATCGCTTTCATTCCCTGTGCACAGTGGCGCCGATGGTTCAGCGAAAGTTTATGCTTGCGGGTTAATATGTTATTCGAGCTAAAGCGGGTGACCTGTATGCGCACGTCATTTGTCGGTTGCCACCAAACCTGGCAAATCCTGTACACTATCGCTGACGAGTCTTTTCTTGTCGAGAGAAGGGTAACTCTGAGTAAGATGGGGTGTCTATTTTGTATTCCTCTATTTAGATAAGAAGAATAGAATTAAAAAAATTGAATTAAGGAACTTGTGAAACATTGTAAGAAATATTTTTCAGTGCAATAACTATGCCAAAATAGTTTCTCACTTAAATCAAGTACGTGATACATGATGGGATGACTAAGGATCAAAGCACGGAAAATCGTAGGTTTTTAATAGTTTCGTAATAGTATACAGGGTGTTTCCTACTTCTCCGATAAGATTGTAGGAGCATGATCTACAAGTGAAAACAAAAAGAAAAATGTTATATGAAGTTTGTTTATAAACCCTTTGTTACGATATTATAAGCAAATACTGAATGTAGCCTGAATAGGCGCGGAACAGCAGATTTAAAGCTGAATAATACGCAAGGTTTATTGTGTTTACTTTTGCCTGTACTTACGAGATGCATTGTATAGAATATGTACGAACGTAGAACATGCTACCCAACCTTCAAGCAAAAGAATAACCCATTTTTCCTCCAAAACTGCTTCTACCGCCTTTTTTATAGCCTTCGACCATTTTCCTCTGTCGGATTTCTTTCTGTCATTGTGTACAATCGTAAAACAATAGCAAAATAATAAAAAATTGTCAATAACTCATCTTACACCATCTTGCCCGATCGTCGTATTTGAATTAAGAATTAAATTTTTACATAGCAGAATATTTGATAGTATAAAACAACTCATTATCTCATCACTGTAAACTTTTAGCAATAACGAGGGAAATCAATTTTTCCACTATCAGCAAATAAACACTGACTGCGTTGAGACGTAAATATCTAGGAGGTTTCATGGTAACGCATCGTCACGCCCTAAAAAAATTGTGATTAGATGCTTCTAATCAGGTGATAGGCCCACCACCTCGTCTTGCCTGGAGTTCCTATACATACCATCCTGTCGTGTACAGTGTAGCCATCGATAAACATTTTAGAAGAAAATGAGTTTACGAGGACGCATGGGCGAGGGAGAAAGGGGTCCCTCGCCACCTGAGGGATTTTCTCCAAGTAGTCAAGCTATACGAATCGAGGTTTCCAGCAGCGAACAGCAACTTCCATTTTCCTTCCGCTCGAGCTTCCATTTTTTGCCGCCGGTTCTCTCGTTCCTGACAAATACCCTGGCCAACCACTTTTGCCTTTGTCAGCTCTCCCTCGTCCTAATCTCAAATTAATTACATGACAAACAATTTCTTGTCGTTCCCGTGCCGTTGTCTCGCACTTTCTTCTTGCTTCGACGACAGCCTCGTTCCCTCGGAGTTTCCTTTGCCCATTAAATACACCGGAAGTTACGAAAACGGTGATAAGGAGTGTAGCGGTTTTCGTCGACGTTGGAAATTTTTTTTTAAACGCTGTGGCCACACGGCTGGCGTAAAGGTGGCTGTTCTTCGCTTATAATCTTGGTTACATTCATTCCTAATTGTGTGTTCTTAATTTGTTTCTTAATCATCAATTTTATTTTACATTTAAACTTGCAAATAGACCTTGGAAAGCTCTTTCCAGAAGATTATGTGTTTGACATATTTTTTAAATTCTCGAAAGGTCAAACGGAAGACAAATAGAAAGGTTAAGGAGTACAAAGTACAAAGGACACATACGTAAGACAAGATGCCGGTTCTTTAAACCCAAGCGAAGGTCAAAGTTCTACCCAGTGACGTTTTACTTCAACAGCGATGATATATTGCGTCGTGGGGCCTCGATTATCGGAACACAGCTTATCCGGAATTTCGATTATACGAAAATCTGTTCGACGGAATATCGATCATCCAAGACAACGGAGAGCTGCGTGGAACACGGATGCAGAGGTCTGCCGTGCTTCCGTTTATCAACAGGCCAATGCCTCGGCGAAAACCGGCGGAGAGGTATTTATTCTGAAATATTAATATGCAAAGCAACCGGAGAGTGAATACGGAAGAGGAAGGGGCGAAATAGAAGAAGGGAAACGAGGATGTAGTGCAGCAGGGAAAGTACGGCGTGAGATGCAAAACTTACATAGTAAAGAATTACTGGATATTTATGTAACAATAATCTGTCCCTATGGTCGCAATAAACACCGGCAAAAATAATATTAATGGTAACGGACTAATAGGGTATGTACTTTTGCTAGGTAACTCTCAAGAATTGTCACGAAAATTGCAACGAGAATGTTCATCTCTAAAGTAAGTAACGAGTTCAAATAAACATGGTCCGAAACAACGTTTGTGTTTGAGATACAGCCACTTTAAGTTAAAGCTTGAATTATACGCCAGGTAGCTTCAACAAGGTGTAGCACATACCTTGGAGCCTTGTTTATTTCTGACGTTACTGGACTAATCTAAATAGATTGGTTCCGAAGGACTTACAAGATGATTGTATAGTCTTTTATCCCTATTTCGAAGTTTCTAAAGCGATACCAGACTTCATTTCCATATTTACTTCATTATAACATATCACTGTGCATACTGAATGATACGAGGGTCATTCAAATATAAACCGGATTTTTTGTACACAGATTTATTGGGGATAGATAAGAATACATTTGTATTTGTATTAGGTTGTCCCAAAAGTTTCTTTCGCTTTATTAATAAGCAATACATGCACAATATTTTATGTTTTATGTTACATTATTGAATTGTGCACGATTCATTTTGCTCCATTACTGTTACAACATGAATATCTATGAAATTAGATTGTCTATTTATATAAACACGACCATATAAAATAATTGAGTGCAACTCCCGAAAGAAACTTTCGGGACAACCTAATATCTATCACCAATAAAGAAGTCTACAAAAATTCCGGTTTATATTTGAATGACCCTTATAGAAGTGTATCTTAAATACAGAAATCCCAACTCAGTTCCCCTATACTCGATGATTGCAAAACTTTACGTCGAGGCTCTCGCCGAATTTCCCTTAATTGCCAATATCTTTTAATTACGGCATTACTCTGAGATATCTAATCGTAACTCGTCAGCCTGATTAAGCGAGGCAACACTCCAGCCCGCAACTCAGTATTAACCGTGGAAAAAAGGCTCTCCCCGTCGCGGAAATTGAAATTCACTTTTAACAGCAAGGTGGAAACTACTTAAGCGTCTGCTTCGCTGGCTGGATTTTGATTGTAAACTATCCTGTCCTCGCTCCACCCTCGCAGCAGGAGATCTCGGAGTCCCATAGGCAGCGGATCGGCCACAGATATTATTGGAAAAATATATCGACGCCATAAAAGCTTGGCGGAAGCCTTTAAGCTGAAAATTGCTTTCAGTCCGAAAGTGGTTGGTTTCGCGGGGTGCGCGTTATATTTTTCCGAGGGTGGCTAAGCCTCGATCCGCGGGCGTAAATTCGATAATTGCCGCGCGTAAAGCGTCGCGATATTTTCCACGTTAGTCGACGCCGGTTCGCGACGCATTTCGTTAATTATAATTATCTAATTAGACCATCTTCGCAGCCTGCCACCCCCACCTGGAATCGTAGATGATAAAGCCAATTAAAAAATTTTAATTTTCACGTGCTGGAAAATGTAATGAAATTCTTCGCCTGTGCGCGTCTTTTTTCCTCCTACTTTTCTCCTCCTCGCGTCGTTGCTTGCTTCCTTTTTCCACGTTGCTTCTCTCTTTCTCCCATTTTTTTTCTGTTGCTGAAATGCACTCTGCACATTCTACTATAATTAAATTTAATCTTACCTCTGAAACGTTTCCGTTATTCGCACGCCCGCGAATTCATATAACCGTCTGGGCCCAGTGGATTTTATTGTTAATTTCGTGCCCGATGCGACTATTAGAATCTTTAGTTGGGTGTCACTCATGCCCTTCGTATTCGCGTGAGTTGACTATACAATTCTTTTCCTTAGAATGGAAGAGGAATTTTAGACGATTTTAGACTGAAAAATAGTAAAAGGATTTCTTTTGTATAAAGGTACAGCCTCACCACCCCAGGGTTAACACCCTGTGCAGGCACATCGACCTGAAAGCAGCGTGTTGATGTTCCACGGCGCCTGATGTTCATATTTCACGTCCGAATTGATATTCCGCAAACAAGTGCTCGGATAAGACTGCATTTCACGAATAACCCTCCCAGAGGCCTAACAGGCCTTTCCGACTCGCGTGATGCGTCGACTCCTATAAATCCTTTCATGACACCTTCCCTTTCCCTTTCCCTTCTCCCTGTGTCCTTTCTGCCATCTTCCTCCCCCCCCCCCTCTCTCTCTCTCTCTGTTTCACTTTCTGTGCCGTTTTCACCCTGTCCCGGTTGTTTCTGTCCGTCGCTGCCAACCCTCCACGAAGCGACCGCCACGGCGTTTCCTCATTGTGGTACCAAGCGGCATAACTCAAACTGTCCTCGTGGAAGCGAGCGAGGCTTGGATTTAGCGCGAGATCTTATCGCTGGGACAATAGCGCCACTGGCTGGCTCGCCAGAGCTGAAATACTTATCGTCCACGCTCGCCTCGCGGCTTGGAAATTTATAAGACGTCCGCGGGACCAGCCGTGCTCAATGTTGGAGAGGGTGGGCAGGGAGCTGTCTTCGCCATCGCGACACGCCGTGCCAGGTATTACGAGAACTTCGATTCCGTCGCTGAGGCATAAACCATCCCCGACTATAGCGTTTTCAGTGTTGCAACCGGACGCCGTGCTCGTGGAATGTTAACGCTTCGTTCTATCGGAACGGATCGCGATAAAGAACACGGGTGTGGGTTCTTTTTTGAATACCCCGACGGGGCTGTGTTAAGGGGGGTTGCGCAACCGACGCGGAATTCACCAGCTTTTGTCGAAGTTCGATGTAAGGAGGGATCTTTCTGGATATCCTGGCTGTGTTGTAAGATGATTCTACTCAGAGAGAGAGAGAGAGAGAGAGAGAGATCGATTTGCCACATCATATTATAAAATTAAATCGCAACCTTTAGTATAACTCAGTGCTTAAACCACATCGATTGTAACTCTACTTCAACAACTTTTGCCTTTCCATATTGCCCAACTACAAAAATGTCAGAATATATCACCATTTGATCAACCTTTGAGATTCAAACAGATAATTTATTTGATTTTGACCTTCATTCTCCCACTATCCTACTGTTATCACACTTCTAGTCCTGTAGAGGACTTGGTCACGAATTCCAACCCTCACTACCGCCCTCCTGTTCATTCACAATTGAAATAATTATTCAATACCACGAGAGTTGCCACTTTTGACTTCTCTCGAGGTAGTTGGACTGATGTCTGAAATCCTGTAATATTGAGCTGTCTAGAAAGTCCATGTCGATTTTTGGTAGGTGGTACATGTCTGAATATATCCGAATGGTTGAAAACAACATGAATACATCTTTTAAAAGGTGAAAATGTTGTGGAACAGAACGGTACCTATGTAATTTAATAAATTCAATATATATCAAAATCCAAATGTGCCTCTGAATTTCTTTTAAAAATTGGCACGAACTTTCTGGACAACCCAATACACGTATAAATACTCATATACATTTTCGCAGCTGTTTAACCATGCATGCCAGAAACAAATAGAGATTTATTCCAAATCTCCACGCGCGACTAGTTCGCGCGCGTCGCACGTGAACAGCTGAGACAAGAATTGGTCGTGGGTCGCTGTTTGCTTCGACTAGTGGAGGTTTTACACTTTGTCGTTTTACACACAAAGTCCTGTGTTCATTTACTCAGCGATATCCATCTTTCGCCCAGCAAGGATTCAAGTGCCCGCACGCTGGCCAAATCGTGATTTCCCGTTTCGAGCGTTTCGAGGGGGAAAACGCGCCCTCGACAACGTTTGGCGTATCGACCCGCGAAAACGTGGAAAAAAAAATACAATTCGGCCGACTGCGAATTTCAACCAGAGATTCCGCGCGCGTGCGCGGACCTTTTGCAAATATGTTGGTGAATTTCGCGCACGCTTCGGGCCGCCGGGATTCCCAGGGATAATTTAATAAATGGATGAAGCTATTTTTCCTGCACGTTGCCAGCAGCTCTCTGTAAATGGTATTTTTCGCGAATTAGAATTGTACGGAAACGGATACGAGACCACCAACTACGCGTAGGCTGCTTCGTTGAATTTATAGTTAGAAATTTTCACTGTGTGTCTCGTTTTAATTAACTTAGTAGTGGCGCATTACATCTTCATGGAGCTCGAGACAAAATGGAATTTGAAGACCTATTTAAAAGAGTTACGTCTCGTTCCTCTTGACGTATCCAAGTATTTTTATATTTGATTGCATCCGAAAGCTTGTAAAACTGATAGAGTGTATAATGCTTTATATAGTTTCCATTTCCAATATATTATGAAATTAAATATCTTTATATTGCTTGGCGATTCATGTCTCTAAATAAAATTTACTAATCCTGTACTGTCCAGAATAATGAAAGGACTATGTAAATTATTTCAGAAGAATGGAAAAAATGCAAAATTAAAAATGCCTTATGCATTAAATTCATCCAATATATAATCTGAATACTCAACTTATAAAAGCTTCCAAAATATTAAATACCTCTCTGAAAAACAAGCTGACTCGAGTACGTCCTTTAATTATTTTCAGAAGTGTAATTGAGCCTCTTGAAAAATATTCTCTGGGCACATTTAACAATTACCAAGAGGATTCGTGACAGGAATATTATTCATAGAGTACAGAATAATTCTAAAATGTGAAATGTTCAACGCTGATATAGTGATCCCTACCTCTACGCGATCTTCAAAAAATAGGAACACCTATTGTTCACCGCGAGCAACGAAGAGCGAAATCTACTCTGCGAAAGTTGAAGCATCAATTAAATGGCGGAGAAATTATTTTAATATCTCCATTTGTTATCAAGGTCTGCGCAGTCCATGTCAAAGATTGTAGTTAGCCATACTGCTTTGAAGTGACCTCAGAAAATTCCTGAAGCAAGGGATGAGGTTTAATCGATGAGCAAAACAGGGCTACTTCCAGCCGCGGAGCGTCGTCGTGCCGTTAACGATGGAAGTAACGTTGCACGACGTGCGTGCGCGAGCCTAATAAATAGTAATTAGCGGCGTGGTAATTAATATAGAGGAGAGACCGCGCGAGCGCGATCGCTAAGCGACAAAACCTCGCCTACACTCGCGCCCAACTTCTTTAGCAGCTGCATTAATTTACAGCTGGCAAGCAATGGTCACGTGACCTGAAACTTTTGCATGCATGAATTTTTTTCTAAACGCTCTTTTGAAATTAGAAAGAATAACTTTATGACTGTGTCACGGTTGCGGGACCTCTTTAGCAGCTGCACTCATTACAGCTGGCAACCAGTAATCACGTGACTCGAAAGTTTCGCAGGTATTATTTTTTGTCTATATCTCCGTCAAAAGTTAGAAAGCATGGTTTTGTTGTAGGACAGTGTCGTGGTTGCTCGATCTCATTGGTAGTTGTATTAATTAATAACCAGCAATCACGAGATTTGAATACGTACCTATTCATTTTTTATACATTTATATTTAACAATTGCATCTACTATTTCTGCGATTTGAGTAACCTATCCATAACTTCAACAAAATCATAAATAAACAGATATTGAGTTCAATATTACTTATAACTGACAGCAATTAAGAACGTCATAAATGTACCAATGGCAAGTGCTACACTTTTAATATTCCAACGAAACTCCAATGAAACTTAATAAAACAAGTGGTATTAATTATATAATATTTACCTCCAATTGGTCGCAATAAAGAATCGAGTATGAAAGGGCGATCGTTTAATGCAATCTACACAAGTACGTCTCGCGATCCCTCCAGTCTGCAGCCGTCTTTGGTCTCACCGCGAGCATAAATATCATCAAATCCAGCAACCGCAGTTATTAGCTTCCGCGACTGGCGCACCCACGCACTACATTATTTCAACCGGTCTTTCGCGAGCTCCCCGCCCCCTCATCTCGGCGTTTCAAAGGGCACCCTTAATCGTTTCGAGTTCCTAACGGGAGTTTCTCTGTGCGTGAGTGCCTTTGCGTTCTGGAAGGACGAATTCGATCCGGCGAGTTGTTTACCCACGCGGGAGCGGAAAGCCGACGAATGTTTGCCTTCTTCTAGCCCCCGATGGAAGTTTGCTCCTAATGCCCGGCCGCTGGTAACAAAGTGGACAAAAATTTGATTAAGACAATCGCCGAGACACCTCAGGACGTTCACCTCTCTCCACTTTCTATGCATTGCAGTGCACGTGAAGTTTTCCATTATTTTAAGGGGCTACACCATTCATTACCCATCCGACTTTTCAGCCTTATTTAGGAGTTTTTAATGAAGTAATAACAAGATTTTATGTACATCGAAGTATTGTATAAGTTTTCAACTTGTGTAACCTCTTTTTTCAACAACAATTATTTAACCCAACTAAAGTTATATCGAAAGCGAAATAACTTGGGGCACGCGTAGAATATTCTTTTACATCCAAAAAAAAGTTCAAGATCAAGAAGGTTAAATTCCTTCCCTCCCTCTTTCTCTATTCTTCTTGCTCACCTACGAACAAGTTTCCGAGTAATTTTATCATGCGGAAGTTACGAAATCGCGGCAGTACTAGCACGGTTTTAGAAAAACTTTAGGAGAACTCGATGGACCTTATTGATTTAAAATAGTTTTAATTTTTGAAAGCTTCGAAGTCGTGAAAGCTTTCGAGCGTTATAGTTTCCGGAGACTCTTCGGTGTGTTGAGAGTATCCAACGTTGAAAGATCAAGTTTGCTGTAATTAATTTCTAAGCAGAGGAAGTAGATCTTCTTGCACGTTTTCAAGAATATTAACCCCTAGACTTTCGTGCAATTTTATTCTACGTAAAGTAGTTTGCAACGGAGTTTGTAACGAAACTCAACGGAATAAATTATATGTTGAGAGTGATCTTTTGCTGATATTAATATTCATGTGGTTTTTAATTGAACGGATAAGTCGATATCCTTTATTTGAAAAAATCAAAAAGGGTGTAAATTCTTATGAGCCTTATGAATAAGTAAAGAACATGAATACCTACTTAATTTGTCCTCTAAAAATATAATGCAAAGCTTAGCTTGATCGAACGAATATAAAGCACCACATGGAGTCAATCATTGATTTTTTCCATTTATCTAAAGTTATCCAAGCAAAAGAAATTTCCTTTCCAGATGGGAATACTTCTTTCAACGTTAGCGGAAACCGCTATTTTATCTGAATTCGCGCGCTACTTTTAGTCGAGCGGTCATACAAGTTAAATCCAAGTTCATAATTACTGCAACGAGGACCGCTTGATGAGAACGAAGAGGAAACGTTAGAGAGGACTTCAAAGATAGACGAAGAGGCGCGACGTCTTGATAAACTCCAGAACTACTTCAACTCGACGTCGAAGTTAGAAGACATCCTTAAGCGACAACGCGTTATTTACAGTAATGCTTCGTATAATGCCCACGGAACAAGATCACATCAGGACATTTGGCGAGGGTTGTAGCATTCCAGGAATTGACCATTATCATCTATCTCCAGCTCGCTCGCGTCTGACAGAGAGGGGCAAAATCCTTATCTAGGTATAAATTTCGTATAACGAATGGAGGATAAACAACCATTCATTCGTAACAATGTCATCCAATTCCCCTCTCGTTTCTTTGCATTTACATACTGTAAGTGGACAGAAGTTATTACTCAAAAATGTTTACATTACATCTTCGTTATATTATTTGTAATGGTTTAAGAGTTAGTTTGATCATTTCTATGTATACGAAAATGATGTGACGTTAATTAGAGGTCGATATCGAAAGTGTAAGAGCAATTTTGAGCTTTAAAAGTAGGGGAGCACATCAGCGTATCGGAAACTTTAAATGCGTTTTTCTTGAAACAGTATTTTCAAAATCGGTGGGCACTCTACTTGGATCTCTTTTTTATGTAATATTTATGTAAATATGCAATTAATTTTATGTAATTCATTACATGTTGCATAGTTTTTTTAAACTGAAACAAGATAATATTCCGTATTAAGTGAGATTTAGACTCGTCAGAACCTGTTTGTATTTGTGTTTGAACATACCGCATAAACATTCATCTAGATTTTCAACTTAACTTATTGTTTAGAAAACATAGTCAATCCAATGATATAGCACTTATAATAATAAACTGAAGAATACAAAGACTTTTATATTTTGTCACTTCAAAGCGGGAATAACCGCCTACCACCGCGTACCACGACGAGAGTTCCCAGCGACCACGCGTGCACTCTTTCCCAACGAATGGAAGAAAAATGGCGTAGGACGCCAGGACGCGGAACGACCGGGGCAAAAACTCGGTAATTCCGCGAGGGCGCTTCTCTATTTTCCCAAATAAAACTCTGCCGAAGACGCGCCAGCGGCGGAGCTTCGCTCGCTCGGCTGTAACCGCGCGACGCCCGCCGTTCCCGAAGGTGCAACAATAATTATTTCTAATTTCTGGTTATGCAAAAATACGTAAAGCTTAAGCACCCCGGATAATAATATCCGTTTCTCCGTAGACGCTCTCGGGGGTGCGGTGAATTTCGTTCCGCGGAACGCTTGCCCGACCGCAAAGCATAGGCCACGGGGTAATTTGCGTGGAACGACGTCGGTAAGACGGAAAATACCGCCGTTTCTCTCCTTGGAGGCGAATCGCCCCCACGATTTGAGTTTTCGCGACGATCCCGCGTTATACTCGCCGCGCCTAGGCGTTTGCAGCGTTCGATAAGATGGGAAACCGCTGGGGGTTGTCGTTGACAGGTCTGATACACTTGTCTAGGGGGTTTGGAGAACATCGATTCGCAACTTTGACTGATAGCTTGCGACACGTGGAATTAATTCTAGTAGGAATCGGGACAGATTGTGCAGGATCTGATAGAATGTTCTATTTGGGAGACTTCTGTGCCCACTTGGGAGATTTTCAAAATTTGTTTTCTTTCACAGCCTACCATAAATGAACTCTAACGCCTAAAGACGCTACGTGCACCATCGCTGATAAGTAAGGATTATAAGTAAGGATTATATTTCTGGCCAGTACAGCAATAAATAAAACAAATGTTTAAGGGTATCTAACAATGATCATAACAATATATTAGATAATTAAAATTCCGTTCTTCAATTTGAATTTCGTTAAAATCGAATCGGACGATTCCACGCCGAGTTACATGGTACAATGAGGGTAAAATTTAATAATTATATATTTAAAAAGACAATTATTTAACAGTATCTAACAATGACAGTAACTACCTATTAGATAGTAGAAACTCCACCCTTTAATTTGAATTTTGTTAGAATTCCAGACTTCCCTATTTTATAGACAATTATAAGAGAGTGACAGACGTAGTGACCTATATACATACAGCGTCCTTGCGAGGCCGTCCAATTCTGAGAAATACTAGTAAACATTGTAGTATTTCCTGAATGGCCCACCCCTCTAAATTCCTTGACATAATAGTAAACATTGTAGTACTTCCGGGTTAGGATACCCCTCAAAGCTGTTTAAAAGAGAAACATTTATATCCACTTTTCCTGACGATCGATTTTTATGAAATTTGGTATACAGGGGTTTCTGAGGTCGCTGATTCCAAATCTGAACTCAAAATTTAGACATTCAAAATGGCGAATTCAATATGGCGGACCAAAATACGAAAATTGATTTGGTTTGGATGAAATTGGTATACAGGGGTTTTCGGGGTCGCTGATTCCAAATCTGAATTCAGAATTTAGAAATTCTAAATGGCGGATCCAATGTAACGGGACAAAATGCGAAAAGTGAAATTATTATACAGTAATAATTTATGATGTATATTATTTATTCATTAAAAGTGGTAAGTGACCATATATTTATGGACGGGGGTTTGCATACAACATCTTATAACCAGTTCCCTTATCATTTATAAAGTTGTCAACGTATGGCCACGTTTCAATTGTAACGATTAAACGCGATTCAGCCAGCACTGACTATCGAGCTGAACGCAGTAAAAGGCGACGTGCTTCACGAGCGTAAACGCCAGGCAAGTTGTATCGTTTTTGTTGCCCCTGAAAAGTGCTCGCCGACATCCGATACGCGCGCATCGCCCATGAAAATGATCCCCGCGTTATTTGTCGCATGCGGCTGCCAGTCGAACATGGCAGACTTAAAAGCAGTAAAATTTACCCCATGCGTATAATTTGATATACACCGCGCGAACCTGATTACGCGACGGAAACGCCAGAGGGGAGAGACGAAGCGTCGTTCGATGGGGTGACCAGAGGGCACAAGTGGCAACAAATCGGTAGGAGGCCATCGACGGTGGGAAATGGCTGCTTTATTGTCCACGGAAGAATTGTCACTGGCATATATCCCGCGCCTGTCCGTTAGTTACTTCCTCGTAATGCACGGTATTATCCCCGAAAACCATGGCGGCTCGCTCGATTTTTCGCCCATCACCATCACGTCGCCTGTTGACGCTTTGGCGACGGACTTAACGCGCCGTGATAATAGAGAGTTTTCGATTCTCGATGATTACTCGCCATTATGATACTCTCGGACGCGGAGATGGACGAGGAGAGACAAACGATTCGATGGTGTAAATGGTACACATTTACACCTGCGACTTCTCCGATAAAACACTATCACCATACGTCCCACCGCCACATGTATAAAAGCCCGCAAATCCAATTGAATTGTAATTAACATAACCCCATGAAGAATATTTTTCTTAGACAACGTACTCCTATTTAGTATGATGCAGGATCGCTTATATTTAAGTTTAGCACGCGAACCAGTAAGCGATCTAACGTTGACGAGCAACCGGGAAAGTGTTTTGCTGTTTGTTTTCATTGAGGGACATAAAAATTGGAACAAGGTCGGCAATGAAGGTATTGATTTTTCACGGATGGAAAGAATCGCCGCATTCAATGAACCTTCGCGCTCCGTTAAAGCGATACGGCTTATCGAGAATGCATTACTATAAATTCGCGTGTAAACATAGCGAGCCATGCACCGAGCAACGATACAGCAACGAAACGCCGCCCGTAAAATTCGAGTGATCCTAGGAAAATACAGAGCCACCCAATCGTTTCGTATTGCTTTACAGAGCGACCGGAAGTAATCGCATTGAATAAAACACCGTTCGGCTATAAAATAGAATTCATATACTTCTGGCGGTGCAGTTTCAAGCATTGCTGTCTGTTGTGATTTTTTCGACCATAAATCAAGACGAACAGAAAAGGTGAAATACGCCAAACGTGTACGTGCACCCTGGAAATCATGATAGGTATATGAGGAAAACGTGGAACGATGTTATTAAACCAAACAATCGTCGGTCATAACGAATTCGTAATCTCGTTATTATACAGTTCTAGCCAACGTTAGTTCTGAATTTTAAATTAAACCAAAACTCTCAGAAGAATGGGCAGATGTTTGTGTAAAATTCCTGGCTGAGGAAACCGCGGCTCGCAAAATTGAGGGAAGAAGACATGGCAGAACGATGTTAAATGTTGTTGTTAAATATCTGTCTAAAATTGTTAAATCGTATACTTTCCGTTTTTATTAAATCTTCATCCATTGCAAAAGCAACTTTAACAAGAGGAATTGAATTTGTGGGATGTACTGCAACAGAAATGGAAAGCAGTCAAAGCTGAAACTTCATAAGCATTGATAACAAGATTGCCCTAAATGTGCGGTTCTATGTGTACTGCTAAGAGCGAGTACTTTAATGAATGCAAAGTAAATCATTTATCCAATTGTTTGAAAATCCTGTCAATTAATTCAAATATGATTACTACATTTTAATAAAAATGAATTTATCACAAAATAGCTTATTACTCGCATCGCTCCTCGAAAAAAATCACAAATACGATAGTGTATTAAAATTAATAACCGGTAGCATAGTATCCCCATCACTATACGATGTACCTGGTGAGCTACCTTGCTTAGAGTCTTGTACCCTAACAAAATGCTTCAATGAGCGCCAACTTGACCATGCCAAGATAAACCCACGATCGACAAAAGCAGCATCGATCCCCGAAATCTCGCAATCCAGGCGAATCGACGTCGAAAATCATCTGTACCACGTTCGCCTCGAAGATCAGGCCAGGACAGGTGTCGATGGTGATTCGACTCCACCCCGTCAGTCGCCTCATTCCCGTGTCGTGATCCTAAAACGCGTTGTAACACGGCCGAACACTCGAAAATATCGTCTCCAGGCAGCTGCGATGATTAACGACCGTCAATAACCACGCTTGTTAATACCGCGTCCCGATTATCGTAGAAGTGTTTATAGCATCGGCAAACGTGAATCGAACGCGGCAGTATGTAAATCGCTCGTATAACACGGAATACACGCGGAGCTACACGTAACGCAAGGCGCAAGCGCGGCCTGGTCCGCGCCCCAAAATGTTCCTGGGGCCGCGCCGTTACGAACGATACAAACGATGTTTAGTCACCGGGCAATATACTAATGGTATGTACATAGAAATATAGAGAAACGAATACACACTGAGTATATTTACAATGAATTAACGGGGGCGTTAATGCAAAATCCCCCGGTCTACTTCGCCATTAGTTTAAACAGATTTCCAACGCTCACGACCTCTCGCATCTACATAACCGGGCTACGAGGCAAAATTAAACACTCCTTGGCTGAAAACCGAACCGCAACGACTCGGTCCACTGGAACCAAACGAGTGACGGACCTTCTATCTGTCCTAACTATAGAACCAAACAGAGATACTACGAGAGTCATTCAAATGTAAACCGTAACGTTTTTAGACAGCTTTATTGAGGATGGATACAAATTTTCTACGTAGTTTCCTTCAACAGAAATACATATTCTCCATCAGATAGGAAGCTTTTCGATCCCATCATAGAAAATAGAATTTACCTGACCCAGTAGTCAATTACGCACGTACAGTTAAATTTGTGTATCGCTTTGAAGGAGAAAGCGAGGCTGTTTTGGACCATATTGTGATCTGTAACGAACTATGGGTCTATCATGTAAGACATTTGTAATTACGTGAGGATGCAATCTTTAATTAACTTTAACAAATCTACACTGCGCGTTCTTACAATCTTCGCGACGTTCACTTTCTTGTGCAGTGTTTTTCATATTCTGTGTGTGGCGCGCCTTTTTCCGCCGTTAAGTAGGAAACGCGACCCCCACTCTCTCTTGAGGAAGACCTCAATGTAGCCGGCTTTACGGGGCCTGGTCCACGTCACGTCGACGAGGTGGTGGAAGTTGTTCGCTCTTGCCGAAGTTCGGTGATTCTCGTATGTAACTATAGACTAGTTCGATTTATGATGAGATCTTCAAAGATTTTTTTTCTTTCTACCCTCGTATGCCCAACTTTTGCAGTATTCTATCTCTTTCTACTATGTACTCATTGTCAGATCCGCTCCGTTGCATTCCTGCTTCAACGAATTAAATAGTAATCAGTTTTAATAAATTCTTTCCGCCCCTCCCTCCGAAGCGAGCCAGATTGCCCGACTTTCTTTCTCGGCTCGTCGGAAATTTTATCTTTCTGAAAGTTTCATAACTAACGGCTGCATCGGTAATGTATCTTCAGGGTTTCAATAAAGCACGAAGGGCTGCGGAAATAATGAGGGACGCCGCCCACGCGTGCACTTCGTCAGCCGTTCCCTAATTAATTCTGAGCAATCGCGCAGAAGTTTAATCCGATGCGTCAGCGATCGTCACGTGGGGATACATTGGAAGGGTTGCTGTTCGCTGTGAAGCGTTTCTATACTCTGTACTTCTTGGTTCAATTCGAACTATCGCTTCTTATTGCAACCGTACACGCGTTCACGGCGAGTTAATACTCGAAGACAACCTTGGGGAATTATTAAAATGGAAAATATCAAGTTTAACCCTTTGACGAGTACGGACGCATCGATGGGTCCAAAGATATTCAAGCCAAACAGTTTGTGTATTAAGGTATGCAGTAAAATATATACAAGAAATAAAATATTGTTTACGTTATGGAACAAAACTTACTCATAAATCGTGTGCATTTTTCAAAAATGCTCACACGTTAAAGGGCAAAATTTAAATGCGTGAAAACGTAATCTCTGAAGTATATCGTGCAAAATTTGTGCGGGGAAAATATTGAACAATGGCGTCGAGGTTAAAATACCTAAACCTGTCTTCTTGAGATGTCTGACCATATACACACCTTAACTACTCGCTGGTTTCTACTAGCACAGAGTAAAATAGAACGTAAAATTCCTGTCAGGAATTTTTTGAACCTATTCTCGTAACAGCCCCCGAATACCTAAAAAGTAGTCCACGGATACGTCATGTTTCCAAAAAATCGACTATTGAAAAACCCTGTAGGGAAGTAGTTAATCTCAAGTTTACACGGTGCGTTCAAATTCGGTTGAGTTGGAGTGCCTGGAAAGTCGCGGAAAATCCCGAACGGTGGTCGGATAGTGAAAATAGAACTTACCCGAATACTTTTCCGTCTGCATCTGTTCAGTTGGCACGGCGAAGTTTCCCGTAGCGTTCGGCGGGCAACCATTTCGATTTTGCTGCGATCGCAGAGTGTGAGTCGCGTGGAGAGACGGGCCGCGCGGCGGCACTTCCGGTGGCGCTGGTTCCGGTGGTGAATCTCTACCCGTGTCTGCAAAGAAACATGCGGAAATTCGTACTGTCGCACTTGCTCGCAATAAAACGTCCGCATTCTATACGTGCACTTGTGCATCTGAAGCATTGAGACGGCTAGAATTCTACGTTTTTCTATGTAACTTGATTTCAATTCAATTCTGGATATTAATTGTACCTATGGATCTGTACGAGCTTGGATTATTCATTTTAATAAGTCTAATTTAACCTTTGACACATTAACTGCCAACTACGAGATGTCTTGTAGTTCAAATTGATTGCAATTACACACGGGATAAGTTTATAGCCTTTTGAGTCACGAGTTATTGCAATAGAAGATCGTCAATTTTCTTTTCAAAATAACAAACTTAATATCACTTTTTATTATAAAAATAATAACCTAGATTGCACATCTGTATTAAATCTTGGCGCCCAAGGCAAAACGCTTTAAATATGCCTGGCAGTGAACGGGTTAAGCGATAGGAAAAGATTCCACGTCTTTAATTTAAGCTATTTTCGCACTAATAGAACTCAATTTTAATCGAACGAGTGTCAACACTGTTTTAAATAAAATGGCAAATAAAACTAATTCTTGAATGTTTTAATGTAGATTTGTAAATGTGTTCCTATTAATATTCTAAAACAACCAGTCTCAATACTTCCTAGACACATGTTGTATAACAAGAATAATTTAAATATCGATACAATTATATTAAAGTCCATTCCGTCTCATTTACGTCCCCTTATTCGCGGCTGGGTCCACGTAATAGCGATAACCGCCCAGTGGAAATGCGAGAAATTAAACGGCATCAATAACTAACTATCTCCTAATTAAGTTTCATGCATGCGGATACCAAGGATATATTTCGCGCGGGACTGTGTTCGATTTCCTGGTGTGCACGAAAAAAGAGAGAGAGAGACATGGGTTATGTAGGGGAACCTTGCGATCCTGGTATTAACCGCATTATTATAATGTCGAGCTCATTATCCAAAAGTGCACATCAAAAGCTGCAATAGCTGAGGCACGCAAAATGCAAATGCGAGTGTGTTTCTATGCTGTGGATGCGACGTGCCTGAGTGTTTGCCTATGATGCCCGTAGCATGCATCTTCCTTTGTGTGAGGTGTTGGTGTCTCTAACGAGAAGATGGTGTAGCTGTAGAATCATCGACTGTAATAGTTACGCTTGGTCTGTTTTCATGAATTTAAAGTGACAAGAAAGTGACGAATAGTGTCGAATTTGTTACGAAACATATTTAATAACGTTGGTATGAATAGATGTGTGGGTATTGGTCAAATAAACTACGCGTAGTAAGTCTATTTACTGATTTGTTTCTCATGTACAATTGGCTTTGATAACAAAAACCTTATTGTATTTTTTGTACGATATAATGAACATTCCTACTTCGGGTTTACAATAAACAAATATTAATTCAGAGGAATGTTTGATCGTTAAATTAACTGAAATTAATATTTACATTTTATTAATATTATTAATGCGTTTGTACATGTGCACGGTGCACGTTTCACGAAACTGAATAAACAGATTGTGCACGCAAATTAACAATGAAAGCCAATTTTCGCACTGGCGTGGTGTTAGGTTTCCCTGTTTTAAATATAAACACTTATTACGGCGTCAAAGCCGCAACGACAATTCTAAAAATTTTTCATTTCCGCTCACGCTGCGACGTTCCGGCCCTTAGGGCTTCGTGTTGCGGGCGTTCCGAAGTCAAGTTGCTTATAAAGTTATTCAAACTTGTAAGGAACTCTTCCCAGGGAATAATTAAAGTTACCTAAATATAAAGGGCACAAAGGAAGGGCTGCCAGGCATGCTGGAAGCAGCACAAATATTCGAGGCCGTACTCCATGAAAGTACCGCCGCGTTGCGCCCATAGCCTCGGAAAATAAACACTGTCGTTATTGTTTAGTCAAATTTATGCATTATGTGAACGAAGTGTAACACTTCAATTTCAATTATACGCAATTTATCGACAACGTTCCTGCTCCATGTATCGAATTACGTTTGATATTTGTAGTAACAGAAATTAAATTCGTTCTGAGAATTTCACGAATAAAATTGAACAGGTAGATCTGTTGTTCATAAATGAAACCAATAAATAAAATATATCTCTGATTAAACGACCAAAAGTGTTTAGATCATGGGCATTGGGTTGCCCAGAAAGTTCGTACCAATTTTTAAGAAAAATTCAAATGTGCCTTCTATCTGTACATTCTACACAATACTTGTATATTTTCCATAATTAATATATATATATATATATATATATATGGTATATATATGGTATATGGATTATAACATTTTACCTACCAATCGACTTAGAAACAGTTTACAACTTAGAAGAGGATTTTGTACGATAGTGTGTATTAATCTAGGCTGACATTAAATTCTCCATACTGTTGCTGGGTATATTGAAAACCTCGTCTGTTTCCTTGAATTAAACGTTGTTATTAGACAACCAAAAACACAGTTAATAGGTTCCTCTAGGTAGATACTGGAATTAAAAAGTCTAGATAGCCTTTCGGCAAATAAAATGTTAAATAACATAGATACCATTTTGTTCCACAACGTTTCCACTTTTAAAAATGTATTTTATTTGTTTTCAAGCATTCCGATATATTCAGACCTGTACCAGCTACCAAAAATCGGCATGGATTTCCAGACAACCCGATACATTGCAGGGGTTGGATGCAGACACGACTATTCTAACTTAGCAAGGAGCTGTACGTCGCTGGTAGATAAATGCGTCTTCTAGTAGTCATTTGTTCAACTCGATTAACAAGTTTGGCGCGAATTATTCGCACTTGCTTGGCGCAATCTGTAGTTTATAAACGTAATCCATGTATCCTGTGCACAAGACAATCGTAGCATGGTTGCGCGACAGAAAGTGCCTGTAACACGGGACGATCGTTGGGTGGATCGATAGTGTGTTAAATATATATGTATATTATATATAATTGAGGCAATACATAACCATTAGGGGCTGTTAATGTTACAGGGGACATTATTGTAAATCAAGGTTAACTGCAATACGGTGGTTTATTACGCTCTCGCGAAGCTGTGCAACTTGGCTGCCGCAACTCCGCAGCTAGATAATGGAATTTTGGTCTTCGGCCATTTGGATTAAAATCTATTAACTCGGCGATCGCAACTTGCTCTCGTTTGCGTACACCTGTGCTTCATTGTGGGCGTAAAATTGTATTGCAGCGTGTATAGTACTGAATCATTGATATACAAACTGATTATTTTAAGTAATATTATAATATGAAGAAAGAGTTTATACATGGTTTCCGGAAATATTTAACTCTTTGCACTCGGATGTCTCTTCTGAGGGGACATCGTAAGTCCAGGCAAAGGATTAGTGATTACACAAGATAAACTTATGGGAGCGTAAAATTGGTAAAAGTGTATGATTCCTTGAAAGATTCAATTCAAATATCACGAAAAATAAAATTTATATATGGTACGTGTAGTATAGTAGATATATTTATAACAGATGTGAGCTTGTGTTACATGGAAAAAGAATCTGTGAATAGTCTACACCTTAAAAAAACGACAAACAGCACTTGTATCAGAAAGTGTGATGTGGAAACAAGGAAATTTTGATTTTTGACACAAATATGTTCCTCCATGTCTAAAGATTCATACAAGCTCAAGTATCATTACAGTAAATTACATGTTTTATAAATTACGTTATGCAAAACGACATGATTCTTGTTTGCACATTCTGTAACGATATGGCTCCGAGTACAAAGGGTTAAAGTAAAAACATAGTATTGTAATATTCACATTTTGACCACAGTATTCTATACTTTCACTTTGGATATTTAAATAAAATTATGTACTAAATCCTTTTCTTTAAATTAAACGACAAAAGAAAAGACTATAAAAATACAGATACCTCTCTGTATCGTGTACACGATTCCTGAAGAATACAAAATGCACATCCATCGAGCGTTTATCATAATGAATTCCCAATGGCTGTAAGCGTGAGGCGCATTCGTTTCGAGCTTGTTCAGAAGCATACGCCTGGCAAGCACAACATCGAGAGCTACACAGCGCCACAGTCACACATAATTTACATACCTGTGAAGTAAATAGGCCTGGGCAGACCTGTGCGTCAAGGAATGTGCAAAGAGAGAAAAGTGCATTAGTGCGGCGAGGTTGGCTGTGCGCTTGTGTGAACTGAAACGTGCTGTTACGTTAAGCCGGCTTTCGCTAGGTGAACGGAACCAGACTAACGCGTGAACGACGGGTGATGAGCGTGGAGAAAAAAAAAAGAAGGCGAAGAAGAAATAAAAGGTGGATAAAAAAGAAAAAGCGAATGACGTTGAATGGCACGGTGGCGCGTTAAACGGTAACGACGATGTAACGAGAGCGTGGCCTACATAGCGAAGAATCGTTCGTCTGTAATTAGACCGTTCAAACTCGCTTTCCACGGCGTCGACAGGTCGAAAACTTTGCTCATTAACGCGCGAGACTCGTTTCGTTTTTCATTAAAATTCCCTGACGCGATAATTGATACCGAAGCGCAACACGTTTGCGTCTGTTGCGGCGTTCAACGATGTCACCTTCGACGAATAACGCGGATTCGTGGTGTGACGCAACTGGCACCAACTTCCGGGTGGCAAATCGACGAGCGTTTCACGGGAGAGCTTAAATTTGGAGACGCGGAACCGATTTTCTGGTAATTCGATGGTTGTCTGTTTTAATATGCAGCAGACAGTGACGTGGACACGAGAGACGAAGCGTTTAGGGGTCAACATTCTCTCCAGATTTAATCCATATAACTTTTTAACACGTTGGTCGCCACGTCATTCAGAAATGGGTGACGCGACTTTCCATTAAGGAACTAAAATATCCATTTCGCAGGTGAGACGGTAATGAATTCTAATCTGGTTAGAATTCGTGAATTTCGTGAGGTTACAAAATTAAATACTAGGACAAGTGTTGAATTATTTAATCTTCAAGAGTCTCGGGACAATATTTTTACTCTGCGGAAATTTTCACTAGTTTCAGTCTGAGAGCTACCGTATTAACCCTTTTAAAAAAATATCAGCTTATAGGGGATGATGAGAAGAAACTTTTTTATATTTACAGTTTATTCATAAGGTGCTTAGTTTCGAAAATAAAAATTCAAAATTTAGAAGTTCGTTGCAAAGTTTGATTTTCAGGAAAAAGTCAATTAAGTTTCTAATTTTTATTTTTGAAAGTAAACGTCCTATGAATAAACTTTAAATATAAAAATGTTCCACATTATCGTTCTCTATAAGCGGATATTTTTTTTAAATTTACACCTTTTCTCCTTTTACAATTTCCAGCAATAATCGTCCCGCAGCCAACGTGTTAATAATCAATGCCACCTAACTACTAACAGCCCCACGGCTTCAAAAAGAAAATCAACGTTTAAAAGATATTTAAAGCTACGGTAAAAACAAATGGGGGGAGAATTTGTGCTCTGATTGTTACGTTAAACCGAATACTCACAATCAGTGGGAAACACTGAATAAAACAGCACCGAATGTGATAAATACTGTGAGCTCGTCAACGCGATTGCCGGGTTGGTTACGATTACGTTGAAAACGTACGAGGAAGATTGGTCGGGGGGTTGGAAATTACAGACGAACAAGGGACGAAGACCGTTCTGGTGCGAGCTGGGCTCGATATTTTCCGTAATAAGCGGTAATAATTGCTTAATTAAACCGGACCGTGAAATGCGCAATGCGTTTCTGTCAGCGGCAGCCGCGTCGATCCCGTATCTTGGACAACTTTACCGTCGAAATGTACATTCGTTGCAGTTATTGAACAATTTTCCGGCATTGTTCGAGTGTTGGGAACACCTGTAACGCTCAATTACAAAGTCGATATCGCGCGTCGACGACGAACGAGAAAAACGTCTGGCTGGCGTCGTTTCGCCCTTGTGAATCCGCGATGAGTTATTTTCACGGCTC
Organism: Hylaeus volcanicus; assembly: GCF_026283585.1. Classification (NCBI taxonomy): domain Eukaryota; kingdom Metazoa; phylum Arthropoda; class Insecta; order Hymenoptera; family Colletidae; genus Hylaeus; species Hylaeus volcanicus. The sequence goes on along the minus strand of NC_071979.1, from coordinate 18,696,759 downwards.
TCTGCGTCCCGACGCCCCGTTTATTGCGAGTGACGCGAACGGATCCGACGTTACGTTTCCTTCGATTTGCCTGTTCCGCGGACGTGGACGTGCTGCTCGCGACAAATTAACGTTTGGATAAATTATTCATTCGGTGGAGCGCTGTCATTCGACATTTTGAGACGGAGCACAGCGAGACGAATAAATAGATCTTGTGGACAGAAGCGAGATTGTTCCAGTATTTAGCAGTTACTGAATTATAACTTTACTGGGTTGCTCGATAGATATCTTTAGAATAATTAGTTTGAAAATAAATGTAACTCGGTTCCTTTATTATCGGAATGCATTACTGTGCCAGGAAAAAAGGGAATCGTTCTCTTTTATCTTTTTCACATCTTCACTTCCACAAACCGTAAGGTCCGAGTTGTAAGGATGTCGAAGTGACCCAATAAGCGAGACAGTTTGCAGTCAAGCAAACGGCGCTGCGCGTTTCGGTTAGTATTTACCCCCCGAGAGCGGAGTCGCGGAAGATTAAACGGTGCGTGGCGTCTAGGTTATTGCAACCGACGCAAGGAAATTTATAACTTTTAATTTGGTCCGTCGACGCGTATCACGCCCACGCATTTATCAAAGTGATTCCATTTCGCGCGTCGGCCGGCTCGTTTCAACCTGAAACGATGCAAATTGGCGTTGTCGGGATCGTTTAAACATGAATCCTCTTCGGATGTCAGCGGTGGAGGGGTGGATATTCAACGGGGCCGATTTCTCGTTATTTATTTACGCTCTTAATCAGATGCGAGATCCCGATATAGACATTGACGAAGTGGAAGTCTAGTCAATCGCCGAGGCAGCCAATCGCAGATCGCGCGGGAGCATAACGGACGAAAGGGGTGAGCCAAGGTTATCCCTCATCCGTGGTCGCTGCCTGGATAGAGTTAGTCAGACACTGCAAGGGTGTGCAAGGTGGCCGACAGTGACTTGATGCGGTTAGCGATTCGCGCTGGTAATTCGATTTGATGGTCTAATGCCTCCGTCACGTCCGACGGTACATATTCATGTAAATACGAATTATTTCCCGGGATACACCAGCGGCACTGCGGTCGCAACGTTCGTTGACCACTCGAGCATCGCTTGAGATTCATTCCTTTCAAGTCCTCGCGTTGGTAGAAATTTAGTCGACATCCTTGCGAAGAATTATGGCAATCCGGTTACTAAACGTATTCTCGCATCGAAAATTTACGAATATTGTAATCATATTGGGATATATGTGTTAGTTTTCTCGATTAAGATCGTACAATTGTATTTATTATAAGAAAATTGTGCTTGAAAATATGTAGTTTGTATTAATTCGAACAGAAACTAATCGAAGGGAGTAACGTGTATTAACATTACTAACCCTTTGCGGTCGTATGTATACTTTCAGCCACTACAGTAGAGAACCATGCTAAACTTATATTGTATTCAGACTGAAATGATTTAAACCATTAGACAATGGTAATAGATTCTAAGATATTAATGTAATAATAGATTAATAGAAAGTGATCGAAAATATGTGATAGAAACGTTAGTAATTATAAGTTACACAAGAAGATATGAACCAGTAGGTGAAATATCTACAAGTTAAATATTTCAAAGACAAAAATATTGAATATTGTTACGTTTTCTGTAACAGATTGCAATGAATACCAAGTAGTCGAAGATATTTAGTAGAATTCCAAATAATATTTTACAAATTGTGTTAGGCGAAGCTTTACGAAGGCATTCTCGCTTTTTAAGATATTACAAAAACAATACTCCATAGTGGCAAGAAGAAAGTTACCGAAAGATACCACATGAAGGAGAAGTATTTTAATACATATATAAAAACATTGGTGCGTATGTATATCTGACCATATCACGGCTGAACCACTGAATCTATCTACCTTATATTCGCAACATATGTTCGTGCAGTGCTCTGGATTGCTTTTGTTTCTTAGACTCCCCTAGGTTGCGCTGGGGTCATTATTTTCGAAAATTCTTATTTATGGACCGATTTGGCTTAAATTCACCCTACATAATACTTAAATAAAAAGAAAGTCTTTGGCCAAATTGTGGACCCGATGGGTGAGGCTGTGGTGGAAATATACATAGAATAAGCATAGCGTGTGAAACCGCGGAGCACAGCTAGTAGAATATAATTTTTACATAAAAACATTGCATTAAAACACATTATTGCGTAAACATATATCTAAAGTTTACAATAGAATTAAGCAAATGACCGTTAGACATTTTTATTCCAGCTCAGGGAATAGAATCATCCTTCTTCCCCCATTTCATCATCCGATAAAGTTCAGCCTGTTAAGATTTCCGTTACCCCGAAAAAGACTCTTTACTTGCTTCCTGCGAAAGGTATAACGATTAAGCCCGATATTAGGTTACCGCACGGTCGTGGATTTTCGACCGAGAACGAAGCGGAAGAAGTGCAACGGTAACGATAATGGCGAACACGGACTATTGGCATAGTTTTCAAGTGGTGCTTAAAATTATTCCTATTTCGAGAAAACCTGGCCGCGATCCAGACCGCCCAGTCGCTATCTTTTTGCCGTGGGTTTGCGATGAAAAAAAAAACAAAAAAAATATATTTTCTTCCATTTCGCTATCGATATTTCTTCCATGTTCCAGTTCCCCCCCCCCCCCCGCCGTTTTTGGTTATAAATTATACGCTACTCCCACGATCGTGTTTCACATTAAATCGCCGCTCGGGGGATCGGATGACCCGTCCGTTTCGAAGATACGGCTGTTACCCGCATTATTTGCAATTTAAATAATCCGACAGATCGGTGATTAATCGGCCGGTTCGACAACATTTTTCCTGGTCGAGTAAGCCAATATCGAGGTCCGTCTGGGATTTATTAGGGCGATCCAGAAAGTATTCAGCGTTTCCGATACTTTAATTGATCAAATCGTAACTGTAACGAAAGAGAATTTCAAGTACGGTGATGCATGGTTCTCTGCCATCGTTCTGAAAGCAATTTTATTCCTCCGCGATACCGTTCCTGTTCTCTGGATGCAAACAAAGGTTAGGAAAGCCGATGTAACGTCTGAACGATAACTTCATTTATAAAACTGTAATTTTGTTTCCAATAATTGAGTGTTACTACTTTGTTCCATCTTGTGTATAATCATTCAAGGCACACGAGCCTCTCGAAGTCCAATTGTCGATAATTAACAATATCGAGCACAGTATGAAGAAATATTCAATGCGTGACTGACGTCATCCTACAATTTGTAATTCTATTCTAAATCTTCGACGCTATATTGCCTGTCGGAATGTCCCTGCGGTCTAATGGAGGCATCTCGTGGCATCTATTAGCAAATGGTTCCCAACGGCCAGGGCTCGCCCACGTTAATCCCGTGCTGCTCACCGCCAGAAAGACGATTGATATTACATTAGATCACCGTAGTCTAATACAGACCAGCCGAAAACCACGTTATTGAATTGCTGGCCGTCAGGGGACTCGGCACAATTACGCTCACTCGTCGACGCTAACGTCATAGACGCGCAAGACTCCCTTCCTCAAGAACAAGTAGCGTAATGGTTTCTAAATTTTTCGTAAAGCTTCACCTTGAAGTAAGCAGCAATTACCTATGGTTATTGGTTATTGGTCTTGCAAGCTCACTTACGAAGCCAATATTTCCAAGAAAATTAACACTTCCGTTACTACCGGGTGTGTTTGTTACATTAAGGTTACATTGAGTCTCCACACAGTTCCAGCCTGTCTCCCTGCGATTTCTGGGTGTTCCCAAAATTGAAAAATCCTCTTCAGGGAAGAAGATTCAATGACGCGGAGCAAATAATAAGGAACGCGACGAAGCACCTGTTGGCTACTCCGGAAGTTGAATGGTTTCGAAAGGGAAAATATCGCTGGAACAAGGTTGTAGCTTCGAAAGCAAAGTACACTGAAGGGTACATCATCGCCACTGAATATATTTAACTCTTTCTCTTGCTGCAGTACAAGATCGGATACTTTCGGACACAACTCTTATAATTTCGACTTCTACAAATAATTTTTACATTTTTACTCCTGTGCTTTTTAAATTCTCTCGATATTTCAATTAGTTTTGGACCATTATTTATAGAGGAATAAAATGTCTGTATATCAGGTATGTCGACGATAGCGATACATAATCGTCGGGAAGTTCGATTCACCGATCCGTGTTAACAGCCATCGCCTCACCGACTCGGCCCTAAGGGCAAGACTCTCAGCCACCTATCCGTCTTGGGAGAGGCTCCAGTACCTAATATATAACCCTATGTGCGCGTGGCAGCCCGAGGAGCGCTACATAGACAGCAAGGGCCCGGGTCTTAATCCGCGTCGCTAATTTCCACGGAATCTACGTGTAATGCGATCACACTTCAGCAAGCAGAGGCAATGGCTGCTCGCCCGCGTCGCTGGATTCCCGGATGCAACGATCCGTGAAGCACCAGGGCCTCGATATTTGCCCTGGTCCACCGGACCCACCCCCTTCGCCCAGAGCCTTCGTTCTCCAGCCCCCTGTCGACTCCATCGCGGTATCAGCGGACAGACTAATTCGGTAGCCAGGATCCCGCGTCAACGAAACACGGGCAAACGAGATCCTGGTCGAAATTTCGTTTAAAAGTTTGGCTTCCAGCCGCTACCGTCGGCCAGGGAGAACTCGAGAAGCCGCAAAGCTACTTTCTCATCTCCGTGGTAACGCTAAAACTGCGTTACGCGGCGCAACCGAGGAAGCTGGCCGAGCGTCGTCCGCGGACCAATTTAGGGCCTAAATACCCTCGACATTCCAAAACAATATAGTCGCTCGGCTAACTTCCGCGCTGACCTACGCTCTAACTAGCCCGTACCCGCCTAACTGCAAACTCGGTTACCGTTCCCACCTCCTCCGCCGCTGCGCTTTGTTCCTATCCTTTTCTTGCTCCTTTCCGCGCAACACTCGCTTCGAAGGATTCATCTGTCATCTGGCGACTTCTAGCGGGAATCTTGAGAATTTATTTTGGAATTTACTTATTGCAAATGCTTAGGGTCTGAAATAATTTGTTTACTGTAAATCCATCTACGTCGTAGTCATCAGCATCGACACTTAACAAGATCTCTGTGAGTATCAGCGTAGGCAGCAATTACCTTGATCAGGTGTATCGCCAAAACAGCGTTACGAGATTAGATTCCATTCTAAACTCTACATTCCGAAACAATACCAGTCTCTCCTCAACTTCTTCGCTGGGTTAGGTTCTAACTAGCCTCGCTCGCGCCACTAAACTGCTAACTCGGTTACCCTAGCCGCCTCCTCTACGCTCCGCTTTGTTCCTCGCTCTCCTTTTCTGGTTGCTTTCACCCCGTTCCCTTCGCTCGCCACCCACTTTCAGCCTCTTTGTCCGCGTTAGTCGCCCCGATGCGGAGTCTGGCAAACAGAGCGGCAGCTCGTCGTTACCCAACTCCCAGCTACCAGTTACATCCACCGCGTCGCTGCTGAATTCGACAACAATGAACTTAACTCTCAAAACCAAGAGTACATTGGTTATTTAACGAGCCGACGCATAAGGTAGTTTGTCGATTACGACGCTGTTACGACGGCAGCCGACGCGTCTAGAACATTTGCCTTTGCTTAAGATCCTTCGCCCTCGGCCGTTTCTCGAAGCATCGCAATTACGATGTCGGAGCGCACGTCGTCTAGGGGGGACCGAGTAGGCGCCACGAGAAATCCGAATTTAATTGTAACACTTTCAGCCTGACGAATATCGGGGAGATGCGATGGAACCAATCTGTGGACAAACTAATAGATACGTACTCGACATTTCTCGTGCATCGCGTTGAGATTCTAAGACATCGAGCTAGCGTATACTTGCTGGTAGGGATCTTGTGAGGTCGTAAAATCGGTTGGAAATCGATCTTTACAACGGGAGTCATATTTCAATAACTTTATTCTTTTTATGTTTGTTCAGTGTTCACACATAATTCTGTAATTCTGTAATTCTGTGTTATATTACTAATTGCGGTCGGCTTAAGTTGTAAAAATCAACTTCCGACCGACTTTACAACCTCACGAGACCAGTGGCTATTGTAGCTGTAAGACACTCGACACATTTGAGAAAATCGACTGGACCTGCTGCTTCGCCAGCCCGAAAATGTCGTCGACCGCAAAGGGCTAACACCATTCGTATAAATTGAACAGCCATTACTTTTTTATTGTAATATAGAGGAAAATTAAATAAAATTTCACTTGGTTTCACCATAAATATTATGAGTTCCAAGGAAATCACAAGCACGCCCATTTTGAATCCTATCGTCTCGATCATCGACCAGAAAAGACGCTATCGAACAAAGCATCGTGGAAACCGGAGATCCTTCTGTGCAGGGAGTGCCTATTAATATTAAGCTTTTAACGAGGAACACGTTTACACGAAACCTGATTTAACTCCGGCCAGGGGCTCGATACCAGCCGGTAATCCTGTTAGTCCGGTAATCGTATTTGAGGCACGGATCGTTAACTTATCGCTCCGCGGGAAATTTTACGTTGCGATTTCCCGGGACCGGTGCGCTCACGGCAATCGATAAATTCATCCTTGGAGTTTCCGAGCGTATCGAAAACTGCTTTTCGAATCTGCGAGTCCGTTGTTTTATCGCCTAATTACACGGAGAACTCGATGCAACGAGCCGCATGCTATGAGAAAACAAATGCAAAAGATGCGGTGAAAGACGATGAGAATGGCGCGAGAAATTGCGAAGTAGGTGAGACGGAAGTGTTCAGCGGAGGTGGGCAGAATTTTCTTCGAATAACGAATGACGGATAAAAATACGAAAAGGGAAATAATAATTTTATAATTCAGACTGGAATTTTTACTGAATAATTTCAGATTTTTATTGATCGAAAAGTAAATACAAAGATAAAATAATAATTATAGAATAAGTAGAAAGACGAGACAATAATTTCAATTTTTACTGACCGAAAGATTATTGTTTTCTTGTGGTTATTTGATATTTTCTGTCAGGATGAGAATTCTCCCCATCTCTGGTGTTCAACCTAACTTACCATTGGTGAGATGCATGCGAGAGTGCTCGTCGGGGAAGACAGTTTCCGAACGGTCGCTCGCCGTGGAGCTGCTGCTCAAAGCACTCGCATGACCTCGACGTGTTCTTCGCCCCAGGGTGCCACCGCCAGTGTTCGCCTTTTTCGATGGCGCCGCATACACCGTTTCACCTATGACAGTGAAAGAAATTTTTCAATAACTTCGAAAGCATCGAAACGTTTTCTCAAGCTCGTAACAAGAAAATCTACGTTCCCTCTAAAGTAAAATATTAAAATAAATAATTACGTTGTAATTCCTTGCATCGTGGCCATCGAATCACAGTCGTTCATCTCTAATCTCTAATCGACTATAAGCATATTTTGGACGTTACAAAAGGTGCACACGTTGCGTGGACCATCCCGTATACATGCAACGAAACGAGAGAAAAATTGGATGACATTGTTACGAATGAATGGTTGTTTATCCTCCATTCGTTATACGTAATTTTTTGAAATTGCCAAAGTGATGTTAGTGATGTAAGTAGTGAAAGATGATGATTCCCACCGTAAACCAAATTTCCACGATGTCGACATGTTTTTCCTAGCCAAAAACGGGTCCCTGTTCCACCGCGATTTCCGCCGCAGCGACGCTATAATATCAACCGTCGTCGATGCGGAGCGGATGGTTAATATTTACAAGGCCAGAAGACACGGCTGCACAAATGTTATTTCGAACCGGCAGCGACCGTTTCCCCTGCATTAATCGAGCCTGCACGGTGGTTGGCGTAACTTGTAACGCGACGTAACAACGGTATTCGTCTTGCAGCGTTTATGAGTATCATCTTGCGCGTCAGCGAGCGAAACCCGCTCGCGGCGCTAATTAACTCCGTACCGTTACCGTTGCGGGATCTCTCCGATGATATGCTCCCGTTGTAATGATGTCGACGAGAGTTGGTGCTCTCGAGGGGAAACGGCGATGCCTGACGATGATTCGGCGTCAAAGTTGGCGGCGGCGTCGGGAACGGCGTCGTCGGATTGTCGGTGGTCGCGGCACCCTCTGTGTCTGAACCAGTGCGGTACGATCGGTCACCCACACCTGCGCAAGCAAATTTTACTTGATTTGAACATCGATAAACAGGTTTCGACATTACAGATAAATTTAAATGCGAGTTGAATTTCGTGGAAGATTTTTGGAATGCATCACGTAGAGAGATATGATCGATTTAAGAGGGTATTCTATGTAGTCTAGAACTTTAAAAAAATCTAGTTTTTTTTTACATTTTCTTAAAACATAGACCTTTGAAGATATATCTGCCAAAGGATTTTGTTGAATTTCGAATATTAACGAAGTTAGGAATGTCTAAAAAGAACGATGTCTTAAATTTCTCATCAAACCCACATCTTTTAGTTTATGAATTATATTTCACTTAGAACACGTCATCCAATGAGTTAGAGAGGATTCTTTCAGTGTGAGCTAGATTCTACATTGCTACGACTCCTACTTTTTCCATTTCTCTCAAATCCTGACTTCACCATCAACAGACTCCAAACCTCATCGAAAACATATCCATTACTTCAATTTCCTGGATCCTCTTTCTACGCCCATTACCTCATCACCCAGACCCGTGAAACTCGCGCTAACGCATCTGTATCCGTATTGTCATCAGATCGTCTGCCATTCAACGGGACCTCGATATGCCGAACGCGACGCAAATACGATTGTTCAAGATCGACTGGGTGTCATAAACCCAGAGAGCAACGAGGGGAATCAGTAATTCCGGATTTCATCGCGTTTCGGAACACCTATCTGCGAGGTCATTCCGCTCCACGTCTCACCAACCCAGCTCTACGCGAGTAGGCTAGCAAACACGCAACCGTCACGTGTCTTCCGCAGTCATCACGAGAGTGGCATGTTCCGACGATACAGCTATCATTTCGTTTTACTGCTGGAAGTCTTTGGACAGCCATCGCCATTCTTTCCAGGTTTTCTTTCGGACCCGAGCACTTCGATGCGCGTCGTTGCCCTGACCCGCATTTGTTTAAGTTGTCTACCGCGTGGGCGGCTGAACTCCTCCAGCCGCTTAGGAGCAGTCGTTCCCGCTACCCAGTTCTCATTGGGGTGTGTTTACACTGCTGCAGCAAGACGAGCTGCGAGCCGAGACGACTACAGCGTCGAGTCTGTCTCGAGAAGTGGCGCAGAAGACGCTTTGGAGCACTTAATGCGTTTGCTCCCAACGTTTTAGTCGCGCATTACCTCGGCCAGCCTTTTAACCTTCTGGCACATGCCAGCGTTTGTGCGATCGATGCGTGCTTTTAGAAATATAATAAATATCTAGGCTCTGCCTCGTGTCAAATCGTTTCAGACGACTCGCAGATTCGAAGGGAGAGTCAATACCTAAATTCCCTAGTAAATACTCGTGTTGGACACCCAAGACTTGTTCGTCAAACGATACGTTTCCATTGCACCAGCGTCCCTGCAGACACGATCGTGTTATTCTAACCGTGACACAAATTCGACAACCAGAGCCACATCGTTCGCTGCGCCCTGACAGAGCTAGAGAGAAAGCGCCAAACGACGGCAAATAGTGAGTCAGAGTTTTCAGAAGTTTCCGAACCACTGGCAACGAACGGGGATACGCTTAACCCACGGTCTGCTCGAAATGAAACTGCAATTGCGTCTGTTGAACCGTGTGACCCGAATGCCAAGCACGGGGGTGTCCCTGAACGGAGACTGGATCGAGCTGCGCGCGCTGTCATTCCCGCGTCACGGAACGTCGGGCATCGTCGACAAGAATATTCCGTCATGACGGACCGTTCACGGTGAAGGCGAACGGACGATCGTCACAGCCAATCGGTAAGCCGTTGCGAGCAGGATGCGTGCGCGTAAACAGGATGCAACGGTCCGTGATGATGACGGGTGTTGAGCGACCGTGCCAGCCGGCGAGCAACGATTCGGAGAAGATTGGAATGACTTGCAATCGCTGATCGGAATCTAGTTTCATTTTTGGAAAATATACCTTTACCGGCCCGCGGCATGGACTGCGGAATACCTTTCAAACGCTCGAAGAGTTGGCTTTTATCGGTTCGGGGGGATCAAAGTTGTCTAGATATTGTTCTATGCGTGGAAAGAATGACTGGATACAGAGACCAGAGCCTTTTGGCATTGAAATATCGTGTATGAGTGTACAGGCTATCATTTTTTAAATAATAAATCTCAAATTTACTTCACATCACCCACCATATTCGCCCGATATTGGGCCATCAGATTTTTATTTATTCCGATCGCTACAACGTTTTCTAAGTGGCAAGAAATTTGAAAATTTAGAAAGACGGTTGATAACGATGGTAATTACAGTACGAATTATAAATAAAAACTTGTTAAAAAATTTGTCTGTTTGAATTTAATGTAAAAAGACGACTTTCCGGTCCCCACTAATACAACATTTACCAAAATATACGTTAACGTCTGTTGATATTAAATTCAAATACGATTTTGAAGGCAGACAGTTCTACTGGTAGCGTTAGCACATAATTGGAGCTTGGGCAGACGGAAGCAGCGCCACGGTGCGACGACGCGTAACGGAAGTTGACTTCTAGAAAACAACGCCTCGACCCTTTGAATAATTTTTCCAGATAGTGCTCGCTCATTGCTGGTTGATAACGTGACACGGCGGAAAAGGCGACGCGATATCCGTCTTGTTAATTGGCAGATAATTGCTCGTTGGAAGAACGCGCGATCTAATTCACTATTAAACTTCCTTCCGCGGCGAAGGACAAAGGGGTAGAACGATGGCAGGAAAAGATGGAGGCGCGGGGGGTTACGGGGTTAATATGGAAGAGACGAGGGGATTGAATCTTGTCGGTAATTAATGAGGAAAGTTTTACAAATAGCCGAAGGCACAGTCGCTAAACGCCTTAGCGAGACCGTGAATTCCATCCGCAAGCAAAATATCTCACGAAAGTTAGTTTTTAATTGATAATTATCTTTCCCGGTGTAAACGGTAATCAACGTCCCCATTTCGTTTCTCTGTTCTTCTAATTGCTTGTTCACCGTCGCCGAATTATCGACCATGGGAGGAAGGGACTGAACGTGACTGGACAGTGGGTAGGAATCCTACAAAAATTCCTGGTACGTACGGACACGGAGAAACTTTTTGCACAAAACTGTAACGAAATTGTGGAATAGAGATTTTTCCGAGCGAGGCTTCATTTCCCCCCAAAAAAAGGTTTCGAGTGTGCTGGAGGTATGCAAGGATTTTGATACAACATGTACGACTTCGCTATAAGCGCTATATATTTTCATTCTTCGTTTTTCATTTTCCTTTCTTTGTTCCACGACTATAATTCCTTGATATTCATTTTTTTGATGCACATTCTTCATTCCTTGACAGCCACTGCTGTACGATCAGTGTTCTCTTCCTATTATTGTCTCACTCCTCTTTCTCCTCTTTATCCCTTCTCGTGATCCATCCTCAGCAGACTCCCAACGTCTGGAATGTTGTGATTTCTTTCTTTCTCCGGTTCACACTCGCTGTCCTCCTCGAAACTTATGTTCTTCCAACCGAGATCACTCTGCTCCACCTCTTAAGTGCCACACAATTCGGTCATCGATCCAATTTCTATCTTTCTTCGTCCTATTTGGCGACCTATCCTCTTCTATACTCAGGTCACTAACCTATTTTTACCTCCTCCCAAATTCCAGGCCACTGTTTTTAGTCCGCAATTCGACTCTGATTCCTACCTGACAAATCTGTCCTGCCTAGAAATACACGAGGGTTTCTTTCAGGGGATGCTAGAGGACTCTCAGAGCGAGGATTGCACCGATCCACTACACCTCCGTTGGAGAACAGACGTTCATAGACACAGTACTGGAACTGGGGTATAATGAAATAATAAAATACTGATGTTATAGGTTTTGTAAATACGCGCGTTATGACGGGAGCGAGTGATACGATGAGTTAGTAATGAGCGCCAGAGGGAGCGAGAGAGCGAGCATAAGTAGAAAAGGTGTGCGAGCGGCCGCGAACAGGCAGAATTCGGAGATGTTGAGATCGAGCGAATTTGTTCTTTCTACTACAACCGTATTGTATTCTTAATATAAATAATAATTCTTATACAGGGTCTCCCAAAAATGTTGGAGGTCCTTGTATACGTTGTACATATATTCTCCATACATTTGTTTTTGTAGTAAAACAAACGTTTAATTATAGTAAATATTCCCACACGCAGAAGTACACTGCAAAGGTTAATCAGTGACAATTATCAAACTTAGCTCGATCTCTTGACAGTTGTTTCCTATGCTCATCGAAATATCGATAGAGATCAAACGACTGTATGTAGCGGAACTAGGACATGATTTATGTTCGCTAGGCTCTGCAGAACGTTTAGAACCGATTTCTTCTCTTGGAATTCCTTTAGGTATCTATTTTGAGGGCTTAATAAATCTGACGTCAAGAAATAGTCCTTCATTGCCTGTTTCCTATGCTTACTATCCTCCAATAGGTAATTGAACGGGGTTCTAGTAAAAACCTACTTAAAAACGTAACCACTACATCTTCGATCGAGTCATTCGCGCCACAATTCCGATACCTATTCGTAAGCAGTCGATGTCTCGAACCAAGAATGCCGTGGTCCGTGTTCGACGACTGAGAGGGATTTCAAAGCGCCCAGTTCATCTCGTCTCACAGGGACTCGAGTGGACGTCGATCGGTATCTTCCTGTCGGGAGGACGAGGAGATTCCCACACGAGGCCAGGGTCGCGACAACGAAACAGACATCCCCCGCGACATCAAAGATCGGAAGCGCTTTCCGGCCGGGGCACTTCTGTGAAGCGGAATCTCCAGAAGAAACAGGGACGCGGGCGTTGCGAGTGCGGCCACGATATAAAGAGAGATACGGCCAAGATGGGCAGCCGATAGTCGAGACGTCTGAGAGAGCGAGCAGCCGAGGGCAGGGGCAGCGGAGCTGATATTGCTCGCATTAAACTTTCATATTCAATCTTGCCACCCACCGTTGGGCTCTTTCCCTCGCCCCAGCCTTAGCCGGAAGGTCGTGCCGCCGAGAGCAAGCTCGGCCCGGCTTCAACCCCGCATGTAATTGTGTTATGCCCTCTTCTCTCCCTTCAAACTCTCCTTCGCATGGCTCCTCGAACCACTCCTCCGAGCTTTCCTCCACTTCTTCCGCCGGCTCGCCTCCGCCTGCGTCGGCGACTTCCCTCGTCGCGTTTCTTACGCTTCGTTCCCGCAATTTCGTACCCGCGTTTCTATAGATTGGATTTTCTAATTCGCGCCGCTGGGATCACCGCATTCGACGCGTGGATGGACCGAAGGGAAGACGGAAACTTTTCAGCTGGTTCTTCTTAGCGGGTGTGTTTGGTTAGGGAGACGTGACGGGGAATACGCTGGATAGGTAGGATAGGTTGATGTCAAGGATCAAGGGACGCATGTGTAAAGCCCGTATTCATTTAGAAAAGAACTTGGATCGTACGAATGGTTTGATTGTACAAGTAATACACAGGTGATTGCGTGTCGCGCTCTCATTGACTGCTAAAAATCTAACGATGTCGATTGTTCGTCGACTCGCAGATCGGAGCTCCTCGGTCTCTTCCCCTTCCATACGACGCGCACGCACATATTGGATATGGTATACATTTATACCATTGCGGGTTTCGCACGCATACGACACATGGATGAAGCTAAGATTGGATACAGATGATGGGTCAACGCAGAATGCTACTTGCAGTACAAGTCCCATGTTGGGACTGTGACTTGAACATGTCTCTAATGCACGCAAAGTCTATATGTGCTTCTAGATACGTTCTTGTAAGGACACTGAACATCGACTGTTACCACCGTATCTGAGGGCTAAAGCAAGGGATCGATAGGATTGCCTTACTTAGCACTCAAGTACAGTGACCGATAGGATGTAATGTAATGATGTCGTAGGGTATCATTTTACCATAACCCACTCTGTCATTATAGCATGGATACATTAAGCTTACTCCGAATCCTGTATACAACGATAACTGTAATACGAACGATTGATACGTGTCTTAGCGTACTCTAATGCCCCTGTCCACAATAACCAAAAGGCACACGCTTCTATTACTTGCATATCCATTCATAGACCTTTTAGGAAAAATTCCTGGACTTGGCATCCACAAACCTACATGCCTACCCAGTACCTTAAACCTTTCAATACTGAATCTCCTAGCAACTTAATCACCTTATCGGTAAATCCTCGATACCACTGCTAAATTCATTCTCCAACGGTAACACGTCGGTATTCAAAAACGTCGGGACATCATTCGAGGCTCTTGTTCTTCATTGGCTGGTCACTAACGAGCACTCGATGTCGCGTCGCGCGCGAACAAACGACGGGACTATTTGATACCGCGGTCCTGGTCTCTGCCGTGCCTTTTTTTTTCTTCGTCATTCTGTCCACGGTTATTCTTTATCCCACGGTGTCACGTGTCGCGTATTGTCGCGTCGGGCGTGTAACGGTGACGCGCTCGTTCCCAGCGCGTCAGGTAATAAAATCGATAGCCGAGCAGGCTCTCGCGTCGGTCACACTTCCGGTTGAAAACTAAATCGGCCTGCTGCGGGGTCCACGGACGGAGAAAAATAATAGTGTTCCGTCCGGTATTCGCTGCGTGACCAGCCCATAGAATCGCTTTGATTCCGGGTACGCCGCGCCACGGGGAGTTTATTGTGCGCTTCGCTGTTGATTGGAAATATTGGTTCGTTGTTTACCCTTTGTACACGCCCAACGCTGGCCGAGTATCTCAGAACAATGTCCTCTCCCCCCGCGCGAACAAGACCCCGCCGCACCGCTCTGTTTGCCTTTTATTTGTTTCTGACAATCTTGCGAGCGCCCGTCGAAATCTGTCAATTACGGCGCCGTATTTACGTACGCGTCCCTGGCGTCCGTTGATCGAAACAAATAACGCTCGACGTCGGGTCGTGTCGAGCTTCGATTTATCGTCGTGCTTCGCCCGACATTTTTTTCGTCCCAGCCCGTGTGGCCCGTCGACGAACCGACGCTTATATCAAACCCGATGAAATACGGCTGACAATCCATTTGTCTTTAATTTCGTCTTCGATGGGACGCTACCAGCGATTAGAAGACCAACCCCTCGACGAAGTGGCTATTCATCAGCGAGGCGTTCGTTGTTTTCAAAGGTGACGGAGAAAGAGTAAGGAAGTATGCCTTGTATAACTTTGGATATTTTGTTTTTTTTTATCAACTCTTGAAAGTCCAGAGGAATTTCAACTCTACTTATTGCCTGTAACCACCCAGCCTCTAGTCTATCAGTCTACACATCGCCAGCCTCCTAAGGCGTCGAACCCTTCCTACGTTGCCTCTGAGGACACATCCTCGTACCCGCGATGACTAGTTCAAAGCACCCTTGGGACTAGTTTCCTCTTTCTTAGAAAAGCAGCCAACTACAGATGCCTCAAGCGTGTCCCGCGTGTTGCTCACGTGGGAAAGTGGCTTAAGCCTAATACCCGAAGAGCTACCGCGCTCTACATCCTCGCCCCCTCGAATCCTCCACAAATCCTAACCCTATGTTTTCGATGACGTTGTTGGGGATCCCGAAACAACCGAAAGGATTGTTCCCGGGGTGGACCTCCAGGCGTTGGGATTCGCAGACTAGGAGTTTCTTCGAACGAGGACTTCTTTTGCAGCGATTGAACGCGCAGCGGGTGACACGAGGAGAGACCTGTCGCAGCCTCCGCGTCGGGGGTGGATTTTGTTTGTAGGGGATGGTTGCCATGGCAGCGCACTGTGCGCTCGCTCGGTCATCGAATGCACCTTCACTGTTGCCTTCTGCAGTCGATGGAGCTTGCGGAAAAGTTCCTCGCAAGCTTCCGTTAATTCTCAGTTCGTACGACACGCCGCGTGCAATTTCGTGCGCGGTCGCATCGATTTCGTCGGGAATTCCAAAGGCGACCGCCATGCAAATGCCACTGCGTTTTTCGAGGACCATTGCCAGGCCATGAATTTCGGAGAAGGTGTCGCAAGAAGTGTCCAATTCCGGATTCAGGTCATCCTTTGAGGATGGATTGCTGGACTATTTGCGGAGTGACTTCTGGTCCCAGAAATTAGGCCAGCTAAGGAGTAGTTTTCAAAGTAGGATTTAGTTCTTCAAATGTGCTTTACGTATCGTGTCGTACTCGAGACTTTTTGTAGGAATGTTAAGGCAATGATGATGATGCCTAGATAGGTTTGACGGTATGTAATAGCACAGAACCCAGTCATTCAGAACTAAACATAAACACAGCTATTCCACAGGTATCAATTTCTAGGACTACCAGCCATTAAATTACACGGCGGTGCACATTGTTGGATAGTTTACCTATCCAAGTAGTTTTAAACACAAATACTTGTAATATTACACTGAGGAAGTAAGACTTACACACTCCACTTATAAACTGGATTACAGCCCAATTACCGCAAGCAAACCTATACCTCCCATGCTTATAGGTTTACCACTTACCACAGCAAACGTACCAGCGATATTGGATAGTTAGAAATATACTTGGTATTCATCCAGTTAGAAATTCTGACTACCCATGGCTCAGGCGAAAATGAGGATCTAATCTAATCCCGATTCGCGAAATCTGCCGTGCCCAACAAACTCCCCCAATTACTCGTGTATAGTGTTACGTCTGAACTCCCTTCGATCGCGCAGCTCGACAATTAATTTGAAGCGCTGGTAATTTTATGCGTTTCGGCTAACGAACACGGGCCACTCGACGAGGGTCGCGATGAAATATGACGATCAGAAGATAGATCGGGGTTACAGCAAATTGCTCATATTCCACGAATTTGTTCGTGATTCGGATATTCGCTGAATTTAGTAGAAAACAAAATCCTTTCGCTGGAAGAACCAGCATGAATTATTACAATAATTAGATAATTTTGTAAGTTTGTAGAAGAGATGAACGAAGATTATATTGTGTACACTTTAAGGGGTTACAATCGATTGGTAATTAACGTCATATCATTTTCGTATACATAAAGAGATACCTTAAGCGAAAAAGAAAATCGATTTTTTGAAACGATCGAAGTGGTGTAACTCGTTTATATATAGAACTTAACTGAAATACATATATTAAATTCAATCGGACTAGAGGTTCCAACTACAACAATGTTCCCCCGTTCGTCCACGACAAATATGGATTCACGAAATTTGAATACTATCGACGTGGTTCGAAACTAGCTTTTCCCTCCCGACAGTGCCTAAATCAATATGAAGCTTTTACCCTGCGAAGTAGGGGAGCCATCGAGAACAGGACATGTCCGCGGAAAGGGGCTCATCGAGGCGACTCGCGTTTCGAAATTTAATATAGAAAGTCGTAAGGCTCGAGCTGATGGGTCGTAAATTGTTTGCTCGAAAAATCGAATGAAAATTCCAACCAGCGTCCAACAACGCGTATCTCGTGGAAACTCCCCACTTCTCCACCCCCTCCCCCTCAAAAAACCTAAACAACACAGTCATCGCGGGAAAGAAATTACGTCCATTTTTCTACGAACGGTTACTAAACAATCCATTTTACGACCATGGTCCATCGAGGGAAACAACGTTACGCTGGAACGCGAATAAATACGGAAAAGCATACAGCGAGAGAGCAAACAGGGCATCGCTCGAGCAAAAATCGATTCGTGTTTCCAAGCTCGCCAACGGCGGCTATCGATTCGCTTAAAGTCTACCCCGTCCCGCGAAATGAATTTCCTTCGTTTTCGTTTGTTTTCCTACCTAATCGGTGAAGACCTCGAAAACAGGATCATTGAGACGCGAAACGAAACGGAAAACATTCACACCTGGAGCGATTCAGGAGATCGTGAGATAGGTCTGGATTGGAGCTGCTCAGAGTCGAGAACTCCAACTTAAGAGTGATAGAATATGAATTGCATATGCATCCCCGCTCAGAAGTATGTGGATACTTCCTTCATAGAAATAAATATCTAATAAAAGTTGCGAATCTACTAATATCAATGATATCATTTATGTTTCGATATGTTTATGTTGCATTAGCAAATATATTTTATTGATAGTTTTTTTTTTAATATAACATTAGTAATGATAAAAAAAACTATAGAGGTAACTAGATGATGTTAAAATTTCTTTTACCAAACGTGGACACTATAAATATTTTTCCTATATGGAACATTCTTTCTGAACTTTTGCGTGAACGATGCTTGCACGTCGAACAGAGGCGAGCTGAAAGTATATCATTCATCCCATATACATAAATACTAAATACATATTTACAACTATCGGTGATAGACTTTTTGGTTCATTTTACCTCAAAATCTCTACACTATGTTTCTGCCAAATTTCGGATTACCTATAGGCATCCCGTTCATAGATAGAATTACCAAGTGTATTATTACTTCCGAGCCTCGTATCGAATTGTGTTGCAGGTCTGAGGAATGGAGATCGCTCACCCTAAAAGGTCCTCGTCCGCTTAGGAGTCGCGCGACAGAACGGAATAGACTCCCACCCAATATCAGCGCGGCGGGTTATCGTCGCACAATAAAGGTCCCGGTTGGAAATTCCCCGTAAGAGCTTGTAGCTACCACGCACAATGTCTCTTTTTGCTAACTGTCATATGCATAGGGAACAACGGGGGCCGTTTACGGAGCCTGCTATCGAAAAGCAATTTTCGAGACGTCAAATGGAATGGAATCGAGTCGGGGAAAGAAAGTTGGGTGACGTTTTCGCTGGTAACCCCGACTGTGGCTCGAGATCACTTTCAGTGCGGGAGTGAGACTTCGAAAAAAAAAAGAGAAAATGGGAGGGAACAGAGTGGAGAGGGTAGGGAAGAAAGATGGAAGAAATAACGGAGGAGAAGCCGTATCTTCAACAGGTGCAAAGTGTCGTCCGTTGAAAGGGCCACTCCTCGTTTCGCCTTCTACTTTACCTCGTTCCCTCTTCCTTCCGCTCCTTAAACCGCAAGCTCTTTGATGAAAGGCCTAAAGCTGGCGCGCGCACCTTTGGGGAAAACGATGCGCGTCCCCCTGCTGGCGTTGGGTCATAATAAGTCGATGATCCGTTAAGGAACGTAATATGTTCTCTAACGAGGATTTTGCATGGGAGGTATCGAGAACGACGCCCGTCATCCGGATGAAGACTTTCGAGGACAACGATTGGCGAGGGTAGATGAAATTGGAGTGATCATGGCGATGGTACAAGAAAGACTACAAACCTACCTCTATGGTACCCTACAAACCTCTATTATAATTAAGTAGCTAGAAATAAATGAGATACGTTTGGTTCAGTTGGAAGATAGGATGAAAATTCGAAGTGATTTAAATTGAGTTACACCATTTTATACCTGAAACAAAACCAAGTGAGTCATAAATGCCAAAATCCAGACTGTCCATCCCAAGAAAATAAGAAGTAAAACCATCGTGGCATTTTGACTTAGCCAAGTAATCGCGTCAGATTTATCGATCTGCGCCGTGACAGCCCCATTGTCGAGGAAAGAAAAAAGCCCAGGTCTGGTGATTGAAAATAAGCCCCAGAAAATGCCGACGACAATAAAGTCTCTTCCAAGAGCAGTAAGAAACCAACCTTCCCGGAAGGAACGTTTCTGTAACGTTTAATCGCATTCGGAGGGCGAAAAGGTTCTTCCCAGCGAGAGACGTCGTTTCCGCGACGCTTAACGAGCCATTCGTCGTTTCGGGAATTGTCGCGAACGTCCACTTGACCCGTGAAAGATAACAAAGGAGTGCGGGCATTTTTAGGGCGGTTTCGCGCTCGCAGCGGGGATAAACCAACAGTGACGAAAATTAAACGTCGGATCAGGAGACGCAGACGCTGTCACTGGCGATGCCTGGGGCACCGTGGAACGGAGTAACAGAGAAATTAACATTTTAGTCCTTCCCTGGGAAACTTTACTTTGGTGTTATTTTCTTTCGTGTGTTAATGGCAAAGAAAATCGAGAAACCTGCGTCGGCTTCGAGTGCGTAAGGAAACTTGCTGATGCATATTAATCCTTTGACTGCGAATGACATATATATATATACGTTCTCGAGAAATAAAAATTGAAAAGTAAGAAGTTCTATGAATAAACTGTAAATATAAAAGAGTTCCGCCTTATCGTTCCCCATAAGCTGATATTTTTTTTAAGTTCACATCTCTACTCCTTTTATAATTTCCAGCAAAAATCGGCCTGCGGTCAACGAGTCAAGAAGCGACTATCGTCAGTTTGCTGAAGTATATTGACAAAATGATGGTGATGCATATTTGCAATTAATTTCTTGAAGAAAAATTGAATAGAAAAAATAATTTAATAGACCGCGAGGTTGCACTGCGGCAACCCAACAGGAAAATTAATAAATACCTCCTTGATTACGCTCCAAATTCAATTGGCTGCGCCCGGAGTGAACGACTATTTCTGTGAATCTGCAAATGATAGCCGTACTGTCGAGTGTTGTTCACCGATAGCTGCGATAATTTATTACCCGTCGCACGCTCGATATCTCGCAAAAATTATACGGTCTGCTGAGATATTCGGTACTATTTCGATGCCGAACAAGTGAATCCTGAAATTAATGACGACAGTCGTAAAGACTAAAGAAGATAAATGTGTTAGTTCTTCTGAAATTCAACTAAATGTTGCTAAAAGGGAGCCATTTATTAATAAATTATGAATTTATTTGAAGAACAATCAGGAAGAAAGTGGATGGTAGCACAAAATAAATAAATCCTCCTTTTACACTGCTTCATATCGTGAACTCTACTTGAACTTTCCTCGGCATCATCATCATCATCATCGTGGAGCACATGGAAGTATGGAATACGTATCGAAGTATTGCATTATTCCTGCGGTAATAATAGTCGGCAGTACAACATACCATTGGTCAGAGGAAGTAAAGTTTCTTTTGCCATCGCACGCGAGGTTTCCCCTCTGTTTCTTATTTTGTATTCTCTTCTGTTGTTGGTTGGAAAACACGCGGCGTTTCGAGACGATACGTCGATACGCGGTTCGCTAGGGGAAGGGAATTAAACGTGGACAAATAATCGAGGTGAACTTCTCGACGACACAGCTACTCTTCGGGGACGAAACATTTTGCTTCTTACAACAACGGGGAACAGTTTTAGACCCGCCGCGACGAGATTGGTTTATTGGTTTCTAAATGACTTCGTGAATGGACTCTATGTGACCGTTGAGGACTCGGACATTAATTGAATTGAATATTTCACGAATTGAAGGAGACAGTACTGTATCTTGGTGAATACGATATCCACGGATAAAATGTCATTTAAGTGGTAGCGAACGTACACCCTCGTTCATAAATATATGGACACTTATGTTGTGCCCTCAGGTGTTTTTTAAAGGATTCTGGGATATCGTGGGTTTCGGAGCGTTTAAAGAATTGGAATTCACCGGTGTTCGATGACGAGTCGAAGGATCGTAACTCCAGCGATGTGCTCTCAACAATGACTTTATTCAAAATGTGCTCAGAACTCTCTTTTACAAGGTGTTATTGTTTTTATAGTCTTTGTTGGCAATCGGGCATGACCATATATGGTCATGTTGCCAGGTGCGAGTGCTGAAAGCTTGCAGTCCTCGCGTCAAAGTATGTCGCTGATTTCGGACATTCTTGACCGGGCATAATCAGGTCGTTACTCGATTAGCGATGGTCGATCATATGTTGCAATAATCGGGTGTCAGGGCACAACACTTATTACTTTCAATGAACAATTAATATACATCGTAAATTATAACGTATTAGTGAAGGTGTACGTTAATAAAAAGAAAACCAAAATGTTTTGTATCATTACTAATGTGATATTAAAATAAAAAACTATTAATAAAATATATTCGCTAATGAAACATAAACATATCGAAAGATAAATGATGTAATTGATAGTAATAGATTCGCAAGTTTTATTAGATATTTATTTCTATTAAGGAAGTGTTCACATACTTCTGAGCGGGGGTGTACAGGATTGGAAGATACTAAAGGCTATATCCCTTCAGCAATAAGAAATAACCAAAGCAAACACATCTTCAACTGTGATGAAGACAGTAGTCAAACGAATTTTCAAGTATTCATCTTAGATTAATTGTATGACAACGATAGTGCTAGTTATCACAACTCATTGCGTCGAGGAAAGTGTGGAATTTTTCGTTGGTTCTCGGGCCTATATGGCCGTAAACTGTAAAGCTCAAGAACTCCAGGACTCCCGATTCCTAGGGTTTAACGACACGCAACCAGTTAATGGCCAAAACAAATAATTTCGTGTTCGCCCGTCCCACGGCGAGATACGGCGACGCGTGGCGCAATTAAAATAGTAATAACATTTTAGGGCTCGAGTGGAAAGGAGATTTAATGCCGCTTTCCGGGCATTAAACAATCTCAGCTATGCGGCGAGTAATGTATCAAATAGATTAGAAGATCTAAACCTGCGGCATTACGGGGCCCCGGAAACGGCTGGCTCGTAACGTATTTCAACGGGTTATCGTTCGCAGCGGAACACAACCGCGGTGGCGAGATGTGCATTGTTAAACAGCGAACTCGGTAAATTCATTATAACGCAACTACTTCGGGGAACAGCTTTTACTCGCTCTCGAGAATTGATTTTACCGCTTTACTTCGGAATCGGCCGTGCCCCGAACTTAATAAAAGCTTTTTTCGCGAGAGCTGAAAGTCCGCGCTGTTTCGTTTAATAAGTAATCACCCCTGGTCGTCTACTGTTACCAACTTCTTCGTAGACCAACGTCGATGTTTAATCGGTAGATAGGCGTTGATCGAATCCCAGGTTTTAACCAGCTTGTACTAACAGTATTATTTGTTTGGTGTTTCTCAGGAATCATCGAGTAAAATGGTATCGGAGACCTTCTGAGAGGTATTAGAAAACCTACATAGATCCAAACAGAGAGACGGTCCTTTTAAATAGGTATCCTATCATAGGTACTTCTAAACAATATGTAAATTTTGTTGATTGTGAGGATTATGGCACTCCAACTTAGATCAGCTGGAGTACGCAAAAGTGAGACTTTCCTAGCAAATCGTGCCTTAGACGCGTCTCCGAGTTGGAAACAGTCTCCTATCGGAAGAGCCTTTGGAACAGACTCGGTAATGAGAAAGTTCCACCATCTAGCGACTGAATTCGCTAATAGATGTTTGAACAGTTTCTGCGATGACGAGAATTCACATCAAACACTTAACAAACGCGATACGTAGGAGAGTGTTGGAGTTTAGGCGACTGTTTCCACGTCGAATGTGGAATACGATCGTAAAGCCTCATCGATGAATCCTCCAGTGGATGTTTAGCTTCTGTTACAACTCATGTGCTCATCACATATCTGTAACGCTATCTGACAACACTTACTTCTACGTTAAGACAAACTGATCTCATAAGCAAAACGATTACATGTACCGTTTATTTTGAAAGCGGTGTAAGTCCGTTTTACGAAAAAAAAATGAGATTTCACGTGATTCGTATTTCATATAGCGTAAACTTTTTATTTGTAACTAATTAGTATTTAATATCTTCAAAAATTAACCCATATTTTTTAACTGACAGATACGTTAATCGTTAATTTCTTCGAAACAACAGAAAATAGACTTGCACGGTTTTCAAAATAAACGGTTCACATTATTCATGCGATCTTATGAATAAACATAGCAGTAAATTAGGCGTCTTTGACGGATTCCCTATCTCCCTAGAATCTACTATTCGTAAAGTCGTTGACCCAGATTTAACAACCGTGTTATGGTCACTGTATAAACGTGTAATGTAATTTTCAAACATCGTTGTAACATTCGTGACCTCATGTTTAGTAATGGGTCATTTCTGTTCGGCGAAATAAATAAATGAATAAATTCCAGTTGCGTATAGCGTACCCTCCACCCCTGCAACTGCTCCCCACTTGTCACATATCACTTTGACGTCATTTGGTCATAGCTCGCCGATGTCGCGCGAGTCGTAACTGCCGTTCGTGCCCGCCAGTTGTCCATTCCTAGATGGTAGATACTCTGGATGACTGAAAGCTTGCTCTATAAACGGTGTTCCTAGTACTCGGTGCCCTAAGTACTCAGTGTTCCAAGTATTCAGGGTCCCAAGTACTCAGTGTTCCAAGTACTCAGTGTCTCAAGAATTCAGGATCCCAAGTACTCCAAGTGTTCCATGTATTCAATGCCTCAAGTATTCAGGGTCCCAAGTACTCAGTGTTTTAAGTATTCAAGGTCCCCAGTACTCAGTGCCTCAACTACTCAATGTCCCAAATACTCAGTATACCAAGTACTCGGTGCTCCAAGTACTCTCTATGTAAATCAACAGTTGCTGTTTAAACAAACCTTGTCACTCCAACGCAAGTGGCGTTGTTGACATTCAAATAAAAATAGCATCGAACGTCGAATAGATTTCAATTTAATCACAAAAAAAACTCCAAAGAAACCATTGCCCCTACCTGGCACCCTCAAAGCGTAACATAACACGCAACGTATCGTTGCTTAACCAGCCTGCCAGGTGATCCTTGGACACCGCGAAGCTTCTCTTTAGAATAATAACGCCGAAGACCGACCATTCATATTCGTTCCGTGGTGGAGGCCTACGTAGGCCAACTCGTGCTCCAGCTCACTTAATAATGCAGATAGAGAATACCCGTAGTCCGGGCGCACCGCGTGTAAGTCATGATTAATATTTCAGGTGTCGACCGCGAAGGGGTTAGGGGGTTGGAACGAAGCGGCGAGACGAGGAGCGTTGTAGAGGGCCGTGAGGGTGCAGACGGCAAGACTGACCATTGCCGGAGCGTGGGAGGTTCGCCAAGGTTTCGTTGTCCGGTACGTTGTTAATTATTCGCAAAGGAAATTAATGCGCTCGCGGCAATAATTTATATCGGCCGCGAAACGAATGGTTAGCAGACGGAATTATTCACGCTTCGCTTCTTGTAATTCCGGGGATCAGGCTGCAACGTGTCTTTAGTTGGACTTCCAGGGTGTCTTCGCGATCCTGTATAGCTTGAGAAGTATTACGGTGGCTCGCATAATGCTGGTATGTTTAAGAAGACATTCGTGGATACTTGAAACTGTTGGATGCCAAGTGGAAGAAGAAAAACGAATCTACTAGAATCAATTCTTTCCTTAATTAAAGGAAATGGACACCGATCGAAAGTCTGAATCCACTTGCTATGAAATTACTGTCTTTGCAAATAGATTCACGGATGCGAAAGACTCGCGTTTCGTCGGTTACTAAATATAACGCAGTGCGCTGGGTAATTACTTTACAGGAATCAATATTTTTTGCGACGACGTCGAGTTCCCCTCATACGCTGCCACGTAACTTTTTAACGAGACCATTGACGATTCTCTGTCACCAGCGGACTTCAAATAGTTGGTCCATGCTTCTTTCGTTTCTTTCCCCCTCGTTTCGTTTCTCGTTCGGTCAAAGTAATCCAGGACGCGTTCGTGGCGTTTAAACCTGGACTCTGCGGCGACCGCGTCGTTACGTGGAGCTACCATTTTCCTTCTAATTGAATTTTCCAAAATTACAGAGACTTCTGTTAAAAGGACACGGACGTATTATACAAGGCAGCAATATCTTCCTCTGTTCTGGACAAATGTGTTTAGTTAATTCAGGGTCTTGGGTAGAAAATGACCTTTTTACTCTAAACTCTTCTCCCTCTGGCTATAGTAATGTAAATATAGAAACAATAATTGTTCTACGTGCTTATTGAACATAATTATAATATGTGCGAGTACCAAATACGGCTTAAATTTAAAAATCTAAACAAATTAATGCTTTCATTTAAAACTGCAAGGATTTCTCTTTACGAGGATCGTATTTAAAAAAGACTGAGACCTATCCTCAGAGGCAATAGATCATGCCTGAATACCATCGCTTCCGATTGCACTACGCCCATCACGCACTCGTGCATGCCTCGATGATAATTCGCAGAGTCTGAAGTGGAATTCGGATAGGAGTCGAGGATAATTAAGACAAGTCGTGTGGCCTCGACGTCGATTCGACGATGGTTTTTATTAACCTAAGAGTAGCTTCTGTCCCGCGATCCGTGACTGGAGTGATAATGACGTGCTCGTAATTCGTTCAAGCATTCTTACCCGGTCCATTTCGCGTGGATCCGGTAACGAGGGCAGAGAACGTCATCGTCCTCGTTCTTTTCACACATCGCGCTGGTCGGTACCCAGTAAAAATAACACTTCCGCGCCGGTATTCCCAAAGGTGTGCATAGAAACATGAAGGTTCGTTAAACACAACGTGATTTATTGGTTTTTCGTTCGGATTTTCCCGGCCTCTGGAGTGTTCTTGTTCCAGAAAACCGTTCCGTTTCCTTTTACTCCCCTGTAACGATATCGGCGTGCTTATGACGTAAATGCTCGAATGCACCGATACCGCGGCGCCCGTGCTCGTTAACGATGCACTACGACCAGGGATGGGCATGTTTCGATCATTTTCTACTTCAAACTCGTCAAAAATACTCGATATAGACAAATATTTGATGATAGAATGCTTGAAAAACAACTAAAACAAACGCACTGATACGAACAACCTGATATTTTGTATTCTATTCATAATTTTTATAAATACTTATGAACATCTTCTAAATAAGGGAAACATGTATGAATTTACATAAGGTGGAACCAATTTCTTTTTCTAAACATATAGTCAATGAACTTTAAAGTCTTTCCAAAATTTCATCAAGGTGGACACTACACATTCTTTAAAAAAAAATTGTATTTTTTTTCGGTTTGTTTTATTAGAATTTAACCTTTTGCGGATCTATCGATGCTAAGTAGTGCAATCGATTAATAAATACATGTAGCAATTAGTGAACCTTGTATGAATTTATAAACACATGTATCGTAACTATCTATCACAGTATATTTAGATGCAGATACGCATGAGGAGAAGCTGCTATCATCTCGCAATAAATTCCATCCCTGGTATTCTACGCACCAACACGACAGCAGCGTCAAAGTGCTGTTCGAACGTCAAAGCAGTGGCGCGACTGGAATGGTGTACGTGATCGTAGGAGTAGATTCGGCTGTAAGTGACAAACTGTCTCCCGAATGATAAGGGATAGAGGATCGGCTAATATCCAAAGTTGTGCAGCGATCGTTATTCGATACGGCGCAGCTATCGAGCAATGGTAGCGAGACAATGCGGAGTGGTCTAATATTTCCAGAGGATCAGGTATTCGAGTATTGTGCGCACTCATGTGTACGAAACGTTACGAAATGAAGCGTGCTCGGTATTGGCAAAGGGATTTGCTTTCGACTGATGTTTGTTAGACTCCGATTCCCTTTGCACGCATTTCTATGAATATAAACTTCTCCGATTCGCCGATACACTCCAATTCCCTCTGCAGGTATTTCCAATCATAAACACATGTCGGTGGGAATACTCGCGTGAGATGGTACTTAATTATGTATAAATAATTCGGAAAGTAACGGTACAGGGGCAAAAATCACCGTAGAATATGTTCGGAAAATCTGTGTTGGTTAGTAGACCATAGAGTTGGTAAAGCACTCTGTTGGCGATGTAGAACATTCTGTCGGTATGATCTGGCAATGTAGAATCCTACTCAAACAGAGGAGTTTTACATTGCCATCAGACCGACCTGCATTATCGACGGTGGGTCCTACTCTGTCGACTCCTACGTATAGAGTGTCCAACTCGTTCAACTCATCCTCCAGGGTCAAATCGCTGCCGGCAAGGGCTGTCTGGAAGATGCCTCTGAGCAGAAGCTATCCAACGTGAATATTTTCAACGCGCGATCCATTAGATCGGTCGGTAATGGGCTCCAAAGTATGAAATCCGTTCGAGGACGAAACAAAGTTACCGTAGGGCCGCGTCGTCCCGTGTGCGACATATCCGTCCCGCCTCGAATTCGATCCCCGACAGCAGCCGCAGATGATGGCAAACTGCTAATAGGAGGCAAGTTTTAAATGCGCGTAACGTAATAACGCGTGCATTAGGCGACTACTATGGCGTCGAGCGGCGTCTGCGGCGGCGACAACGATAGCGGACCCATTCTCTGTAAGGGGTAGTTTGTCTGACAACTCGATTACACGATACCGCCAGGCTGAGTGGCAAGTGGTGATATATGGCGCGCATATACACGCCGGCCTCTGCCTCTGAAGTCACTTAAAATAATGAGAAACCCGGTATCGGGTGGCACGCTTGTTTTAACTCTTCTTTTTCGTTTCGGCCTTATTGGTACCGCCATCCCCCAACCCGTCTCTCCTTGCGGATATCGACGTCCTGCCTCTGCGACGTTGTTCCTCTCCTCGCCAATCACTCTTTCGAGTCATCTAGCTCGCGCCAAGTAATTACGCCGCAGCGGATGGTTTTTAATCTTAATATGTAAAACAGCGAAGATAAAACAATCACGGTTCAGAATAAGTATCCATTCGAGACGTTAATCGCGAGAAATTTATCTATATCTTTATATCTATTGATTGGAATAAATAAAAATCAATTCCTGACAGTAGTTAAATTAATTATTAGCAATGCATATTGTTTAAGCAACGTTCGTAAATATGATTTTCCTGTAATATTAATGTTTTACGAATTCCTGTCTCGATATGAACCGTGTGTCAGGAAAACTGACGATCTGTTACTCTTTGGCCTTCTCCATTCTTTCTAGTCTAGTATGAAAGCATGTTACCACTTTAAAATATTTAACCACCGGTGGTACACGCAAGCATATTTATTTAATTCGCTGAAAAACATATTTTATGAGAAATTTAATTCTGTAAAATATATTTCCACCGAAAGAGTGAAACACAAGTGGTGCACGATGTTATAACTGCACGATAACTGCTCTAAACAAGCTAACTACTTATGGATCGATGAAGTAATGAAATAACATATTACGTGATAATATATCAATTTTTAGTCAAAACATCAAATGCCCTGATCGACAAGTCGGGTAAAAATTTGTTCATCCCTTCGGTAGGCGTAACTTTCGTAGAGTCATTTTATCCAAATTTCGTTGGAAAATTCAGGTCGCCTGGTGGCACTGGGGCGTCGCGGTGCGTTCGATTTTCAGCCGACGGCACGGAAAACGGTTTAATTACTCGGCAGCAATAATAAACCCGGGGAGACATCGTCTTTCCCTCGGATCAAGGGGCAACGTTTCCTCGTTAGGGTAACGTAACCCGCGGCGTGTTTATTTTGCCGATGAGAAGCCGCATCCGCGTAAAACGAGAATGATATTTACGAACAGCTCGGTATGTAGACCCGAAACGAGCTTTATGATCAAGCTGCGCTCGGCCAAAAGGTGGGTCGGGGGCAAGGACAGGAAACGAGAGATGCGTATCCAGTTCGTAATTTGTGCGTGGCCAGTAATTTCGTTCTTGCGCCGACTGCCGTGCCTGTTGCTTTGTACCATCGCGATTTTCGAGCCATTCGCGGTCTGGGGCACGGATCATCTACCAAAATGGCTATTCGATTGAAATTGTCGACTGCTTTCGCGTAGTTCGGTTAAGTGCATCGTGGTGAAATGATAGTAGCATTGCAAATCTGAACGCAGTGGGATGTAAGCTACTGAACCAATCGGACCGTGCTGGAGATTTGCGTGGAATTCACTTGCAGCGACCGGATGACTTGACACTTAAATTTAAGATTATTCAAAAAGTGGAGTTAATCGATTTGTGCAGTTGGCGGCTCATATGTATAATGAATTACAATTGAGAACGTTAATATGGCAGTAGGTTAACAAGTTACAGCATATATGAATACCTTTGAAGAAAAAGAAAATTGTTATACATATGTGTATATGTATCCTTTTAAATTGATTAATATATAAATACAGACATACTGTTGTTTGACAAAATATTGAAAACTACAGGATGTAGATGTCGCAGTCCTAAAATGGAAGCTGAATTATGGGAATGAAGGAGCCGTGTAAGATGGAGGCTGTCGAGATAGTAGCTATCATTTCGGCAACGGGAGTGTAATACTGTGAGACGTCAACGATCTCACGGTTACGCCGTTTGATCAACTGCAAAAAGCATTAGTAGTGGAAACGCGCTGCATAGCGAGGAAGTTCGCGAATATCGACCAAAGTGGAACTGTTTCAGATGTAAACAACAAGGATGGCAATAACGTTGCCATCTAAGTCTAATCCCGACGTGGAAGTGGAGTTTGAGGGAGAGTCGAACTTCGGTAATGCCCGTACGATTCTTGCGACCACTGTCCTGGGTGGTGAAATGTGAACATTAATAATGATGGTAATATAAGTGGAGTTTCCAAAGCAATCTCTTTTCCAATTTGCTAAGACGATTAAATGGTACGAAGTTCTACTATTAGATTATTTCTAATTTGTTTCCATATTTTATATTGTCACACAAAAATATGCAGTGGTGTGTGCAAAATTTCCTGATAGCTTTTTCAATTTATCATTCAGCAAGGAAAACAAAGGCAAGTTTTGATTAATATGAAATTTGAGCAACGAAACGCTTGCAAAGCTTGCGAAAAAGGAGACTTTCATTAAACACTCCTCCAGTTTTACGAAATATTGTAGTTGCAATTAACTCAAGCAAACTCAAGTGAATTCAACTATGAACATTATCATATCGATTAACCGATAATACATTACCAAGACGTTCTAATAAAAATTCAACATTTTAATTTCTAAAACAATACAAATAATTCGAGTTCATCCAGTTTCAATAATTTTTACGCATCCACGAAGAACAGCGATACCCTTATGCTACTTTTATCGAAACGATATAGCCATGGTTCAACGCACTCGCGAACGGCATGAAATCCAGACGCAGTACTGGAGATTTTCAAGGAATCCAGCACAAAGACTGGAGAAGCCTGTACCCGCGCCAATTTGCGATGTAACGTTGCAAATAGTTGGCGGTATGCGGGAACGGCTCAAAGGCCGACGGTAATATTCGCCTGACGTGGATAGCAGATGAACGGTACACAAGGTAGGCCTACATAACCATAAGCACCGGTACACGAGCCCGCGCAGCC
Source organism: Hylaeus volcanicus (assembly GCF_026283585.1). NCBI lineage: Eukaryota > Metazoa > Arthropoda > Insecta > Hymenoptera > Colletidae > Hylaeus > Hylaeus volcanicus. The sequence continues at coordinate 18,665,780 of NC_071979.1, read as the reverse complement.
AGCTTGCGCTTGCTCTATATCGCGCAGCAGGCGCCACCGCAACACGGTCCAGCACAATGTGCCAGTACATATGTATGTATGTACCTGTATACCTTGCCAATAAATTTTCCTACAAATCCTCGCAGCCGTTTCCTTACCCACTGTACGATCTAACCATCACGAATCGTTATTTAGCCCTTGGCCTCCGATCACCAAGAATTTTAAATTGAAGAATTATCAGGATAAATATGAAGACCCTTAACACACACCTTCATAAATGAACAAAATTATTCAAATTTGTATGATACATAAAAAAAAAAATCTGGATTTCATTGATGTCCATGGAATTAATTAACAAGGAAGGCTTCATTTTGGAGCAATTTCAGTGCCTGGCCCCTTCAAGGGATGGATTCGAGATTCCGCGATCAGCGGTAGATGGACGGGCCCGATTGTTATTGCTCGCAACAGCGGGCAGGACGTCGGTTCGTAAGATCGCTTACGAAGAGCTGGCAGTTGCAGGCAATTTCGGAGGATATATCGACGGTCAAGTGGAAATAAAACGTCTGTGTCGCTGGATAATTCCCGCCGTTAATATCGAACAACGACGCGACCGTCTGTGAACGCAACGGTGTGGCTCGTGGATTTGCTAGGCGACTTCTAAAACCAGGGCCAGTTTTAGGGGTGGACGATAACACGCGACCCCTTCGTGGCAGCTGGATGGGTTCTTTGAATTTGTGGGTGAGACTCTCGTGCTGGAGAATTTGCAGCGAGTTAGGCATTCGAGGGTTCTGTATGCCCGTGGACTTCGTCTTTCGTTGGTAGGCTGATAAATAGTGATGCGCACGAGACGAGATAAATTTCGATCTCGTCTCGATTTCGAGATGCGAAATGCACTAGAAAAATTTGCAATACTGGGTTAATCATTTCTAGCAGGAGAATAAAACCTTCCATCTGAGACAAAGGTCATGGCAAGTTTCGTGCCAGGTTCAAATAATTTTACGCTTCGATGTAGCAGCACCTGAGATCTCGACCACATGTATCAGATGCTGATCCGCAATCTGGGTCGGGCATAGATCGCTCAACGGAGATAAACGTGGCCTGGATACTCCCCTGAGAAAGGTCGCGGGAAATTTACCACGACCCCCTGTCGACGGCCGCCTAAAGACAGATACAGATCCGTCGATAAGATTTATCAGAGTTTTCTTGTTAGACGACGTCGGAGTCGTACGGATCGCCCTCCCCGACAGAAATTCGATCCGCTGCATTTTAATGAACCGTTCGCCCGGCGATAGAGTGATTTAAATGGATCGACCGTCTGTAACACAATTATTCAAGAGATCGGTCGAGGAGAGAGCCTCCCTGTAATTTGACGTTCAAAGCGATTCCCAGACACGTGAATTTCGATCGCGCGATCAGACGTCCTTAAATTATTCATCCCTCCCGAGAGACCACCGTTTTGTTCTCTCTGTCTATCGTTTCACGACCAATACTGGTGAAAGAATAAGTAGACACGGTGAGCTTTCTTTCCCTAGCCAACGCTTACATTAACTTCTAGTATATCCTGCCAGAACGTCCCGAAACTTTGCTTCACCAATCTTGTAGGGTGGTTAGAAGTCATAGGAAGCTAGAAAAATGCTAATCTCATCGATAACTCCTGCTGAGTCCTAGTCGATACTGCAGTTCTAGTGTAAACAATAGCACTCGGTAGCGTAGAACGTCAGCTTGACAGAGCAGGACGATCAGCAGACAGTGTAGACCCACTCTGTCGATAAATTCGTCAATCGATTAGAGTTTCGCATTAACATCATTCTGTGTATCGTGTGTAGATAGAAGAAATAGAAGTTGAAGTTTCCAGTACACGTGAATTTCGATCATGCTATCAGACGTCCTTAAGTTATTCATTCCCCCTGAGAGACCACGGGCACTGCTCCAATCTCTCTATCTTTCTTCGACCAATGCCAGGGAAAGAATAAGTGGAAACGCCGTGCTCTTTCTCCCTGGCGAACTTTTGTATTACCTTCTAATGACTGCTCGCGAACTTTGGTCACCTAATCTCGTACGTTTGCTCCCACGTCGACTCCCACATATATATCGCTTACTTTAATTCTGAGTTAGGACTTCGTTAAGTATCTTTTCTCCGAGGGGAAGAAGATTGTCCCTGGAAGTTCAGCGTCGGCTACGTTAACCAATTATTTGAACACGACGTTTCATCGCCAATTATTTGTGGAATATTTCAGTTACCTACTTCACCAAGCTCGGTGACTTTGGGAAAACTATTTTCTCGTGAAAGATTTATACCAAACGACGTGGATAGAACTTCGTTTTTGATTGAAATTGGAATCGAAGATACGACAAGTATTCTAACAAAAAATTGTAGAATAACAACGCCAAAAGCTGCTTGTAAACAAAAATGATCCTGAAGAGCACAGTTCGTGAAACGTTCGAATAATAAAAACCGTAGTGCTGGTACGAGATTATTGAAAATTATTGGCGAAAGAATGTTTCGCTCCACGTTGAGTATGATGTTCGAAGGTTTTTCAATTTTCTACAGCAGCGTCGCTGGATCGATCGCGTAAGGCGTTTCGTTATCGCTTGGTTGGGGAGAAAACCGACGTAGTTTAATTCTTGATCCCGATCATTTGCATGTATCGTGGCAGTATTTCACAAAGCAAGAACCTCTGGCGGACCCATTAAAAATTTATTCTCGGCTTAACATCGTTTTTCCGAGATCTGCGAGAGCGTACCCGACCGCGGAAGACCTGAACGCGTTGTAAGTCGAAAATACTCGGAAGCAGAAATGGAAAACTCGAGTTCGGCGACTGTCTTGATTAACGGCTGCTGAAGTATCTCTGGCTCCCGCTCGCTGTACTAAAACGACCGAGTTCCCATTGTTCTGCATCAGGGGCGCGGAACCCTTCATCCCTGGTGAGTCAAATGAAATAAAGTAAAAAAAAGTTCTTACTTATTTTACCTTTCGACCTCTCATTTTGGGGCAATCTTTGGAGATTTACGGATGTCACGGTAGAATTCAAGAAATTAACATATAGAAGTACTATGTTTAAACATAAATTGATCTCAGGCGATACATCAAACTAACTTTTGTTACAGTTGAACTGTATCCGAAGATAGATTGATAAGTTAGTTACTACAGCATTGTATCGTTCGTCTCACAAATCATACGCGGTGCATTGTGCTACACCCCTATCCAATTCTCTCGAATCACCCAGTGTAATATAACGTGATCAGAACAAAATACCCCGTCAAAAAAAGAAATATAAAATCCGTTTCTGTACGCACGTTCCATCAATTTTTCCTTTAACGAGAATCGCTTGAACGTTATTCAACCGAACATTGAACGTAACAGGCAACGAGGACGGTGGCTTGCGCGGAGGTGGTCGGCGTAGTAATTAACGCGCGAAGTTCCGCTGCGATTCGCCATTGTAGCTATATCTGACCGCGTCAAATTAATAGTCCACGGCGTCTATGCAAACGCGATGCGGAAAATCAACACTTACAATGCCGCGGGAAGCTATACGTTATCTCGCGCGTTATCGGCCCTGCGCGCGCGCGCGCGAGCCCTCGACCAATGGGTGAGGAGGTGAGGAGGTGTAAGGGGTCAATATTTTCCATACGCAACAGCGGCGAAGCGCGATGCGACACACCGTTCCCGGTTGTAATGAGCTGACAATGTAATGTCCAAAGTGAACATGGACCCGGAGACAGGACCCCTCGACTGGACGTCAATATATTGATGACTGCGCCGACGGAGATTAAGAGACGTCGTCCATAGCGACGCTGACAGGTATTGGGAACTTACGTGGATGCAGTGTTGTCGTGTACGAAGCAAATTAGCGGGACAGTAATCGAAGTAGGAAGTTTGGTATTAATTAATGAGGTATGGATTCGTTTTGCGAGTGATAAAATAGAGTAGGTGAGTAAATAGTGGAGGTTACACGATTGAGAAGACAGACTACTCTGTCGGTAAGATGTACCAACGTAGAGCTCTGGACGTTCGGCAACGCAGCTCCCTTATCGACTGATTGTTCTACATTACCGAGTGCTACTTGAGGTTTCCTTGTTCAGCCCTATCGGCACGGGCTCTCACACACAACGACTTCGATGAAATACTTTAACCAATGTTCCCTTTTGTGTTTGCGTCAAATTTTCTACTCGTAGGAATAGGAATACTTAACAAATCTACGAACCACCAAATCAAAAGAAGACACGACAGTCATTCCCTTGTTGGAGGTTCCCAACTATTCTTTTTCTCTTGTTCCACAGCGATTGTCGCTTTCCAATGGTGAAATACTAGAATACAAAGACAAATTGGCACGAAAACCTTCCTCTCTCGTAATTTTTCACATCAATATATTGATACCCGCGCGGACGGAGATTAAGAGCCGCCATTTATATTGTCACCGGGCGAACGAGATCTCCTGTAACGTCGGTGACGCACACCGTGACACGAGGCGTTATTAAAGCTTTACTCTGCCCTCTATCCAGCCGAGAGATCGTAAAAGGTATTCCGATCCGTGATATAAGACGAGGTGGCCACGACAATGCGGGGTTTTACGGACGCGGAGTTTCTCGTAACAGGGCTGCCAATCGACGGTAACGCGATCCGCCACTTACGCCCTCGCGGTACGTAACAGCGATACCTAATAAAATGTCCTCGGATTATTTTTCACCCCTGAGGGCCTATACGGAAGCGAGCCACTGAATCGACGTTACCATTAACGCAACATAATCCGCAGAGCCGGACACCGGCTCGTTCCAGGAGTGTCAGTCTGTGAAAGAGCAAGCAGAAAGAAGAGCCATCAATGAAACCCCTTCGGTGGAGCTGGCTCGCGTTCGATTCGAAATCGATCTTCCAAAAGGACAGCTTTCGATTCGGAAGGGTTAATTAACCGAGCGATTTTAACCCTTCGCGGTCGACGACTTTTTCGGCCGGGCGAGGTAGCAGGTCGAAACGATTTTTCGCAAATATGTCAAGTGTATATTTTGATAGTATATAATGTAACTTTGCAAAATTAAGTTCTGTATTTTACCATGATATGATTATATTTATGGAACATTGACCGATTTGGATTCTTGGGTTATTTGGACACGTATCACAGTAATAAGTTTATTCGTGTTTTTGACTAGAACAAACTTTGCAGTTCTTCTTTTTTCCAGTAAGAATCACGTGGAGCTTTCCATTTAGCTGAATTTCGTAAGAATTCGAGGTCGATTTTAAAGCTCCATCGCGCGGCTATCGAAAATCTCTTTTCAACTGGTTTACTAAAATTTTTCAAAATTACAAATGTATCAGTTAAAGGTAACAAAATCTAGCATAGGTAGCCTCTTGATCGTAAAGGGTTAATAGGTGACCTAGGGATCATGCGCGCTTTGAAATGAAGGGATTCCATATAGATGGAAAAAAATGAGAGAAGTGTATCGATTATCTATTTCTTTGAAAACTTTCTTTATGGCGAAGTGAAATATTTCTTGGTTAATTGTAGATTAATGGAAATGCAATAGGAATTCTCTCTATCTCTACAGTTCCATGTCGATTAATCGTTCAGTTATTAATACTTTAGGGTGGTATCTTGAGTTTCAGAGCATAGAACGTTCATACCTCCTTAATATTCGGGATACTCAAGTATACATATTCACTTGTGCCCAGGGGGCTCTAATTGAAACGTTATTAGCGTTCCCAGGACTTCCCTTATTGTACACGAAGATGGTTTTGCGTCACTGTATGAGCAGTGCAGAGAACCCCATAGAACCCTAAAAGGCTGAGCAGGTCTTTCAGAGTCTCCGTGTACTTAGCATGAGAAAGATAGAAAAACCATAAAAATATCCTCCGATTCAACCAACTCCGATTACCTAAGGATCTTCGATTCCACGTCCATTCCCATAAGCGTTTCATCGATTCGTCATGAAGCCGGACAAAACGGACGAGTGGCATGACAGGAGGGCCACGTTACATCAACGGATGGGGAGGAACTCAATTAATACCAGTGCTCGGTTTATAGTATATTTCTTGGTTGCGGTATCAAGCGAGCCAGCAGCCCACCTCGCGTCTGTCTGCATTTGTTCCAATTCACTTGCTGCCGATTACCGCTCCCGCCAGCCCTGGATCCGCCTGGAACTCACCCTCGACCCCATGTCGGCGTTCCCCATTTTCATCCCTATATTCTCCCATTTCCTATCCACTCCGTCCCTTTCCTATGGCCGAGTACGTCGCACGACTCGATTCGCTGCGGCACAGCGTCGCCTAACCGCACTTGGAGTGTATCGAAAGTAGACGATGCACCAGTGGCGAAACGGCTCGCCTCAGGAGGATCGACTGTGTATCGATCTTAACAGTGGAGATCGAGTTTGGTATTTACTTGCAAAGTTTAGGCATTTGGATCCTCAAGACTGAGGATTCAGGTGTGTTGGGAACTTGGCTAGGTAGGGAATTCGGGAAACTTCATTTGAGGTGGATATCTATCTGATTTGACAGAAAAAAATGAGATGAAGACATTACTCGTTACAAGAAAAATAAAATACTAGGAGATATAAAGAAATCACAATCACAGAGATTTCGAATTTATTCGCACAATATTACTTCGCTTTTCCTAACAAAAGGAACGCGAGATACGAGATGTAAGGATTCCACGGTTCCAAATGACCCCAAAAGGTGTCGATTGTAGCAATATCCTCAAGTCCACGCGAAAGCGCAACAAAGTGCTCGAATTCGTAGATTTGATCGTGATCATCGGGCACATCCGAGGTCAAATAATGGTCATGCGACCGGGGACGCGCGATATTAAACTATTATTTGCGCAAATAGTAATCCAAATAAGCCGTCGATAATAACGCAGTTATGCGGCTCGCGATATTTATACGGCTAGCCGCGAATGAGTTGCGTAATCGATACACCAGGGACGTGCAAACGAGTGCGGGGGTGAAATAAACGCGGTAGCACGCGATTATACGAGGGTTGGTCGACGTCGCGTCTCGTCGCAGTTGCTGGGAATATTATTTTTAAGGGTTTGTTTACTCGACCGAGCCGCGAGTAGGCGACCGCGAGACTAAGCCCGTGGAAAACGCTCCGCAATCTGGATTCCACATCCGAACTTAATATCCGCCTGCTCTCGTAGACGACGCGAGGAGGTAAAACTAATTTCGTAAATCCTTTAATCTATGCGTTTGCCGGCGGGGAAAGTCGAAGGAAGATTAAGGGAAGCGAACTGAATGGGCGGGCACCGCGAGCGTTTGATGGAATATGATGAACGAGCCACCCTGAACTTTATTATTGGCGTCGAGAGATCGAGTCGATGAGAAACAAACAAAAAAGAAAATAACTCTTAACGCCTATCGACAACGTGTATCGCGAAACAGTTTCTGGGAAGACCCGTCGAAGGACCGTTTTGGTCTTTGTTCCAAGCGATGGCGAAATTGATTGACAGTGAAGGGATGAAAAGATTTAACATTGAAATCTGACGATATAGAATTTTGATGATACAGGGTATGTTTAGGTGAAATTTAAAATTGATATGATTTCGTTACAGTGAGAGTTGGTGTATGACACTTGATGATTAGTTATTAAAATAAAATGTAAAAAGAGACTGAATATCATAATCAACATTAATGAATTGTCGTCGAATACATGGTTTACTTCAAGAAAAATAATGTCCTGGAACGAAATGAAATTCTCCGATCGAAAAACTCCAGAGCTTGGACTTTCTTCGAAAAGGGATTGAGAAACGTGTTTTTACCCGGGAGAAGTGTATTGAAGCCCCCGCGACTATGTTGATTTACTTACTTTAGTTTCGAACTTTGCTTCACGAATACGACAAACCCTTTACGCCGACCTGACAATTTGAAGTTCACGAGTTCCTCATTAAGTCGCTCGTTAAGCATCGTTTCGGCGGAGGTTTAAGAACGACCGAACGAAGGACCATCCAATCAGGGTTTAGGAATCGAATCGTTACATTAATTCTTTTCGTCCAGCAGGAGGAATGCTCGACGGAGTTGCCAGCGATGCTTCTGATAAATTCCCGTTTCAGCCCTAACAGATGGGCTGGCAACTCCTATTAAACACTATTCTTTCTTCAAACATGATCGAATATAACGCGAGTTCGTCAGAAGTCTGGAGGTAGCCAGCGTCCGCGAAAGTTTTTCTCGTACGTCTAGCGCAAGGTTACGGGCTCTCGATCAAGGTATCAAACATCAATTATATCATCACTCACTTCCATACTGCTGCGCCAAGAGGGAAGCGAAAACTTGGCCCGGACTTCGGGCACCTCTGCCAGCGGACGAGACGGAGGCAGCGCCAACCGCGTGACGGGAATTCTCTTCGTCGTCGCTGCTCGACTGGGCACTGGGTCCGTAACCGCGCCTCTCTCGCCATTCTAGGGACCGTTGACGGCGCAGTCCACGGCCCCCATTTACGGGCCCGCGGCCCAGCGTGCCCTCGCCCTCCATCACTGCAGCATCTGTAACACAACACAAATTCCATTACTAATAGCACCCAAGCATCGATAGTAGATACAATCGCTTCTCGTAATAAACTACTGGACTAAATTACCGGTACACTTTTTTAAATGCTCATAATTATGAGAGTTTTCAACCGATTGAAATGAAACCGCGTGAGGAGTACTTTTGAAGTGTCCCCTAGACGTGTGTAAAGTTGCATTGGCGACGGTTGATGCGAAGGGGTTAATTCACTCCCCTAAAGGGGAGGGTGTAGAAAAACGCCTCTTTGGAAAAGGCCAGGGGTGACGGGAGGGGTTGAAAAATTCAAAAAAACCTTCGGAGCGACTCTCCTTGATGCCTTCTACAAAATGCACCCCTTGAAATCCCTCTCGGACAACCCCCCCCCCCCCCAGGGAGCCTATGGGGAGCACGGTATGGGTGATT